>NC_135998.1:16887655-17220155 GCF_048128805.1 Centroberyx gerrardi | reverse complement strand
ATTAGAAAATGTTATAATTTCACAATATGAAAGAGCGCATGAGCATCACCTGGAATACTAACCACTCCCTGGCCTTTAATAAAAAAAAATATGTGTGACTGATTTTCCTCATCATCCCCCATCATGAATTACAAGCAGTCTCTTGTGAAATTTTGTAAACATACAGTAGATAACTAACATTACTCAGCCAATGTGTCAGGCAGACCAACTCCCATGACAGAAATTCAATAGTTTTGGTTCCTGTGTTGACAGGTAACAACCCCAGTCTGCATGTCTTCAAATCAACCAGCGCAACGGCCGCCACAAAGGACAAAAAATGATCTCCTAATTTGGTAAATAAGTTGTAATCAAACTTGGTGAGGTGTTTCTCAGTGCATGTGGGCGTGGCCTGTAACAGGATAGATTACAGTTCAAGGTGGATGCCTTCCAGTTTTCATGTATGAACTGGAAAGCCTCTGCTGTTTGCAGGTGTGCAGGATTGTTGAAATAATTGTGTCATACAATGAAATGTAAGGAAGGTTAAGGGTGATACATGGATAATCTATAACATGTATAATCATGTATAATCATGAATTATCTATAATACATGTATAATGTATATTAATATAATATAATGACAATGAGATATATTAATCATTGAATTGAATTGAATTGAATTGAACTGAACTGAACTGAATTCAATTCAATTCAATTCAATATCAGGCAAACTATTTTAAGTTAAAAAAACAAAACATATACAGTTAGGTATATGTTTAAATATGTTTAAAGTATTATATTCAATGTAACTATGTCTATATTATGTGATATTATATTATATATTATATGTGATCATTCACTTCCTGACTGCACCTCTCACTGTGCTGCTGATGAAGTGCTATAGATATGGAAGTCTTAGTTTTAAAGTTTTACCTCTCCAGCAGGTTGTGTATGGCCTTGAAGAGGAGGGTCCTGCACTCGTAGGACAGGCCACACTCCCAAAGCCCCTCCTCAGCCACTGAAACACACAAAGAAAAGAAAAGAACAATTATCAAACTGATGAACATAATGCACCCAACACCGCTTCAAACGCACACAAAAGAAACAGTATTATCTCGTTTCTCACTGTAATGTGAGTGGGGCAGCAAAGGGACTCTGATGTTTCACACAGAAACTATTTCCAGCCCACACACACACACACCAGCCTGAAGATAACACACACAACACATGATTCAACGCTACCTGTGCTTAGCGCTAACGTAGAAGCTCACTCTGTCAAAAAAAGCTGCATGTGTTGAGACGAGTAAAGGGGCAGATCACATCACACATCACTCTTATGAAGGAGATTTGCGTGTGCATGCGAGTGTGTGTGTGTGCGTGTGTGTGTGTGTGTGTGTTTGTGTGCAGAGAGTGCCTGGCCGTACAGCTGTCAGGTTGGCTGCAGCAGTAGCCCAGTCAAACCCCATGCAGTTGTCAACCCCAGTTAGCTAGCACTGGGCAGAGATAGAGAGAGAGAGAGAGAAAGAGAGAAGAGAGAGAGAGAGAGAAGAGAGAGAGCTTTATGCCTTATATCTGCGAAGACTACATGTGCTTGTGTGCATGTGTGTCAGGCTTGTGCATATGTAGGTGTTTCAGCTCAACCCTTTCTGCCTGTGAAGAGAGCGGAGAGAAAAGCGGTCAGATCAGCTGCACTTCTCCCCAGATCCTGACATGTCAGCAGCCAGTTTAAACGTGCTGTGTGTGATGTGTTGTGAACAATTCTGCACCCTCCTGATTTCTTTAACCCCTAACCTCACCCCCAGCACCGCACCGCCATCCCCCCCCCGCCCCGCACCCTCCTCCAAAAGAACACACACACACACACACACACACACAAATACAGACACACACAGAGCGCCCAGTTAACAGTGTTGCTCTTTGTTCTTTGCCATATACCTGCAGGGCTGCTGGAAGAACTGGAAGGATTGTGGGTGGGTGTTGTGTTTGCTTATAGGGTGGTGGCAAACAAAACAAGCATCACAGAAATACACAGGGAAAAAAAGGAGTAAGAGAGAGAGAGAGAGAGAGAGAGAGAGAGAGGGAGAACCAGATCGCCTGGGGGATGGGTGGCATAAAACCCAGTAGAGGTTTTCTCTTTCCTTTCCTCCTCTTACTCCTCCTCCTCCATCTCTTCCCTGCATTGTGGGGGGGGGGGGGGAGGGGGGGGGGGGTTGCTTGTGTATTTCTTTCCCCTCCTCTCTTGCTTTGTTGATATTTCCCTCCTGTTTTTCTTTTTTTTTTTTCCTTCTTCACACCGGAGTGAATGAAATTTCCTTACTCGCCAGAATTACCCTGTAACCATGGCAACGCTGGCGGTGAGAACATGGCGCCCCGGCATTCAATTTCAACACTGGTCCCTCCCGCCCCTCACCCTCCTCCTTCTCCTTCTTCCTCTGTTCTATTGCTTCCAACACCCCCACCTCTCTTTTCCTCCCTCCCCTCCCCTCCCTCCCTCATTTACTCCTGCTTCAGGGCTCAGACAGGAAGCTAGCTCCAGCCAGCTATTCTACAGGGGAGAGAGAGAGAGAGAGAGAGAGAGAGAGAGAGAGAGAGAGAGAGAGAGAGAGAGAGAGAGAGAGAGAGGGAGCAGCACCATGAGCAGAATGCCAAGTCTCCACCAAATCCAGCTCATTAGCTCTCTCTTGCTCACTGTCTCTGTCTCTCTCTCTCACTCCAAAATCCCCGCCCCCCCCCCCAATTTTTTCCACTCTGCCAGTCCTCCACAACTCATCTTCATTTACTCCTGGCCAGCACTACAGCAGGTTCCTGACCCCTCTTACCCCAAAACTGAGTCACTGAGTCACTCTTCCTGCCCCCTCACCCTTGCATCCTCCCAATATTTCCATCCAAAATCCACAAAACTGACCCCCGGGTGGATACACTGAACTGGGGGGGCGTCCTGGTGGCTCAGTGGTCTAAGGCGCGTACTATGTAACCGTCACATGGGTTCAAATCCAGCCCAGGACCTTTGTCGCATGTCATCCCTCTCCCTCTCTCTCTCTCAGTCTTTCCTGTCTCTCTCTACTTTGAACTTTCCAATAAAGGCAAAATGTCAAAAAAATAATCTTAAAAAAAAAATAAAAACCTAAACTGATAGCCTTGAATAGTTCTCCTGCTAAATGTTTTCTGCATTCACTATCCTTATTCCTCCATGTGACTTTGTAGCTCCTAAGAGAGCAGGTACCAAGTGATAAGCTTTGAGATTTTACAACTCATATATACTTAGGCGCCAGGTCTCCGGAAAACATGCAAAACGCATTAGGGGCGATTGTTTAGATTGCAGTTGCCGAGGAGCAAGCCCACTGCACCTTATCAGCACAAGGTGTGACAACTCCCTCTTGTAAGCAAACAAGGTCAAACACTCACACATACATGAGTGTGAAATACGATGATCTGAGATATCAAAGTGATGAAATCCTTCCAGGGACCTGTGGGGCTTGTACTTGGAGAAACCACCATGCAGTCAGTAAGTACCATGTTATGACCTCTCACTGCCTGTTAATCAGAGTAGGAATACAGAGGGCCCAGGAGAGAAGACTGATTTACGACTGCAGACAATTAAAATGCACAGCAAAGTGCATTAGACCACGGCAAAGCAAAGTGACATTGTGGCGTCGTAGAACTGGCTGACCAGGTTTCTTAGCTGGTTCTCTGAAAGGTTTTAAGGCACGATGATCCATCATTAATCATTATATTGCTGCCTGAGCCACAGGGAATTGCATCATGCCTTCAGCATCTTAAATGACTTTTCAGGTAGATGACTTCAGCCTCAGTCTCAGTTAGAGTAAGCAGTAATATTTTTAAGTAATAATAATAAAAGTAATAATATTATTTAAGTAATAATTGAATTGCCATTTTTCTTGTATATACTGATAATTGAAAGATGCTAAAATTAGGGCCTAATGTGAACATGAAGACATTTTTGTTTGTTTTATTTTTTTGGTTCCATTCCACATTTTATGGACTCTAATGGAATGGCCCAAAAACTGTGTGTGTTTATGGGCATGCATGGGTACAGTGTGTGTGTGTGTGTGTGTGTGTGTGTGTGTGTGTGTGTGTGTGTGTGTGCGCATCTGGTTATTAAATATGGCAGTGTGAGGAGCATCAACTCAGGTCAGACCTGAGTTATATATGTATGTGTGTTCATGTTTGTGCACGTGTGTGTCTGTGTGAGAAAGAGTCCATATGTGTCCATGCATCCCAAAGTGCTTTTATGCATGTGGAAGTGTCTGCCTGACTTTGCATGTGTATGTGCATGAGTGTTTATAGTGAGGTGGCTTCCGTGCAAACACATGTTTATTTCATATACGTCCCGCCCCCCTTGCCACAATCCTCCTTAACTGCTGCTGCCACCCCAAACACAAACAAGCAGTGATGGAACTGGGTCGCCACTACCACTCCCCTGTTTACCTTCCTCTCTCTCTCCATCCCATCCTCTGTGTCTAACCCTATCCTTCTCTGTCTCTCAGTTTTTCCCTCTCTTTAGCGATCCTTCTCTTTCTCTGTTTCCCTCTCTCTCTCATTTTCTCCACATTTGCACACACTTGCAACTCTTTCTCTCTCGCTCTCTCTCTCTCTCTCCTCTCTATCCTGTCCAGGTTAAAACGATATTGGCCTCACACCACTAGGGGGAGTAACCACTCACCACGACAATACTAACACACACAAAGATGCTATTGATCTGAGCGAGAGAAAGAAGGTGGGAGTTGAGGTGTGACAACACTCCCTCTATCACACTTTGACCCTTGCCCACACATTTCCTTCCTCCTTCTGTCTCTCTCTTGCTCCCTCTTCTTCTTCCCTCTCTCTTCCGCTCTTCTTATTCTTTATCTCTTCTCTCTCTTCTCTCTCTCTGTCTTTCTCTCTCTCATTTGTTCATTTGTCTTGAATCAATAGCGCTGGCAGGCTTGGCGTCCAGTGATGTCTCTGCAGTGAACAGGCAATGAGCTCTCACTGGGCAATGTGTGTGTGTGTGTGTGTGTGTGTGTACAATTCCGTAGAAGCCCCACTGCCACTTTACTAATTACCTGCCCTACTGCATGTCTGAGCAGAGGTTGGTCTATGTATGCTGTGTGTATGTGCACACACACACACACACACTTTGAATGCTTGTCTGCATTTGCGAATGAGAAAGGGAGAGAGAAAAAGAGTGAGAGAAAAGGTTTGACAGACAGATAGAAAGTGAAACAGAGAGAGAGATAGACAGACGAGGGAGAAGGACAAAGACAGAGAGAGAGAGAGAGAGAGAGAGAGAGAGAGGGAGAGAGAGATGCATCTCTTGTGAGGGTGGTCCGTATGGGACCCCTCATTCACTAATGGGCCGACAACACCTTTAGAGCAGATTACCTGGAGGGCTAATGGACCAGCCCACCTTCTGTATGTGTGTGTGTGTGTGTGTATATACGTGTGTGTGTGTGCTGTGTGTGACAATATACACTGCCAGATGTGTAATGGTCTCCCTTCACACACCCATGAGTGGAGTCGATGCTGTGGGAATAACTGCAGAGGTAAAGGCATATGTGTGTGAATGTGTTGGTGTGTACAGGTCGCATCACACTGCACTTTTATGACGCTGTCTTACGGTGAAACTGACAAAACACACCCATAACTGAAAGTGTTAAGTATTAATATGTGTAATTGCATCACAATGTTGGAATGTTAGAAAATACCAATGAGATGCAGATAAATTAAATAAAGGACTCCGAGGAAGAAAATTAAATAATTTACAAATGTGAATAGATGATAATACATGAATAAATTACAAATGCAAATAGAAAGTAATATAAGGTATTTCTCATTGTATTACTAATCAGTTACAAATCATTCAAAGATAATTAGTCACCAATTGTGTACTGTTTGATAAGTAGTTAGCTAAACATTTACAAATAAAAGCTGAAAGCACATAAGTTGTAAAAAAAAAAAGAAAAAATAATTAGTCATCATGATACAAATGATTCTCAAACATTTGTCAATATATGTAAATATTGGCTAATTGTTCAATATCAATTAACTGATAACACACATTAGTCATTGTAAACTATTTTGTTGACTTTTCAACAGTGTGTGTGTGTGTGTGTGTGTGTGTGTGTGTGTGTGTGTCTACCCTCCAACAACCCCCCACCATGGCAGCTTGACTCCAGCACTGCAGTGGTTTGCTAGATAGAGGGCACGGACATACAGTGGATTCCCTGCAGTGGGGCACAGTGGGTACTTTAGGGGTCAACTATCTCTTTTGTCCGCTCTTTCATCCATTCCTCCCTGTATTTTCCCATCTTTCAGCTGGGATCTTACTAATATAACTGTAAAATAAGTAATAATATGAAATTGGCTGTCAAAGTGTGGTCTAGGAGCACCCTGAGGTGCTGGATGAAGTGTCAGGATGTCCCCAAGAAAATTAAATGGGCATTAAGTAATCTATGACATTTATGAACCGCTATCAGCCACCAAGGAATTGTAGCAACCCTGATAGGTCTCTGGCACAATTTTCACAATAGAGATGAGCAAGCTAGCTAATTAAAGTGGAGATCCAATACAAAGGTGAAGAGGTATTATATCATCATGCAACATACTGTCATAATAATTCAGTATTTTGCTTTTTTCGGCTTGAGAACAAAATGTTTTGTGATGCCAGTCGCTCACTCATTGCACCATCCTCCATTGTTGAGCAGTTGAAAATGCAAGGAGGTGGTGGTGGTGGTGGTGTGTATGTGTGTGTGTGTGTGTGTGTTGTTTGTTCCAAAACAGAGTACAGGCCAGAAAGTGAGTTTTGAAAGCCAGAAATCTCAGCACCTGGCAAAGTAATCATTGAGTCATCGGTATTGCACATATATTATTTTCGTTTTGTGCCATGGTACAGTAAAAACTGACTTAATGCACCTTCAATAGAACTAGAATAACTACTAGAAGAACTAGATTAGTTGAATCTTATTTTTAATGTATTTACTGATTGGCACATTGAAACACTATATTGAGACAATGGGTATTCTAACTATAGCTTTCACTCTCTTCCCTGTTATCTCCCCACAATCCTGTCCTCTATTGTATCTCTCGACCCAGTTACATACTCTGTATCAATGGGGAATCCGTCCCACCCAGGACAGGTATTTGTCTGCGACGAGGCAGGACGGTGTGATCGGTCGTAAGCAGCGAACTTCTACCAGGGGTAATTTCCCATATTACGCTGTCATTGTGCTGGCTGTTAATATGGTGATAATATGCTGTATTACCCTGGCGTTGAGCCAGAGTTAACGCAGCTATAGGCCAGCTGAGCTACATAACCCTCTAGCACTTTCCAATAAAAAAAAGGAAAACAGATATACCTAGAGAGCATTCCTGTACAGCAAGGGAAGAAACACATACCTTGCATAGTATTTTTCCCCAATTGAAATCACAGGAAGCAGACTAGTGCTAACACTGAATTGCATTAGCATCATGCTGAGTGTTAATGAGGCTAGAAACACATACTACTGCAGTGTTTACACAGCGCTTCACAATGAAAAGGGGCAGTTTGAGCTCACTGAGTTGCGTTGCAGACAGTTTTTGCGGGAGCTGTCACTCCATATGTACACATGGACCATCAAGGTATTGAAGGGTGCAGTTAACCGGCTAGTGCTGCAACTGGTCTCTTTTTATACCCGTTCTAACTTCAAAGGTATATATTTTTCATTTTTTCAGTCTGTTGACAGTGGAAAAAGCAAAATATACTGTATATGACGTTTGCAAACCAGGCATTTTGATTTTGGTCACTGACAAGTGTGCTCCCTGCTAATGTCTTTTTTTTTTTTCCTGCAAGCCCCTGTCTCTCTATATATATCTACAGTACAGTATGATAAGCCAGCTGTAGCAATGGGTCATGCTGAGAGAAGAGAATCCCATTCAGAGGGAAAGACCTCCTCCTATATGTCCTCTTACTTTCCATACTGTATATTAACAGTAGCTACAACAAGCATGTAATATTGTTGGGGGGCACCGCTGATCCATGGATCAGGACATGGAGGAGTGGAGATTGTTGAGCCTCCCAAGACAGCTGATTGAGAGGGTGACCGAAGCCTTCAGCGTCGCCCTTCCATTAGCTTCCTGGTTTGATGGCAAAGCAGGGAGAGCAACCTGCTTCATGCTCTATACCCGCTCTGACATTCAAGACAATGGATTCAATACCTTCTTCTATGCATAACTTAATAGCAGTCCACAAGCGAATAGCTAACAAGGTATTGCTATGCTAGCGTCAGTTGGCACAAGAACTGGGAGGGACTTACTGAGCCCAAATTTGGCCACAACGCTGCAGCTGGCCTCCCCATTCCTGCTGGGCTTGAGGGAGTCGTGGCTGTGTTTGCGTAGTGCCAGGTGCATCGGTGTCTCGCTGAACTCAGGGACTTCCAAGATTAGCCTCCTTAGTTCTGAGGATCCACTCGTAGGCGGCCCAGTCAGACAAATGTTAGCCATGCTGCCCCCTCCGAAAACCAACACACCTGACTGCATGAATGGGAGGTTACATTCTAACAATGAGGAGAAATCAGGCTCGAGGCCACTCAGGCACCTTCAAAAGCTGGTCAGTGCTCTGTGATTGCTTGGGCTATTTGTATTCTTAGACATGTCAATTACTGACATTCTCACATGGGATGATTTTCCTATAAATATGGAATGTCTACCTGGCCGGAGAGATAGTCTCATCATTCAGACAAACATGTTTACACAGACAAAAATGTTTACACTGTAAATTTTCATTTTGCACCCAATCAAATAGAGGGCCACATGGTTAGGGTTTTGTAAAAGTGTATGTAAAAGTTTAAGCATCATCAGGGAAAGCATCATTAAGCAGAAAACCACCACCTCTACCTGCACCGCTGGCCATAGGACAGTTATACACCATTTCTCTAGCTCTCGAGTGAAATCATTTCAGGAACTTTTCGGTGACACCTGTCCACCCAACAAAACAGGCTCTACACCCATGCCTCTACACACCGCCACCACCACTCTCTCTCTGTCTGCCTTTCTCTTCGCAGAATTCAGATGAGAGTTCATAAGCGAGGTGATTCCCTGTGGGCTTTTGGATGTAAATGGATTACAACCTTTTGCAAAAAAAATAAAAATGTTACAAGGTGTGGCTGCCTCAGAACTGCTGGGATCCACACTGTGAACCTTTTCTGTCTCTGTCTCGCCCCGTATAATGCTTAAAGAAATCTGGAATGTCCTGTCACTCTTTGAGAAAAAATGGCTTAGCAGGTACCAAAAAGATGATGTCAAAGGAAGTTAGATGGGAAGATGAAAGAAAGGACCCCATGGACAAGAAATGCCAGGGTCTTCCCATCTCAATTCACCTCTACCCACCCACCCATGGACATACACACACACACTCACGAGTACATACATGTACGTATCTGCAAACAACTTAAATGCACACAGAGAGACACATGGCAGGCACTGAGACCCAGAGAGCCCAGAGAGATGGACAGAACCAGGAGCAGGAGTGACAGCGAGGAGGAGGAGGAGGCAAAGAGAGTGAAGGGATGAGGGGGAAATCTGGAATCAATTAGGTGAATGAGTTGGAGTACTTGCATAGTTGTGGGGGTGAGTCAGGCAGAGAGGCAGCAGAGGGTACCAGGGTGTGGGTGTGTGTGTGTGCATGTGTGCCATGAGTGTGTGTGCATATATAAACACACATACACAAATGCATCATGCCTGCACATGGGCATAAGTACACGGTGTCAAGTCTATCTATCAATGCGAGTATTCCATAAACCATCTATCTCCTAGTTTCTGGTCGCTTCTTTCCCCCCACAGCACCACTTTGGACTGGGGGAGTCATGTTGCAGCCAGACGAGCCCCACCCCTCCTGAGCTGAGGTCAAAGCGGGGGGCAAGAACGGGTGGCTGGCACCCACCCAGGCCATGTCAACACAGCAAGCCTGGAGCTTGGCCCCCGATGGCTGCTTTACCTCTCACTGCTCCCTCCACAGCTCCCCCTGCACTCCTCAGCACACCAACTTTGCAGCACTGTGTTTCCTGTTGTTGGCTCTGATGATGGGGGAATTTGACTTGAGAAAAAAAAAAAAAAAAGCACCAACAGGAACTTTGTGAGCAGATGTAGTAGAATATTGGCTTCCATCTCACCCTGCGTGCAGCTATGGTTTGCAGAACAAATTTGCAATTGCAGACATAGCAATATGGCACAAAACGTACCACATCATAATTTACAGATCACCTTTCCGATTATATAAAGTCTGGGCATCCCCCTGCACCAGACCTATGTAAAAAATACTTCAATGAATTAATTAAGGCGTAACTGATTTGTCTTGGCAGATACTTAAACATCCTAAAACGAGGCACACAAGATTCTTACAAAATAAGATAAATTAAGCTCTCCTTATGTTTTTAGGTACTCAAAATGTATTAAACTGTAATTTGCCTTAGTCTGATCTAGATTATACCCTGTCCTGATCAAGCTACATGGTAAATCAAACAGATACCAGACAACACCAAAATCTACCAGCCTGACATAAGGAGGCATATTTCATGACCTTCAGAACCAGCAGGACTGGAGCTGGCAGTGTTGCCAGATCTTCCCATTATTTACTAGCTTTTGTGAGCAGCCCCAGACAGTTGATTCTTCTAATGAGTGTGTTTAATTGCTCTATTGTACACCACACCGCATTGCAAAACTATTGCAGAAAATGAGCTATATAAATAACTTTTTATTAACAAATGAGTGCTAATGCTGTTTTATTCAGACGGGTGTCTGCGGGCGCTGCCACAACTATTGTCACACAGCATGTCACACTGCTGCCAATGATGACCTGGTGTGAATACTTAGAGCCTAGGGCAGCTCTCCCGGCATGCAGGAGGCATACTGATGAGAGGAGGGAGAGAGGGGAAGAAGAGAGAAACACCGAAAGAAAGAGAGACATAAAGTAAAGACGAGACTAAAGAAGGGGAGCAGCGGCAGTGTGTGTGTGTGTGTGTGTGTGTGCGTGTGTTTATAGAAGAACAAGAGCAAGTTTAGCAAAAGTTAGACAGTATAAACAGACAGAAAGAGAAAGAGAGCTATAAAGTGCCTCTGTGTAATTCTCTGAGGAGTGAGCCACTCCACGTGTGAAGAGGGATCTATTTCACAGGCATAGCTGTACATTTTACACACTCAGGGGGGGGGGCAATCATTACACAGCAGAAAAAAAAAAGACCATGGACATGCATGAAACAAGGAGGAAAGTGAATAATTCAAAACAACAAGAAGGAATCAGTCAATGCACAACTGCACCACCATGCTAACACTAGAAATCAACAAGAAATGCAGTATATAACATTATAGGTCTATGATCAATTACACTTTGTGGTATTACTCTTTTTATTGAAAAAAATCCTGTCTGTCTGCTCATCTTCACTATATTTCTCCATCAATCTATTTCCATAGCAAAGCAGCATCTTTTATTTTTTATCATGGTATCAATGCAAACCACTCTAAGCTCTCTAATTTATCAGTCCAGCACTGATTTGGCCTGATACTGTGTATGATTCCAGGCATGTCATTACCAGCATGTTTACAGTGTGAATTTATAATTTAGAAGATATATTCACTGTATTCATGCAGAGTCACTGGTGTAATGGAGCGACTGCAGAGGATCTAGTTGGGCCTATTATACAAACAACAGCAACAAAATGAGATTACGCTCTACTGCAACCTCCTATAAATACAAGTGTGCATGTGTGTGTGTGTGTGTGTTTAGGTGTGTAGGCGAGTGTAAGTGTAGGGGAAGGAGATAGGGAGACATTTAAGAGTGCATGTAAGGACATAGTTTGTGTGAGAGAGAAAGAGGAAAAGAAATCAGAGACGAGGGAAGGAGAGAGGTCTGCGTGAAAAACAAAAACATGGGATGAATGTCATGACAGGAGAGGTAGAGAGATAACAGAGAGGGATTCATGTGATGCAGAGTGAAAGAATAACTAGTTGTGTGTGCGTGTGTGTGTGTATATGTGTGTATGTGTGTGCTTTTGTGTGTTGGACTCTTGCCATCCCTGACAATCAAAAAAAGAGCCAACTGTGTAAAGAAAAGCCAACGGAGTTATCCAACACCCTTACATAATTTGACAGTCACTTGCCTCCTCTGCCCCAACACACACACACACACACAAACACATACAACACACAAATCTTCTGATGTTTTGGATGCGGAGGATGGATGGATGCTAAGTGCTAAGTGCTGAGTGTTTTCCCATAAGTCAATGGGAAATAAATGAATGGGATTGAATGGCTAAACTCTTTTCACACATTGTCATGAAAACACATCTAGTTTCTGTGGTCTCATGTATCACAACTGGTCCCCAGAGGAATTCAGCATGGAATTAAAAGCAAATAGAAGCAAAATAGAAAAGTAAAAAGACAGTAGGAATGAGATATCCACCGTTTGAGAAACTCAGAACTGTGACTGGTTAGAAAATAAGTCACTATGGAATATAATTAAAGTTACTAGCTATTTTCGTAACATTACTTACGAAACGGCAACATTGAAGAGAATGTAATCATCAGATTTTTTTTAAATATTGAGCAATGAACAAGTGGAATATCTTTTTCCCCCAAATGGATGTATATTTTTTTTTAGAATGAAGAATTCAGTTGCATATGGCTGCTGATGTCTTATGTCACTGCTCACTGCCAGCTGTGTTGCAACTGGATCAGGGTGGGAAAATAAAGCTCGGCTGCACGTGGAGCCATGGGGTCTCTGACCTATTAGCTGGTGACCAATAGCAGGTCAAACACAGTGCTGCAGGAAAACCTGCTGCCTGTGGTCATTTTTTGTATGTTATTCTTTGTCACTGTCTAGTTTTGCCCCTCAGAAATTAATACTGTTTGTCTGAGCAGGCAATACTCCGTTTATTTCCGTTCACATTTCCGTTGGAATGTGGCGAGGAGACGCATCGCATTTACACTTTGTTATTAATTGGCCAAATGTGTCTGAGCACATCCAGAGGTGGTTTGGGTGATCTTCAGCGTGTCTCTCTTGGGTCTATTTACATCTGAATTTTATGCATTTTTGCTCTATCTGAATACAGTCTGATCACCCAGAATGTATGTTAATGTCAGATGTGAAGGGGCTTTAACTGCCTGGTTAGGAAGAGATTATATAACACACTGAATGCAGAGGGGAGAGGAGAGGAGAGGAGAGGAGAGGAGAGAACAGAAGAGACAAGCAGAGGGAACTTGCGATCCCCACCTTCTTCTTTACCTATCCAAGGAAACTGCTACATAAGAATAACGACTAGGCAGCCAATTAACCACATGGCTGAGGCTCAAGCTTAAAATAGTTGAGGTGGAGCGTACAACATACAGTAGAACAGAGCAACGCAGAACAGCCACCTTCCTTTAGATGCTGACTGACGAAGACAAAATCAGCCCAGCGTTCTCCGGTACATTCCATTTTTAGTGACACACACACAAATACTTACAAGACAAAAGGATGTAATCTAAAGGCTCTAATAGCACTCAATCAAAGTCCTATAATGCTATTGGACATGAAATAACAAGTCTAGGGAATAAGAACTAAAACACACTCCTCCTCCTCTCTTCTTCTCACTTCAAGCTTTGATAACTTGTCTCTTCTCCTTCTAACCAACTTTGGCATCAACTTGACCCTGAAGTCTGCCCATGCCTGTTCATACTGGGAAGCAATCAAAGTAATTAAAAAAAGGTGTGACTTCGGGCTCAAACATTTTATCACTGCCAGTGCATCTAAAGGGCCTGCGTTCAATTCACAGCAAAGCACCACAAAAAAGGGAGGTATTGATAAACAGATCAAGTCAAAAACACTGTTTGACTGGTCGTTCCAGAGGAAGTGTTTGTGAAGTAGGAGAGTGAATGCAACTAAAGTGGCTTTATTGTCTGGAACACCGTCTCAAGTACATGATGTCTTTTCAGACCCTTGAGATGTTCAGTGTTGTTCAGGTAGAGTGAAGCGATGCTTCCTTTGATGCCTATTCATTTAGCATGTAGCTGTCGGAGTAGCTGAAGAGTCAGGCACTTGTCCAAAGGTGCTGCTGGGACATGCACAGGCCAAGTGCCGGTGTTCAGTATAAATGACAGTTAAATAAACTAGTTTAGCCTTTTGATTTATAAGTTAACTGCTTTCACACCACACCAGCACAAGGCCTGTGATCTCCAGAACCGTGTAAAAGTCAAAGATTTTAATGTAAATGTTGTCCATTAATACTGTGTAAATATTATATCCCTGTACGTAAGCTCCAGAGAAAAAACAATTAATATTCATGATGAAATTATCTGGCTTGCTGGAGCACAGCAAATAAAGTTTGTATTTTACCTGGTGAATATGAAAATGTCAGCACAAACAATGTAAAATAAAACCTAAATAACAGAACAGATGAAAAATATAAGGGAGCGATATCATAAATCATTTGTGCATTTGCCAAAGTGCTGAAGCTAGTGGTGTGAAAAGGCCCATTTTTATGGTGCTGACCCCCATGTTAAGCCGCAGTCACTTGAGCAGCTCATTAGAAGTGAATGGGCCTTGAGGTGGGAGGCAGGGCAGCCATTGAGAGGCTTAGTGGGACTCCACAGGGCTTCCTAGCTGCCACTAGAGGGGAGAGGAGAGAGACAGAGAGAGAGAGACAGACAGAAAAAGAGAGTGAGAGAGAGAGAGAGAGAGCAAGGGAGATCACCAGACAGAGAGGAAGCTGACTTACAGAGAGCCCTCTCTTAGGAAGAGATAGATGGAGAGCTTTCCTCTCTTGCCAGCCAGGCCAAACTGCCTCATTCTCATCGCAGCCTGGGGTTTCTAGATGTGTCGGTCTCTAGTCTGGACCAGAGAACGCTCATAGTGTCTCGCATAGCCACACCTCCGCCTCAAACAACGGAGGTCCGGAGAAATTTAAACACAGTAGTTGGTTAGAAAAGGGCGGTGACACTGTCTTCCTAATTAGTGCTGAAACAATTAGTCAATTCATCAATGATCGATCAACAGAAAATTAATCGATTATAATTTGATAATTGATTAATCATCATTTATCAAGTAAAAAGATTTGCTGGTTACAGCTTCACAAATGCTAAGATTTGCTTGCTTTTATCATTATAAAATGAATACTTGGGTTTTTTTTTTTTGCCTCTGGTCAAACTAAGTAAGCAAGTTTAAGACATCATTTTGGGCTCTGGTGGTAACTTGCGATGATGATGATGTTTTAAAGCTGCACTAAGGGATTTTCCGACCACTAGAGGGTGACAGAAACCGCAACACATTTGTAAATAAACCACAGCAAAGCTGCTGGACTACGGAAGCCCCAAAGGACAAACCTCACAAAAGACCGTGCATAAAGGCTAATAGCTAAGCTAAACCTATGAGCTAAACGTACCTACAGAGAAGTGTCGCCGGTTACCAGTCTCACTTTGCCAGATTTTCCTCCCACTGAAGGTTACATGTCCCACAATGACAAGTGAAGAGGTAGGTAGCAAGTTTACTAGTTTAAATAGTTTACTCGCTTGCTTCATCGATTCCACCATTACTGTATTTCTTTCAGGAATGGGAGGGGGAGAGGGCCGCTTTCAAACAGCGAGGGAGGAGACAAGCTAGTTTTAAAAAAAATGAAAAGCTCCTGAATGGACCGGGAGGAGCTTTGAGTCGGTCCGGGTTTTGACAACAAGCTTTAGAAAAGAGGTGAAAACAGCAACACAGCTGGCTGCTGTGTGGATATTGGTTTATATCATTATGTCTCACGGAAATCTCCACATAGCACACATTAGTTTCAGGATTGGTCATAGGGTCTGAAATCACTTATTGCAGGTTTAACATTTTATAGACTAAATTATTAATAGAAAAAAACAATCAATAGATCAATCAATAATTATATATTATATATAATCAATAATAGTTAGTTGCAGTCCTAATCATAATTCAACCCAGTCAAATGTCGCTAGCATGGCACTGGTGCGGACTAGTTTACTGTCATAGGAACAAAATTTCTTTTAAATCCAATATTTTCATCCATTTTAATGTTGATTATGTTAATTTACTCAAAGAGTTTGTATATTAACTAGAATTTAAGCAGTAGCTACCAAAGTAGCTTAACTACTAGATTAACGAGGCAAATTTGTACCCAGGCAGAAAAACCAGAAGTGCCGTTTCCGGGGGCTTGTGCAAGAATCCCATTTTAAACTCAGAGTCAATATGCTGCCTTTGGCTCAGCCAGGTCTCGTCATCCCGTGCTTTCTGACAAGAATTTCTCCAGAACTTCATTGTTTGAGCCAGAGGAGAGGCTACGCAAGATTAGGGATAAACAGATACAGATGATCAAACAACAGCCAAAAAGGAGGAGGTGCTTCAATGACATCACCAATCAAAAGGAAACTCTCCAGTCCAATGAGCCATCACACATCAATGTGGTTAGATCAATAGATATAGACGATCAAAAAGAAAAGAAAAGAAATCACCAATGGACAGGAAATTCTCTCCTGAAGCCGCCGAGCCATCACTCATGTCAATGCAACTTTGGAATCAATAGAAATAGAAAATCAAAAAACAGCCAATCAGGAAAGAGGGAGAGGCTTAAATGACAACCAATCAATACCAATCAACCAATCTCACTCCCAAGTCCGCAGCTAAAAATTAACAGACAGACAGGTGCATCAATACAAATGTTGCAGCTCTGCCTGATTTAAGCAGTTGTTTAGAGAGAGGTGCCAATCAAAGCCATTAGATGTGTTATTGGAGCTGATCTCAAACTGGTTATACAAGTGGATAGCTGGCAATGCAAAAGAATCAGTAACTTATAACAAGTAGGTATGAAGGAATATTGGATAAACCAAATGATTTCAGCCAGGTTCATTTTTAATGTATCCGTATTCTGACCTAAAGCACAGTCCATTACTGCTTTAAATATATTTAAGAGCGTGACTCAACACGCACTCACTAGACAGCAGAGGCTAAGTGATAAAGTGTGTGTGTGGGATTTCAGTATCCACAGCTATGAAATTATATAATTTACATAATTGCTGATTTATTTGCAAACAGCTGTAGTTCATATAAGGGAATAGCTGGCTATTGTGGAAACACTGATTGTGCGGTTATTGCAAAAACATCACCATTCCTACGCTGGCGATAAAAGCGCCAGGGGAAAAAATCAATTGAGCCGTTGTAGTCACTTGATGCAGGCTGGGAGGCCTCGCAAGCTGGAGATATCAAAGGCAGCTGGCTTGTCTTCAAAAAGCAGGATGGAAGGAGACAACGATGGTATTCATCCCATTCTACCCTTGATCATTTCATTTTAAAATTTATATACATATATATATATATATATAGCTGGAGAATCATTCTTGCTGTAAAACAAATCTGGCATATTTGCAGTGTATACTCATGTCCTGTAACAAACTGAACCTAATCTTAAAGACAGACTGAAATAAGATTTAGATGAGCATTATTCTTGTTTACAACATGGGTATGCAGATAACACATGTACAGTATGTTCTATTTTCTGAGTACACATCAAAGTAATCTTTCGGTTAATTATTAGATCTTCTCCATTCAGCAACCCTTATTTTGATATAGGGTGTTCAATTCACATCAAATTTTCATGTCAAGAACACAGCAGTGATTTGATTTGCCTTGCACTTTCACTGCTGACAGCTAGATTCAGAAGATGCTGTGTAACATTACACCGTGACATACATGGATACATATTCCAAACCTGCATTACCAAATGAGAGACATTTATTTCAGCAT
This sequence comes from Centroberyx gerrardi, assembly GCF_048128805.1. Lineage (NCBI taxonomy): Eukaryota > Metazoa > Chordata > Actinopteri > Beryciformes > Berycidae > Centroberyx > Centroberyx gerrardi. The sequence continues at coordinate 17,202,427 of NC_135998.1, read as the reverse complement.
ATCTAGAGTGCTATTTTTTTCTCTTACATAACCATTCTATGATCACAGGATATTTTCGGGGCGCTATGGTCTGACCCACACACTTACTATTGGCAGCTTGTAATTTTTGCGATCCAAACTTATTCTGTTGTAAGTCGCTGTGGTTAAGAGTGTCAGCTAGATACCTAAAATGTAAAATATGTTGATGAATTGAGTGTGAAACTTGGAATATTGGAAGAATCCATCATAGCATAATTGTCGATCACCTTGAACACTTTTCCTGCTTTTCATCATGAGACATGAGCAGTATCGGCACAAACAAATAATCTATATGTCTAACTCAAGCATTCATCTTCCATGCATGTAAACATAGTCTTAGTTCCTTAATAAAGATTTCAAAGGTAGAGTCTAATGTCTCCAGTGACTGCCGCTTTGTTATGTTTATCGAGCTCCCAAACCAACCCACGATGAGGCTGTTACAATACAAAATTCAAAAAACTACTGAAACTTTTAAACATTGAGAAGCACATTCCATTTTGTTAACTTAAATTAAACATGGAAACACGCAAGACTTGCAGCTTCTTAACACTTGCATCTTCCTTTTGACTTTAGAAGGAGCTGTAGAGAGACAAAACGCCAGGGGGAAAATGCATATACATTAACATTACGCTCCTGGTGGGTCAGATTACAGTCGGGGGTTTTCTAGAAGCGGGTATTCTAGATTGGTAATTTCCCCCAGACGCAGAGTAGAGATTGAGAAAACAGAACTACAAAGTACATGCATGTAAACACACTCCTCCCATGTCACACTTGTGCCGTCTCTCTCTCTCTCGCTCCGTCTCTCTCTTCCCCTCCCTTCTTCATGCCTCCCTCCACCCTCTCTCTCGCCCCACCCCTCCACTCTGCTTCCCACTTTTCCACTGTTGCCCCCTCCCATACTTGTAGATTTCTCAAACTCTCTATAATTCCTTCTCAACCTCTCTTCTTTCTCTGTCCATTTCTTTCACTCTCTCTCTCTCTCTCTCTCACACACACACACACACACACACACACAAAGCTCTCATTCTTTCAGTTTGTGGCTTTTCTTTCAAAACTGAAAGCTTGCGAAGGGAAAACGTACTCTCCCCCCTCTGTGCAGCTGGGAAACTTCACCCCTACCACCTCATCACACACTCACACACATACATGCACACACACACCCACACACACACACACACACACACACACACACACACAGACACGGTACTGGGTCAGGGGGTCACAGGCCACGCCCTCACAGCCCACAAGGGGAGGAGAGAAGAAGAAGAGGAGGGGAGGAAATCAGAGATTCTCGGTCCTTCCCCACAAATTTACAGACAAGTAAACATGACTGAGGCAATTTTTTCCTCAGCTCTCTGCCTGCTCCTTCATTCCCTATTTCCAAGTTCAATCCGCTCACACTCACTTCTCTCTCACTACCTCTCTCTTTTTGTCTGCCCCTGTCTCTCTCAAGGCAAATTCATGGAAAAATACTCATTTTCTTTTTTTCAACACACTCTTTGGGATGTGAATTTGCAAGTAATTTATAAGATGCGTGACTTGGGAAAACAGACATTTGTCCAGCCTCTGGGAAACAGACATACTCAAGAGCAGAATTATCTTTCCTCCCAGACTTGCAAAGATGTAAATGGGAGGTGTGAAGCGACCAATCTCCAAAAACAATCTACGCTGTTTTTGCCAGGAGGAAGGCAAACAAGTCACAAAAAAAACAGTGTGCAGCGCGCCACACCAATAGAATATCTAACTGCCCAAACAGACATGGCAGATGTTCTTTTCCCCCAAACGAACCACTTCTTTTTGAAGCATGAATTCCCGTCACACACTCTCTCTTCCCCTCCCCTCTCTTTCTCCCTCTCTCTTACTACATCTATCTCTCCCTTGTTCTTCCCCTCCCTCTCCTCCCACTCTTCCCGCCCCTCCTCCCCTGCTTTTCTTGCTCAGTGCGTTTTTTTGCTATCATGGAATCGGCGCTTTCCACATGTGACTCACTTTTTCACCAGCCGAGGCCAGACAGGAAAAAGACAGACTCTTCTATCTTCTCTCTCTCTCTCTCTCTCTCTCTCTCTCTCTGCCTGACTCTGTGTGTCTCTCTCAATTGGTGAAGCAGCATTCCTTCAGGGGGCTCTCATAACCTCCGCAGGTTTTCCTCTTTCTACACGGCTGCTCCCTATTGTGACACATGTCAGCCAACGACCTAGTTCCCAATTCAGGCAAGAATTGTGAGGCTAATTATTCATTCCCTCTGTTTGAGTTTTGCTTGCGAGAGCTGTTCCTAAGTCAAACCCTCAAGGAATAAAGAGAAGGAGTAGGCCCTGATTGGCAACCTCACACCCCCACCCTTTATTTGCCAAAGAACTGAGGGTGCTCACAGTCACTTGCCACCCTAACATCACAGAGAGCAACCTCAGAAACAAGGGAGGAGAGAAAAAATAAAGCACAACAAAGCCTGAAAAGAGGAGGAGTAGTAGGAGGAGGAGGAGGGGGAGGGAGGGGATGAAGGGAGGGCTGGAAGAGGCGAGCGTCAGAGGAAAGAACGAATGCCAAGTAAAACTTGTTGACACAGAAAAGGGGCTTGGGAGCGATTCTAGATCAGGGCCGGCTTTTTATTAAAATCAGATTAGCAGAGGCAGCTCTTCCACCATTTCTCTATTACGAACGCGTCATCAAAGCTCAGAGGATTCAATAAAGGTTAAAACCCGAGTCATGCTTTTTTTTTGTCTTTCTCACTTTTTATTTCATTTTCATCAATAAAGGGATACGTTTCAGTGCTCAACCCCGTACAGTCGTTTCATTGCAGCTAGAGCAGTGAAAAAAGGCCAGTCGGGATGAATATGTGCCAGTTGCTGGTTTAAACAGCGAATATTTCTCTTAGAAATGACCCCATGAAAATACCTTTCCACATTCACAGAGGTGTCACTCTGTTTCATTTGTACTTCACTCCTCCACAGCACTTTCTACTTTTACTCACTTCCTCGCTGCTTTATTTGACCCTCATTGGCCCATGTGGCCCTTATCTTGATAATCTTTCCCGTTTTTCATCCAATTCCCATTCCCCTTTTCATGACTACAAGTCATAATGTTAAAAGGCTTTCCTGCAAAACCTTTGTGGGAAGAAATAACCTCTTTCACCCACATTATCAGGTCAGAAACAGGACATCCTGCCTGAACACAGACACCTATCCAGACTGACTGGCTCACTGTGTTTATACACCCTTCAAATCCCACCTCGGCTGTGCATGCTGCTCACACAGCCAGTGGAGTGCTGAGCTGTATAGTAAGACTGTAAGGCAAGCAGAAAAAGCTGTTTCCTCTCTACACCATACTGGTAGCATCACATGGATTGGTTGTCTAACATAATCAATAGCCAGTAGGCAGGCAACCTGTGGCTGAAAAGAGGCCAGCTTTTTCCTTACTTGATTCCCTTGTTCGCTAATTGATTTTCTAATGGGATATATGTAGGGCATTATAAATGATAGTGATATTACTGGGGGTGGGGGTGGGGAATAGAGACGGAAAAAGAATGAGGAAAAAAATGTCAGAAAGATAAGGTATGGAGAGAGCCAAGGAGAAGGAGAGATTATAAAACAATTCCTCTTGTCCTACTGCCTGCAGCTGGATAGATCTTTAAATTTTAGATATTGTGATGGTCCTTCGTATGTGACTGTACTAAAATGACAAACTTAACAGTTATACGTCACACCAATTAGTACAAATTTGGTTCAACTGCTAATTATCCATCATGCGGTTATTGACTATAGTGGTCGTTGTCAAAATGATATGTTGCTTAAAACTCTCACAGCAGAGCGTAATACTTTTAGGGTCGGCAGTGGCCTCATGGTTAATGAAGCTAGCTTGTGACTTTAGGATGAGCAGTGTGGATCCTGGCTGGGTTAATCCAGGTAGGGGAAGCGAAGTGGACATGTGGTCTCCCTTCCCTCAACAACTGCTGTTGAGATGCACTTGAGCAAAACACTTAATCCCCCATTGCTCCAGCGGAGGGTCAAAAGTAGAAGATTGTGGCTGTGCTGGGCAGCTTCCAGGTGTGAGCGGCTGTCGCTAAAAAAGTGCATACCTGCTCAGCAAATCTGCCCTGGAAAAATAAAGGTTTAAAAACATGTATACAGGAAAGAGGCAGACTTTGAAATGTATTTTACTGGAGCATATGTATTCAACTTTACAGTGCAAAATAGCTGTTCTGTGGTCAGTTAATTTATCCTGCCAGTAATTCAAACAGTCTCTAGTATGGACCAGTGTTGGGGAAAGACTAACTAGTTACTTTACTTCGTTACTTGCCCTAAATAGTAACTAGTTACTTCACTAAGTTAGTCTTTATTAGTACTAACTCATTAGACTACTTTGAAGTTACCCACTTAAAAACACGCCTTTAAAATAAGTCTGCTGATGTCCTCACTCTAGAAATCATCACTGAGTTCACAATCTACTGTTATCTGAAGAAAAAATTAATCTCTGAAAGACATGGTAGCTTTCATTTATTTGGTTACCACTGATACACGATAAACTAGTAAGATTACAGAGGAAGCCTTAATTGATCATGTCTGGTTTTATAATAAACAGCAGATAGCGCTCACAACACATTGGCAAGTGCCTCCAATGCAAAATGCAAGTTTGAGAACTGATTACATAAATTGGAAAACGAAACATTTAGTTACTCGTTACCACAAAAAAGTAATCTGAATACTCTAATAACACGTTACACTGGTGAGACACACAGCACTTCCAACATGAAACACTCCTGGCAGGAATTTAAGGTTATTCTACTGCTGCACTCACTGGAAGGCCTAAAATGTAACACTAAAATACTACATTTCCTCTAGTATGAAATAGTAAATAGGCAGGTAGATTCCTAAAATAAACAGGACATTACGTGAAGCACATTAATAACTGAGCATCCCGGCCAGCAGATCCATAGCTGTAATGACCTCGCTCTAACCTGTATTTCTGAAGCAGGTGGCAAGTGGTGAAGAGGTCTCGTCTCCACAGGCCAGATTATGAGTTCACAGCCAGACGTGGACAGATGGAGGCAGAGGTTAGCGCTCCCTCCTGCGCTCTGCTACACACACACACATTTGGCAACCATTTTTTCACAGGACAATTACCTTGCGACCTCTGCCAGCCCACACACACTCTTGGCCAATTACGGATACACACAAGGAACGATAGGAGTCACAGTCGAGCCACATACACATGCAAACCTGCACAAGATCAGGTGTGTACATGGGCGCGCGCACGCACACACACACACACACACACACACACACACATACACAAATACACACACCACAACCCCTCCAGCTCCCAAAAATATGGCAACCAGCTCTTTTTCTGAAGGGCACAGCCCCCAGCCGCAGAAGATAGACAGACAGAGACTGTCCCCTTCATATTTGGCAGGGATTTTTCATTGCCTTGTTTAAAACCGATGCCTGAAGTCGTGTCCAATTCATTCCCTCCCTGTTCTGTTAATTCCATTATCTCTGATTATTTTCTCATAAGCATTATTGCTCTAATCCACTTGTTGGTCACAGATCTTTGTTGCGCCAGCGAACCGTCGCGCTGATAACGGATGCGTGCAACCTGCTTTTTCAATTTTCAACTCCTATCTCAGTTTGCTCTCACTTTCGGTGGCAACTGTGATGAGAGCAGAAGTACACCAAGTGATCCTGAGAGTCAGTTTAAAGTAAGATAATGACAATAAAGTGCGCTTAACAAATCACTCGTAGGCAAGTGATTCGTTAACTCGGTTCTGCAAATGTAAATTGATTGATGCATAAGAGAACAAAGATATATTATATTATCTCCCTATTGCATTTTATCCCTGTGCCATTTAGCTTGTAGTTCTACACAAATCATTTTTTAATTAAATATGCACATAATTTCTCTGAGATGGTGGTTAAGACTCCCATCTCTGGAACAACATATACCCCCAGCTAGGATTGATTCCAGTCAGAATATTTTCTGCTGGGTTTCCCCTACTTTGTATTCCTCTCAGCCCTACTACAGTTTCAATAAAGAGTGTGGAGGACCCACTCTCCTTAAAAAGCACATACATATCTAGTCCATTCATTTCCAATGAGAACCTTAATATGAGCGCAACACAAATACCATACAAAACCACTTTCAATAATCTGACAGGGTTACACTGAATATAATGGATCAGTGTAAAGTAACCGATGTCCGTGTTCTGCAACTATCTATTGCAATATAGATATTATGATACTTATTTAATGTGGCATGGAGCTGCCTGGGATGCACAAGACAACATTTTATAGCAGTCTCACATTTAAGTATTCTCATCTCAGGACATAAATAAATAAGCTGCACCTGCTACGCAGCGCTAAGTGAACGGCCTCCTCCTCTTCTTCCTCCTCTAGCACTCACCTTGACCACATGCTGTGTTGGTGGCGTGCAGGAGCAGCGCTGATGGTGTTCAATGTCATCAGCCCAAAGCTTTCTGCTGGAGAAGCTCCTCACTAGTTACTACTACACCCACACACTCCTCAGCAAATCCATCATCAATCTTATTATACCACTCCGGTGTCATTTTGAATTAAGCATATTTGTGGGCTGACAAAACAATTTAACATTTCCATTTTACTGAGCTAGCTGATGCTCTTATTCAGAGTAATTTAGAGTGAGGGCAAGAGCAGAATCATTTTAAATGAATAGATCACCAACCCATAATAAGGACTGCGAGGGTCAGAGACACACAGTTCCCGGATAGTAGATGTAACAAATAATAATTTATGATAAAGGATGTCTGCAAATGTCATTAGTTATATTTAATACTTTTTAAGACCTTTTTAATTCCAGTCAGAATGGAATACAAGAAAAACAAGACTAAGAGTCTAACAGCCCCGCGACACTGAATTTTGTGGAAGCGTCCCTGCCGGAAATCAAACAAATCCCTGCGGCACACTTTCACCCACGTGACCAAAAGTGGTGAACTGAGTGACCGACCCTGCATGCATGCTAAAAATGCATTTAAAAAAAGATGAAAACAAAAATAACTGTAGACCTATCAGAACACAGCATAACTCACTGGAAAAACACATGCACTGAGAAACCACAACATTTTTATGGATTCTAAAGTGAGTCTTAAACTTACAATGCTATATTTAACTGCATTCGAGACCTTATAGGTCTTGAGTTCAGTCAATATGATTTAAGATATTTTAAGACTTTTTCAGGCCCTGCAGACACCCTGAAAGAAGAGCTAGGTAAAGCAATACGAGCTAAGACGCTTAAAAAAGACAGGAGCATTTTCTGAGCAAGTAGTGGAGAAAGATACTGGAAAGAGAGATGAATGATTCAGGGGGAGAGGGAGATGTAAAGTATTTTTTTTGAAGAGATACATTTTCAGGTTATTATGGAGGATAGGAATGATTCCACCATTGAGACCGAGGGAGAGAGGTTGAGGCCGAGTAGAGCTACGGCAAGGCCATTGCAAGGAATGTGCAGGGAATAAGGGGACGGTAGTAGCAGAGCGCAGAGCATGAACAGGAGTCTAGGGCCAAGGAAAGACCTGAAGGTCTGGCTATTAGTGGCCTTGTATGCGAGAACCAAGGTTTTGAATTTGCCACAAGCAGCCATGGGCATGGTGTAGGAGCAGAGTGATGGGAGAGATCGGGGACATCGAAGACAATTGTGGCTGCAGCGTTCGTGAGGGGATACAGGGACTGAAGAGAGTCCTCCAGCAGCCCAGTCAGGAGGAAGAAGAGACTTGAGATGGGTTTGAAGGAGCTGGGCGGAGTCCCTGGTGAGGAAGGGTCTGATTTGTCAAAAGTGGCAGAATGTAAAGCTGCAGGATCGGGTTGTGGCCACGATGTTGGCCCCACACAACAGCTGGTTGTCTAGATCACACTGAGATTCTTGGCAGTGTGGACAGGAGTCGCTGTGGTGTTGTCAGTATTGATAAAGAGGTCTTGCAGACGGCGGGTTTTGCCACAGAAGGAGAACAGCTCAGCCTCGTCAAGGTTGAGCTTAAAGTGGTGGACAAACAACCAACTGGAGATGTCAGGTAGGCAAGTGCAGATGAACGCTGCGTGCCTAAGATGAAACTTTATTGATCCCCGTGTGGAATCTGCCTGGCTTTCGGAGGACGGAAAGGAGAGGTAGAGTTTAGTGTTGTTGCTCTCACAATAGGAGAAGAAGTTGTCAGATGTGAAGACAGAGCCAGAACAGAAAGTACAGAAAGAGAAGAGGAGGAGGCCCAGTGCTGAACCCTGGGGAACCCCGGGTATCCGTTAAAGACAGAAACCCTCTCAGTGGTCTATCAGGTGACCGAGCGTTTCAGAAGTAAATAGAAGATGCAAAACAGAAGGAAGAAATGAATAAATAGGAGGCTAAGAAGATGAGGCAAGTTTCCCCACAGCTTCAGCCAATGGTATGCTTTGATGGACATTTAATTCTTAATAGCTGTGATATCCATGTTGATTTTGATTTTCAGGTAGCTGAATGCTTTTACTCATGCTAGCAGTATTACTCATCTCTGCAGACTCAAAAGGTTTCGCTGCACTGTCGTGTTGCACTGATAACTGATTTCACATCAGCACTCACACATTTTGAGTTGAATTATAGATGATTATGGAGTTAAATGAAAATGGTAAACCACTTGCATCTGCAGTACAGCAGATTGTGTTTATGTATCAGATGCACATAATAGCTTATCATTCACTGGATACCATGCAGATCAGGAACGTGGCAGAAACACCACCAAAAAGCAAAAGTGAAATTAACAGCAGTTATGTGTCTAAAAAATGTAATCCTGGAACTCCCTGTAAAATCATCTGATAATCTGCACATCACAAAATGTCTGATTCTACAACTAAGGAGAAATTTCATCATTTCATCTCTCTATGTGTTTCCTTTATGGAATAGACTGGCTGATATAGGTCATACTGCAACAAGACCCCTACATACATCCCAGCTAACACATAGCAGCAATGTAACCTATTTGGACTTTTTGGTAATTTCATAATTTACCAGCTGACAATGTTGTGGCTACTTTGTATGGTAGTAATTTTATTTCCTCCCCATTTCAGAATCACCAACTCCAACCATGTTGTAGTTACATGCATTGATCAGATCAAGATAGATTTAATCTCTCAATTAAAGATGGACAATTGACCCAGTATTGTTATTATTGTGAATATTATTTATACTGTAGTGAACCTGCCAGGCAGGTTTAAATTCTGCGTTAGGTGAAGGTGTCAAGCTAGCCAGAATGAAAGAAAAAGGAGTTCCAGTCACAGTTTTCAAAATAAACCCTTTTTGATGACCATATGTCTTTTTTGAGTAATAATATACCGCAATAATAGGTTTTTTTTTCACAGTGAAAAATTTTAGACCTTAATTTGAAGGCTAAATTGGCTAACTTCTGGTCTTATTCTGGCTATCTCTGGCTGCTTGACACAGCTGCTGACTGTGTTTCTGGAGGTTGTATGCAGCCAGCTGTTGACTAAGTGTTATGGAAATGTGATAAATGACTCTCTTTGAGTCAAGACTCATGATTACAGGCTAGCTGATGTTATCAGCAGTTACACGTTGTGATAAGTTACATGTCAATGCATAATTCTGCAAGAGAGTTGCCATATTAGTAAGTCCAAAGCCGCAGTCTATCCCTACCCACATAATGGTATTACTGCAAATTACATTACCAGCTGGTGAATGGTGAAAAAACACAACTTACTCTACCCAGTTGATGTCACTTTATTCAAATTGACAATATTATAATTTATGGTGCCATTGATCATAACTCCATTAGTCCATTATATTAAAAATATTGAACTGACAATGTTATAATTAAATATATCATATTTGATATTTGAATAATCAATACAATATTTCAATGCATTTTGTGTGTGTGTGTGTGTGTGTGTGTGTGTGTGTGTGTGTGTGTGTGTGTGTGTGTGAGAGAGAGAGAGAGAGAGAGAGTACTAGTGTGTGTTTGGGTGTGGTGTGTGTGTGTGTGTGTGTGTGTGTGTGTGTGTGTGTGCATGACTGCTTATGTGCGTGTGTGTGCATGTATGTTTATGACTCATATCCAGTGTGTGTCACATGCTTTGTGGCTGTGCTGGCAACATGCTGATGACGCAGCTCATTCACCACCACATTACATTCCCATGAATTTTGTCGCCAACTGTACTCAGCCCACACTCTACTTTTGATATTTTACATATTATAGGCCAATTTGAACTGATTTTAAGACCCAGGGGAAGCCTGAGTGCACAACATGCATTGGACATGATGTTTAAATACTCGACATTGAACCAAAGACAATGGCACAGAGTGCTGGGGCGAAGTGAGAGAGAGGAACGGAGAGGTAACACTAGATCATAGGCTGCCCATGTCCCTGGCACCATCTCAAAGGCATGATTTATTTAGACTTAACCTCCAGTGAAAAGATATATCACCTTTAAAAAATATCAAGACATTTCATGTTTTTTCTACACTACTGTACAATACCTTACTCAAGTCATACTGCATGATTCATGGGCACCTGGTCAGGACAGCCAGGTTAAGCTTGGGCTCACTGTCTTAGTTTATTGTGATCCATATATGGAAATAGAGTAGCAGAGGGGGGGTCAGCCAAGCCTGCCCTGGCACTTTAGATGGCATCAAATGGGCCATTTGATGCCAGTGAAAAAGGGGGGAGTTACCATGACGACTATGGCAGGAGAGGCACATGTCTCTATAAAGACGGGCTAGTAGTGGTGCAAGCGAGTATTGGCCTAGCTACAACAAATATAATTGGCTGAAAGCAGTAACTAATTTCCCTTATCTATCTAACTGCTCAAACATATTACTCTAATTTAATGTTTGCATGAATAATACGGCAACCAAATATGTCTTTTCATTTCATGTTTTCATCTTTTGTTTGAGATGCTAGTTAGTAAAGTGTCTACCAGGCTGGCTCACTGTGTAAGTGTGACACCTAATTGCAAATAATAAGATCTACATGACTGAATGTGAAAGACACCTTCAACTCTAGGCGATCTGATAAGAAAGTGCACAATTGTCAAAAGTGGTTGCCTAACACTTTTGTTGCCTGGTTCAACAAGCTTATTTTGAATGGGTTTTGAGAACTTACACCAGAGAAAAAACATCCGCCAGTGGGGTTTTGTTCCCTGTCATGCTTAAAAAAAATATTGTAGTCCTACTTAGAGTTCAAAATCACAGAACAAGGGAAACTGCAAACAGCTTTTTGAGTGATATAGTTATTTAAGTATGAGGCAGAGCAAAAAGTGCAGTGACAGGAGATGTGAGATGGATGAGGCAACAGCTCTCTATGGTGTTGCACAATCTTGATAGCAAAGGGAAAAGGAAAGAGAGCAGTTGTGATGAAAAAGTTAAGTAAAATTAGCATGGACTGAACTCTGTAGGCAAATAATCCTGGATTAATCATTCTGTCAGATTTTTAAATGACGCATTAGGCAATTTACTGTGCACAGGATTTACTATTATTACGTTACTAACATTACAAATTGTAATTTATAATGTCACTACATTTGTAAATAATGACCAAAAACAAATTTTGGCCCATGGTCAACCATTTATACTACATTTCAACCTTTGGCCTTCGATGTCAAAAAGTTTGGACACTCCTGCTCTAAGGGCGTCTTACCCAGAGTACTCCCCTTCCCTTGCCAATAATATGTCAGCAGGCCCATTTGTCCTCTCAAGCTCTATTCAGGTCCCAGTTTGACCTTTGGCTCCCTGTGCACCTCCCTGCACCAGGCCAGCTGCACTGACTTCCCCGCACCCCATCTATCTGGATGTATCTCATTAAGTGGTAAAAAAATTGTGCAAAACATGCCCATTAATTTGGTCTGAGTGGCCGATTTGACCGCCAACTATATTGCTGAGATTATGGGAATAACCCCATTAACTGACAAACTCACTCACATTACACACAACGTACCAGCCCCAACTGTCCAAACAGAAGTAAACTCTTTGGATGCATACTTTGAATGGGACATGTAGAATTTGGATTCATTGGATTGGATTTGATTCAAACATTATGACAAACTATAATAACTGTTTTGGTAGCTCAAATTACATGTTGACAATGGCAGGTTTTGCATTTTTTTTTTTTTTTGCCATTTAGCGAGATACACCCAGATAAAGGGGGTGTTCCTCATGAATAGTGAGGGGAGGGGTCAAGACAGGATAGGGAAGAGGAGGGGTTTAGTGGGGCACCCACGTTTAAGAACTCTGCTCATTGTGTGTGTGTGTGTGTGTGTGTGTGTGTGTGTGTGTGTGTAGCACTGAGCAGCAGAGAGAGAGGTTAGCTCCATACCGACCTCCTGCCCACCCCACCACACCTTCCCCCTCTAGTCTTTGACTGTGCGCCACACACACCTACACCCCAGCAGTTTCTCCCACGCTTCATCTGATAAGCAGGAAGCCCTTCCCTCCCTCCTCCTCCTCCCTGACACAAACACTCTCCCTCACACACATACACACACACACACACACACACACATACAGGAGACTGGGGGCCCCCTGCTGTAGCGGACTTGGCTCTGTCGTGTTAGTAACAGAAACATTAGTGGACTGCTGTTGGATATCTTGCAGAAGTTATGCAGTCATCACTAACCTCCACAACTAGAACTACCTCCACCACCAACATAGCCGTGTATTTTATCTCCCTTGTAATACCAGCTCCCGGTTCTCCGGCGCTTTGGCCATTTGGATGGATATGAGTGTGATGTGGAGGAGGAGAGATAGCCAAAGGCGTATATCAGCGGACTCAACCCGGGGTCCATCACTTTCCTTTTATTAAAGACATCACATGAATGGATGCTGATGTTTTATGTAATGGCCAGGTCAGCCAGAAAAAGAGAGGGACAGAGAGAGGAGAGTGAGAGAGAGAGGCAGGGAGGGAGATAAGAAAGGAGAGGGAGGAAGTGAGGGAGAAATGGAATGAGGTACTACAGACAGAGAAGGGTGAAAAAGGGAGAGAGACATGAGGCGGGAGACAAGCAGGCAGGCACACAGCACAAGGGAGAGGTTGGGAAGGGGACGACTTCAGGTGGGTTGCACTTTCAGCCTCGACAATACTTTGATATATTTTGTGTGTTACAACTCATTCTAATTTGGAAAAGATCCAATTTCACTTTAACAACTAAAAACAATTTTTCCCATCCCAAGTGCTATTTTCACCTGTTAATAGGAATTAATCTAGGCAGAATGCATTGTAAAAGCAGGTAGACTTGTGAGATTTTGCAGGGGAAGAAAAGTCTTATTATCATGATGGTGATTACATGCAGTGTGAGTGTTTGTGTACATCTGTTGCTTTGCAGAGTAGACCTCAAGAGTCCTCAAGAGTCCACCCACACCAACACAGGCTCACTATAATTGGCCATGTCACACGTGTCACATTAAATTAATGGTAATACTGATGCCCACTGGTATCTAATAGATAACATTTACATAAAATAGATTTGACTTCAGAGACAGATTTGACTTCAAAACCCATATATTTTTATTATAATAGTAAACTCACATAACCTACGCTGCCCAAAGGCAACTAACCTTTTCTCACATAATAATGTACAAAAGTCTTAGCTTAAAAATAAACGTAAGGTACAGCAAGTTGCTTCCAGGCTGTGCCAAAGAACAAATGCTACATAGCACCAGATTCACTAGCTGTCATTCAGAGACTTTATTTGCTAGCCTATGTAGAACCAAGCAAACTACATCCCAAACAAAACAGATGTTGTGTCTGGACTTTGACATTTGACTGGTTGATACGTTTCTAGTGTCAGTTAAATATTTGGAGAAAAATCATGGCTTTCTCATCAGTGGATTTCACACCAGCACATATATCTCCACGGGGAGCTTATGGATATTAGGGCAAGTGGCAGCCATGGAAATGAGCCAGTGAGACCAATAGGCACAGAATTTAGTGGACTGGTGCCACATCTAAAATGTGCTTTAGCCATCATCTGTCGTTGGCTCTGGACTTGGCTTATGATATATATATTTAGGCTTCAAAAGTGAAATGCATCCTAAAAAGTCTGACTACGCTAAAAACTAAACAAATGACCGGGAATATTGTTTGTCTTGTTTTTTTGTTTTTGTTTACATGCACTTTGGAATGCTCTGGGATGTATTTTGGATGATTGGCATTGCATTTCAGGACAGCTTCAGGGCAGCAATGAAAATGTTAGGGTGGACTCCTGTTAGTGTTGCAAAACAAAAAGCAATTGAAATCTAAAATGTATCTTTCTACATTACATGCGCTTGTGCAGTCAAAGCCATATCTCTTACTCTAAAGGTGCCTGCAGGCAGCAGGTGGTTACCGCTGCCGCCTCCATTATGTTCAATGTACACACAGCGGAGCGGCACAGGTGGTGAAGGTGGCTGCAACTCACAGGTATTGCGCTCACAGGTTTGCACATGGCTTTTAGCTGCCACCGCCTGAGTTGAAGGATGTTCAGCTTTTACAGCTCGCCACCTCTCTTTCGATCAGAGAGCGTTTCCGTTATCATGGCAACCACACCGAAGAAAGTTTCAGAATTGTATGACGCCTCTATACAGGTCTATAGAGATCTAAATAAAAAAACACTGGGCATTCATTTGTGTTTACAGCTTGTGGGAGAGCCTCTTACTTGTCTCTGTTTTGGTTTAATTCAAAGTATACTATGCAAACATACTAAAACGCTTGCCACGGTGGCAATGTTGCGCCCTCTGTGCCTCCCAGTCAAAACCTAGAACATCAACATCACTGCGCGGCAGAGCCTGCGGGTTTGCGCACGTCTGCATGCACCTACCTCAAGAGCTCTCCCCAGTACCAGCAAGAGCATTTCTCAAATATCTGCTGCACCACCCAAATGCCCTTTCACAGTCACCTTTCATAGGTAAATGAAGAATTCACTTCTCAGCATCGCTCCAACCACTTCATCACATATTCCTGCTTTTTCCTCCCAACTGTTGTTCTGCTGATGCCAAACCCATTTCATAAGCCAGCCCTCTCCTATTGCCTCCTCTCCCTGTCTCCTCAAGGCTTAGTCAATAAGTTAGAGTTCTCTGCACGTGCACAGCTAGATAATGCAAATGTTTCTATAAATAGGGACAATAGTGCTGACAGTAGCATTCTTTCAAGTGAGATATCTCAGGGTAATTGCACAAACACTAGCAAATACACACACACACACATTCACATACACACACAGTAAACACTGGCAAGAAAAATCTACTCTATTGCTGTGTGCTTCATCATAGTGATTGCCCTGAAGCAGCATATATAAACTGAAATGCAACACAAACACATTTCAGATATATACCATACAAGGCCAAATATAGGACTACTCTACACAAAACAGATCAAATCTGCGCGACACATCTTAAATCAACAGCATGCAGCCCAAATCTGCACCAGACTACACAGCTTGAATTTGCATTATACTATACAGTTCAACCCAAGGCTAGACAGCACAGCTCGAGTACATGCAGTACGCACCACACTGTAAAACTCAAACAGGCACTATGCCACACTATAAAACTCAAATGTATTATGATAAGCTCTGCAACGTACACTACATTACTCTCCACTACACTACAGTGCAATACTGGACACCATTGAAATTTGCGCTGGCCCACACTACATTACTCAGTTTTAGATTCCATTCCATCACACAACTCATATTTTCACTACTAGGCCTACTCTATACAATTAAATTTGACATTAAATATACTACACCACTCAAAAAACAGGACAAAAATTACAGTGTTACAAGACTAAACAAGGAAAACTGCTGCATTCCATGTAATCTTTCCCCAGTCTACATAATTCAATGCAACATAATAAAAAGCAACAATATAAATTATAAATATAAACATATATTCAATTTCCAGAGCGTAAACGGCAGCCGAAGTCAAGATAGACGGGATGGAAAATAATTGAGATGGATCATCTCTGTTTCTCTCGCTCACCCTCCAGCTCATGATGAATGACATCAGCGAGGTTGGGCTCTTCACCCCACCAGAAGATCCACAGCTCCTTGGCATCAGGCTTGACTTTGCGGCGCCACACACACAGCAGGTTGGCCTGCACACAGCGCATGAAGCTGCGCAGCACCGGGTCGTCCTGGGCCGGCGCCGAGATCACCGGCCCGTACTCCCCCCCACCGCGGAAGCTGTAGCACCGCCATTTAATGCCCGTCAACTCCGCCTGGGAGAGAGAGAGAGAGAGAGAGAGGGAGAGAGAGAGAGAGAGAGAGAGAAATGAGGAAGAGAAGAGAAGAGAAGAGAAGAAAAGAGGAGAAGAGAAGAGAAGAATTTTAACATGATAATCTAGATTGCAGCATACAAAATGTTAAATATATATCAAGACATCATTGTTCATCATTGACCTTGCTAATTAAAATTAAATTAAATTGAATGCTGATAATCAGTAATTGTCATTCAAGAACAATAAATATCTATTCAACTGAAATTGTTAAAGATATTTCCAATTTGCCTGATATTTTTTATTAATAATAATTAAAATATAAATTAAAATATAATTAACATAAATTAATTATACAAGTATTGTCAGTATATTTAGCAGTAATATGTTACATTTAGATCATATAATTAGTTAATAGTTCTTGTTATTATCATATCATAGCATAGTAGCTTTACATTTAAATTTTAAGGAATTATGTCCTATAACAGATTTCACATACACATGAGTATAGTCACTTCTTGGCATTTCTGAAAGATTCTTTTTTTGTTGTTTGTTTTGTTTTGTTTTGTTTTTAATGACATAGTCATGCATAAAACCATTGAGTGATTTCATTGTTATTATTGAAGTCACCAGTTTGCCATGGTAATGATGCAGCCTATTTACGCTGTAGATATTGTGTTTCACATGAAAGAGAGCTTTACACAATGCTAATTCAATCAATAACTGCACAGAGGTTGTTCAATGATGTTATACTTTCACCGGCTTCCTGTTTACACGGCTAGGATCTTTGTGTGAATGTAAATACATTTGTTGTCTCCCTATTGTGTTGCACCGCTGCTGTAATGATACAATAAAGCCTATGTAACCATGGCAGAGAAAGAGGAAAAGGTAGAGAGTAACAGCAAGACATAAAAGATGGCCATGAGTAAAATATTGGGAGTTAACTGCTAAGGGAGAGACAGCACTGAAATATAGAGATAGCTACAAAGAGTCAGAGAGACATGAGGAGGAGAAACGGTGTCAGGGTCAATGGCAGGAGCCTGGACCGGTGACTGACATCTTCTCCATTTAATCTAATGGTGTGAAAGGTGTTTATGTTGCCTTTCAGGCGCTTGGGGTCGGAGGCTTGGAGGCACGCCGCCATGATGCATCTAGTGATGATGAGCCAGTAAAAGGGGCATTCTCTTCCCCCAGAGTCAGTAAACAGATGCAAAGACACACCAAGGACAAGCAGATTTCTCAGGTGAGAAGGAAGGGAAACCTGCCATCTGGATGAACAGCGTATGTACGGTCCAACTGAGTGTGTGTCTGTTGGTGTGACTTCATCAACACATAACTGGAGAAGTGGATGCATTCCTCTTAGGTAAGACTACAGATAGAAAAATGGATGTTTGTCACACCAGAGATAAGTGATTGTTTTGCTTTGTGTGTGTGTGTGTGTGTGTGTGTGTGTGTGTGTGTGTGTATGCACAGTGAGGGCTGATATTGAGTAGAGTGCACAAAAGCATTGTTAAATAGGACTGGGATTTGGCAGGCGGGGGGGGGGGGGGGGACCTCTCTGAGCGTCACGCTGCCCTCGTCTCCTGCGTTCACCCATGTTTGGCACACTGGTCCTGGCACCATGCCACCCAAGACCAACTTGGAGAAAATAATATTGTCCCATTTCAGCTGTGTGAAAAAAAAACAGGCTGCGTGAGGACAGGTAGAAGCTTACAGAAAATTAGAAGCCTGCAATATATTTGTGTGGATGAAGAAAGCGAGGCTCCAAGGCTTTGATGTTGGTAGAGAGAGGGACCATGTATGCTTGTGTGTGTGTGTGTGTGTGTTTGTGTGCAAGTAGGGACCTGTCCAAATCAGAACATAAAATCCTACCAAAATGTGACCATGCGTCTGACGAAGATGACATAACCTGCAGCTGCTATGCTGTATGTGCATGTGTGTGTGTGTGTGTGTGTGTGTGTGCCTGCGAGCATATGCAATGTGATCTGCATATACAGTGCATCAGCATGTAAGGCCATGTATATATTTACTGTATGAATGTGCATACACACATTACAGCATCTTATATATGTGTGTGTGTGGATGCATGTACATGACCCACTGGAACATCCCCTGTGAAAAATGCACCCATAATTACAAGCACATCCCTCCTGTAATGACAGTGTGTGTAATGGGAGATATAAACATTGGCACTTCAATAAGCCAAGCCCTAAAATTAGCCATGACAAGGTCAAGGATGCTGTTTCTCCCAAAGCAAAGAGGAAGACATCTGCTTGCGCTGCCTAGTCACTCCCAGTCAATGTCAAAAGTTCCTCCACTGTTTGACAAGGCTGCCTTCTGCTACTGAAACAGCAGCAGAAAGACAGAGACGAGGAGATGTAAAATGTCAGAAAAATTGACACCGTAAAGCTGCATTTTTGTTTTATGAGGCACAAATAATACAAACACACCCTCAGATGGATCAGTTATAAAATATGTACAGTTTTTAGTAGAGAAATATAGGTTGTAGATACGATATTGCTCCAATAACAAGCTCTGTCTTCTGATGATATACAGCGCTAAAAGACCTGGGGCTGCACTGTGTCTCCCCCAAGTCCTCACAGAGTGGCCTTGTGTTTGTTGTCTCTTCTCAAATTACAGTGCCACTAACCCTAAGACCCTGCTGAACCCCTGTGGAGGGTGTAACTGTAACACAGTTGCAGGAAGATGAACAAGGGATATGGACACACACTTGCGGGGTGCATTCACACACGTTCCCGCACGCAAACACTAATATACACATCACACACAGGAGCTGCGATGATGTGCCGACCAGAAGCACTCAAAAACAATGAGTTGCATCAGGAGGCGGGCATATTTTCTGGTTGATGGCCAGTCATTTTTCAATGATGACAGCTTAGATGTGATAATGAGGTTGTTTGTGGGTGTGTGTGTGTGTGTGTGTTTATGTGTGTGTGTTTGTTCATGTAGGTGTGTGCGTATGCCTGTGCCTCGCAGCCTCAAGGGTGCTACACCTTACTGGTCTTGCCCTAGATGGCTTCAACTAGTCAATGCGCTGTATCTCCAATATTAGTCAACAGGGATTTTACTTCCGTTGATCTAGGATAAGATTTACCTATCAGTGTATTCCTTCATGAGCCATCGGGGGTGGTAGTGGTGGTGGTGGTGGTGTGGGTGGTGTGTTGGTGGGGTGGGAGTCTGAATCTAGCGCCGTGTTCATCAAGATAGAATGTAATAAGAATAGCAAACAAGTCACCCAGAGCGACCGATTCCATGTAATCCCTCATAGTACGGAAGAGGGAATGAGTCACTACACGAGGCAACAGGCTGCGTCTCTCTCAAACATCCTGTTGCACGGGTGAAGAAGAAAAGGCTGCTTTTTGTTTCACTGTCAATAAAAGCAGCCCTCTTCCAAGCCCCTCGCTCTGTAGATTGGCTGGTTCAATTTCTGAATGAGCGTAGGACCAAAACAAAGGGCTTTTCCTTCCATCGCTAAGATGGACCAAAGCTCTGACCTTCCTCTCACCTCTATTATCTTTCTCTTCTCCACTCTCCTCTCATCTCTCAGCGCTCTCTCACTGTGTCACAGATGCCTGCTGCATGCACCCAGGAACAGACAATAGCGGCGAGTGAGTATCTCTCACTCTCTCTCTCTCACACTCTCTTTTTCTCCCTCGCTCGCCGACTTTTTCTCTAGTAAACAGAGACAAGATAAAGGCTAACAGTGTGTTTCCACAAGATTTCTGTGTGAGCACAGAGAGGTGGAAGATTGTGCTCTGTTTGTAGAATTCCTCTGAAATCACTCTAGTCCCTGATTATTTCATATCCTTTTGTATTTTTGGAGAATGGTTTCAAATAAGCTCCTACATTTTACATCAGAGAGTTTTCAGATGTTTCCTGGATAGAAAGTGAATTGACCCCAGGCTTGGAAATCACAGTCTGTATCCCAACCAAGGGTCAACCTTAGCACACCAGACATGTGTTTGTAATCAAAGGCATACGGCAGTCAAAACGTGAACCTTTAGCATAGCACATAGCTCAAATAGCAAGTAGTGAACAGAGTCTAAACCATGTGGCTTACGAAGAGGATCCCATTTCAATACACAGACTTGTTTGGTTGGTGCAGGATTTACAAAGTATGGCAAAATATGTAAACAGTTTGCCAGGAAGAGATAAGGTAATGCCATAGATGTAACACACAAACACATACATTGTTAAAAGCCTAACAACTTTATAGAAGGAGCTTACAATGCAGGGGAAACCCCCATAACATGGATGGCATGCACTCAGACCTGAGAGGAAAACACACTTGACATGCACTTTGCCTTTGAGGTCAGCTGACCGTAGAGGAGAAGCCACAAGAATGCTTCTGGGGACAGAAAATATTCTGCTCCTCCTGTTCTTTCTCAGAAACTTGGGGGACCTCTTCAGCTTCCCAAGACCCAGCTGAATGGATTGTTTGTGTTGTACTTCCATGTAGGAAAACCCTCACTGACACACACACTTACACTCACACATACACTTAGTCAAGGCTTTGCAACAGCCCGGGACAGAGAGAGGCATGCAATGACAACATATTGAGAGGCATGACTCTATGCTATAGGCAGAGGGCTTCCTTCCCCTTGCATGACGAATGACTGTTTATACATACTGGTACAAGTGTCCATTTGTATATACTGTACATGCAACTGACTACCAGGAACAATCATTAATTTTAAAAAAAAGCCTGCCTGATGTGTTTTTGTAGATTTTTTGTTTGTTTTGTCTGTTTTTGTTGTCTTTTTTTTTTTTTCTTCTGTTGAATCTATGTTTATCATACTTGATAATTTTGTGTTTTTATGTGTATTATGTATTATGTGTATTATGTGAAAAATACTAAAATCAATAAAAAATATTGTTTAAAAAAAAAACAAAAAAAAACCCTGCCTGTTTATGCATACAGATGCACTGAATTAAAACTGAAAATAGACATTTCCAAGAAGCCTATGGAACCTCAACAATGACAAACTCATATCCACCTTTTGAACATGAATGTTTAATTCAGTTAAGGGAGCTGCTTGAGGTTGTTGAACCCAATTCATCAAGGATACTCTTCAATCGCTCTCTTAGAGTCGCAGCTGAGGTGAATATTTGAGTTTGCTTCTAAGTGGGGGATAGATGCCTAGTGCTCTATCAAAGCTGACAGATAGCGTTTGAGAAGATAGTGTGAGAGAGATGCCACTTCTTTAGGAATCTCATAACAGTGTAAGAACAGCATAGTCCGACAAAGGAGAGCACTTTAGGCAATTGAGAGACAGCTTGTATCAGCAGTTTTACCTACTCTGGCACGAGTGAAACACTTATTCTGTCAGTGTGGCGCGGCATTCTCATCCACATCAAATCTGTTTAGACACTTGACAAGCTGCCAATATTTGGGGTTTGTTCAGATGGCTAATGATGGCTGCGGTTCTTTAGATAAGACTCATGGTCTTTATCAGAGACACATGCAACACAATTGATTCAATGTGAAAGAACTGGGAAAATATGACTATTGCTAATAGTAATTTTGGGAAGTTTGACTAAGTGCAACTCATTTGAAGTTCAACAAAAGTTCAACAAAAACACTGATTATTTGCCAAACACTGATTATTTTCACATGACACAGTTTCCAGGGAAGCTATCTGAATGTAGCATTCTCCTGCTTCAAAGCCGGCTACTCGATAAAGTATAGTGAGAACTGAAATGTGAAGTGCAATATGGACAAAGACAAAGCAGATTGGGTGGCTGTGCTTAGTCAGTGCTGAGAAGTCACCAGGGCCAGTTAGAGGAGCCAATGGCAGAAATCAGAACAGGCAACGACTCCCCCTTCATCAATTAACCCGCTGAAATCAAATTAACCCACAAGGATGTCTGCTCCCCTCTGGCATTTTACACCACAAATGGAGAGCGACGCACATTACAGCACTTCTGAGGGAGCGAGAGGGACACAAAAGCACCAAACAGGTGTAGAAGAGGGCCTCTGGGGCTGCAGACACTAAGCAGATGCTTTTCCTCTGCCTCCTGCCGCCACCTTTACACGGCCCTACAAAACAAGGGACCGTCATTTGATCTGTGTTCTGCTGTAGAATCCAGCCCTGGGAGGTGAGCAAGCCAAGCGACCTAATTAGAGCAGCAAGAGTCCCCAGGGCTGAGTGACGGATGGACCTGCCAATCACACCACGGAAAGCCTCCATCAAGCTATGACTTCTCACCTGATACAAAGAGAGGGGGGCGGGAGGTGGCAGCACTGGAAGACCAATAAGGACAGGGAGACATTCTGTACAGTGGCGATGCTTCATCTGACAGGGCTGACAAGATCCCCAGCCAGTTGGCAAATAAAAACACAAAGCTGCGGCGTCAGACTGCTTTTTAAGCGTGGGGGACAGGCTAAAGCAGTGGCCCTGCTTAGCTTAAATTATTCACGTGCAAATAAATAAACCAGTCTCCCCTTTAGTAGTGTCTCCTGTGTAACTTAATTAACTGTGACAAGCCGGAGAGAGAAAGCAAAAGAGAGAAAGACCGAGACAAAGAGAGAAAAAGAGGAAATCAGAAAGAGGGAGCGAGAGAAAAACACAAGATGGAGAGAGAAGTAAAAAACAGTTGCTAGGCAACATACAACATCTGTAGGAATTCAGCAACGTATTCAATTTTTGAGATTTCTGTCTCCAGGGTTACGGTGGAAAGATAACATTTCAAGCAGTTTAGCAGTCCTTTACTGTTTACTCTAAATCACAAAGGAGTGTACATCGCTGTGTCTTTCTCTCTCCTGTCCCCAGAATAACACCTTGATTTGAGTGCGCCCCTGCAGCTGGAATTCATAAGCTCAAATTTGTCTTAAGATAGTATCTAGCACAGTATGCATGTGTCAGGGAAGTCCTGGGATTACCCGAAGCAAAACATTAATATCATGGCATAGGATTACTCTGAACTCTGAGTGAGTTTCTTTTGTAAGGGAATGATTTGAATTTTATTAAAAAATAATTCACTGGAGTAATTGTACAATTAGCACTGCATGGAGGCTTCCAAAATGCCTACAAGTACTTAATAGTGTGATTGCTCCTGAAATTGGGCAAATGGAGCATAAGCAGTATGAAAAATATCTCATTTGGCTTGTAATTTTCTACATTGATTTTTTCACAGGGATGCTATTTCTGATAAAAAAGCTTAAGTCAGCATGACTTTTCCTTGCTTCATTACACTCTAGATAAACAAAATGTAAAAGGAGAATAACTAGAAAGCGGTCATGCCCCCGTCTGTGTGTGTGTGTGCACTGCCCAGGCAGGACCAGCGCAGTAACTTTACCCTAGGCAACACCTGAACAGGTTTCAACCCGCAACTCACCTGGCTGCTGCCTCTAATCTGTTGTTTGCTTACTAAGCAGGAGTGGCAGGGAATCAGAGCTACAACACTAGAAGCCCTCTGCACTGCTAACAACTTCAGCACACACACATACACACACACACACACACACACACACACACACAGCCTAATACGATCCCAATCAAGTCCTCCTCCTGACACAGTGGTACCATGTCATGTTCCTACAGTGACATCTTTTCTAAATCCATCCTCCCTAAACACCCTATCGACACTGATGTGTCTCAGTATTACACTGGGAAGTCCATCCATTCTATGAAGCACGCCAGGACTGAAATTGAGCTGTACAAATTTTCATTAGCATCTGAAAAAGCCTGGGTGTCTACCTAATTCAAGATGAGAGAGAGCACTATTTGGCGGTGTGGGGAGAATCAATGCACCGCAAACGGCTGTGAATCAACAGTCTGGACATAATGTGTTTGTTCTCATCAAGTACCCGCCTGATTGGTCAGAGATAATCTCTCAATGGAACATGACCACATGATAATTAGAATTTGCAACAGCACAGCAGACAACATTAATGTTTTCTACCCCCCACCCCCCTCCCCAAAAACACCCTTTAACCTGAGTGCGCTATAACTGCAATTGAATCCCAGCCAACCATGATATTGGCAAAGCTGTCTGGCTGGCAGAAAATATTAGTCCAGTTACAAGCAGGGTGATATCTCCCTTAAAAGAAATTCTCTTTGTCAAGATGGCTCCAGTCAATTAAAGAGATTGCAAATAGATCTCCCAGAGACAAAGCCCATAACCCCTGTATGATAGCACAGCAACCTGCCGCATCACTAAACGCCACTTAAATCTGTTTCTGGAGTTTAGCTACAAATAGGCAGCAGGCCTCAAAATTTGGGCTCCAGTATAGGAGCCGTGATAGCAACACGCATCCAAAATATAATGATTTGGAGAAAAGTGGTGATATACAGGAAAGTGATGTTACACTATAGGGAAAAAACAGCAGCGTTTTGGGGAAAATGTCACTGAGCCAGGTGGAGTGTCTCTTCTGCTGAAGATAACAAGGGCAAACCTGGCCGAGTCACTCTGAGAGACAAACCAACTTCAGCAGCAACAAAGCAGCAGCATCGTGACAATGATGAAAGTGATGTGGATAATATTGGCAATATTCATACTATAGCATTCATCTCATTAATGTAGGTTGATGTTTGTTTTGTATTACTTGATTTTCTGTTACATATGATAATAAGGGTTATGTTTTGATGGGCTTATGACAAGACTCCAAGCAGCCTCTACTGAAACATGTCTGTATATATTTCTATTTCTCTGTCTATCTATCTATCTATCTATCTATCTATCTATCTATCTACAGTATCTATCTATTAGGGCTGAAAGATATTGACAAAAAATCGAATTGTCATTATTTGACAGAATATTGCAATTGCGATATAAACCGCAAATCATGTCATCACAAGTTTTTCTTGTCTTACATTTTTTAGAACTTTAAAATTGTAAATTGTGATTTTGTTTAAAAAAAAAAAAATAGATGTCAGTGTGCAGGATTTACTGAGTTGGAGTATGATGAAAGGTTTCACCAATATATCATGGACCAAAGATCACTCGGAGCACTGAAATACCTTGTTTAGAAATCTGTTTTGGACGCCTCTATCTCTTAAGCAAATAATTGCAGCCTCTCTGATTTGGAAAGTGTATAAGTTCATATTGCGATTTACTGTGATTATCTGTTTCTATGTATCTGTCTGTCTGTCTGTCTGTCAGCTAACTGGCTAACTTTCCAGCTATCAGAAGCACTTGGCTAGCTACTGCCCATTCCTGCCAATCCTCCTTCCCCACTCTGCCTTCTGTCGCCCTGCACACAGGCAGGAACACCAGCGGGGGCTAAGAATAGAACACAGCTGGCACTGCAGGGCTTACATATTTCACACTCAAGCCATCGTGCTCCAAAATACTCCTCCCC
Organism: Centroberyx gerrardi; assembly: GCF_048128805.1. Classification (NCBI taxonomy): domain Eukaryota; kingdom Metazoa; phylum Chordata; class Actinopteri; order Beryciformes; family Berycidae; genus Centroberyx; species Centroberyx gerrardi. The sequence continues at coordinate 17,176,892 of NC_135998.1, read as the reverse complement.
ATCCCGTCCCATTTCCAGCTCCAGGACCAGCGGTGGTTCCCTCCCTCCCCGTCCGTCTTTGAACCGTTCTTCACCTCCGTGGCAGGGCCCTGACAAGCCCACTGCTCCGCTTAGATCCATGGCTACGCTAGGCGGAATTTACTAGAAAGGAGATCTGTATAGTAAAGAGAGAGGCGAGAGAAAGGAGAGTTCTACCCCGTCCCCCTTCAAACCCGAGGCTAACCCGTCCCATGGAGGCAACAACGCCCGTTAGCAAATCATTTTGTCATGGAGCAAACAATTTGACTAAGAACCGTGTACGTCTGTGTGTTTGTCCCCCCCGAAAGAATGCCTCGTTAAGGCAGGTGGGACGCTGCTGGGACGAGTCCTGCAGCGACGACAAGGGATTCCCATGGCAGTGACAGGGGCAGATTAGCGGTACGCACCACACACTGACTCAAGGTGAAGCCAGCACTAGGCTCTCAAACTGCTAGCTAGCATAGCCAAGAGAAGAGGCTGGGGGTAGGGGACGGACTGTTTACTGTCACCCAGGCAGAGAAGCAACCAGATGGAGCGGCACCATAGGGAACAGAGCAGGAGACTGTGGGTGAAAACTGGATTGATCCTCTCCCTGCCTAAGAGGACAGTGCCCTGGCCTCGCTGTTTATCCTCGGATATCTCGACATCAATTCCAACTGGATCAATTCTCTGGCTCGGTAGACTGTCACACACACGCCTTGTACACACACTGCATCCCATCATCCCCTCATTCTCTTTCTCATTCCTTAACCCCCTAACAATATCCACTGCCATAAGTAATAAGGTAAATCAAGAGGGCTCCTGTTTGATGGTATTCCCCCAGTCCCATCTCTTGGCGCTTTATTTCTGTGCCAGGCAGCAGTGTCATTATTACACGTGTGAGATCTCTATTGGAATACAGTTTGGCTAATGAGCACCTCTTAGTTGATCACATTAGACCTCCACTTGAGGACACTTAATTACCAGTGTTGCACTCCAAGCTGCTCTGTCGAGGGGACAGAAGAAGTCCCTTAATTAAGGCCTCTGAATTCTACCTGTGTTTGTACAAGACTGTGTCCCTGGGTGTGTGTGTGTGTGTGTGTGTGAGGATACATTCAGGGCCCAGATGAGGGCGATAAAATATGTGGTGTGTGTGTGTGTGTGTGCACATGCCTGGATCGGTGAGTGCATGCATGTAAGCGTGTCCATGTGTGCTTCTATTTGCGCTGCATATGTTTGTGTGGACATATGGATGTTTTTTTATCTGTATGTGTCTGTGTTTGTGCATGCATTTGTGTCTGTGTTTATCTATGTGATAATAGGATAGGTGTAAATATGTGTTTGGAGTTTGTCTCCCGTGTGTAAATGAATGATGAATGGTAGAGTATACAGTGTGCAGTATGCTCTGCACACACATACTGAAGCCTCCTGTGTCATGAGGCTGTAACTGTGTACTCCTTGCATTTCATATTCAAACAGTGACTCTGGCTCAAGTCAGTGTTAAGAACCTGCCCAGTCCACAGGAAGATGACTGTTTTCTCTCTCTCTCTCTCGCTCTCTCTCTCATTACGTTCCCCCCTCTTCAATTTTCTCTCCCTCAGTCTCTCTCTCTCTCTTCCTCTCTCTCTCTCTCTTTCACTCTGTTTCTCTCTCTCTCTCTCTCAAAAAGGCCGAGACTAGCAGTCAGGAAATGCACATCAGTCATAATACTTTCCTAAAATGAAAACAGATTCCGCTTCACTCCTTTTCAGCCGCTCTCTCTCTCTCTCTCACTCCTTCAGTTGAAAACATTCTTCTCTCTCAAGTACGACTGTTTTCTCCTCCCCCACCCCCTTCTCCTCCTCCGTCGCCGCCACTTCAACTTCATCCACCGCCTCAGATCTTTCCCCTCGTTTGCTGTGATCTTGTTTTCTTCTTGTCGGGACAGTCGTTTGTGAGTCGTGCGACCACGGCGATCTCAAGTGTCTGACGCCGTCCCCGCGGCGCAGAGGTGCGTGCATGACAGTGATATGTGCCCAATAAAGCCCCACAGTATGGGCACTTATGCTTTTTAGGGTTTCTTTATTGATGCAGGTTGTAGTAACAGCCAGTAAATCAGGCGGAGAGACAAGGTTAGTGCATGTTGGAATGTTGTTAAACAGGCTGTCAGGACAGAGATTTCACTGGTTTGCTACAAGCCAGTTACGTAAGAACACAGTCAATATGACCCTCGAAGAAAAGGTAAAACACCGTCCCTCCTCAGAGACTCTATTCTCAGGCGGGAGAAAGTGTCATTTTTTTGGAACTGTAATTACACAGAGGACAAGTGAGAAAAAAAAAATTAGGTATGAGATAATAATTGTGCTGTTATTCTGAGGAATTACATTTTCTTTCTGAACGTCTTTTGTTGGATCCATAAAGCAAAGCCGATTTGATTCAATCACATCTAATGTAACAGTTGAAGCTTACAGTGCGCATATCTGTCTCGTCCTCAACGTCAAGATGCAAAGTACATCTCTCAGTCTCTCCCTTTCTCTCCTTCTCTCTCTTTGTGTCTCCCTCCTTGTCTCCCTCTCCGTGTCTCGTACCCTCTAACCAGGACGCCGGTTTGACATTAGAGTTTTGTTCTGTCTTTGACTTCCCTAACAACCCTCCGAGTGAGTAACCACCGTGGCACTGGCCAGTCATAAATATTCTCAACAAGCAAGCTGACGGATGTTCTTCCTCTCCCTCGGTTTTAAAGGGATGTTCGCGGGGCCAGCATGACGGCCAACACCACAGCGACTGAATGAAAGCTCCTGCAGGAGGGAACGCTCTCAGCAGAAAGTTGACAAAGCCATAATCACTGTTGTCTATGTGGACTGTTGTGTGTTGGACTGACAGAATTGATCTGAACCGGGAAGGCTGTTGCATTTATCACACCATCAGTGTGTATAAATTCAATCAAGAACCAATTCCAAAGGTGTTAAACCAGCTAAAGCGTATACTACTTGCATGGGTTTAAATCCCATCTTATTCTTTGCTGTCACATCGCACCCTACTCCATTTACTGCCACAAAAACTGTTTCTTTAAAAATCTGATTTTTGGAGATGCATACAACAAGCCATGTGATAAATATAGCAGCAAAGTTTGTTTCTCCTCTCTTACCAGCTCACCATCCTTCTGTCCACCAAAAAACATGAAATCCTCACCTCCTGAGATGAGTAGATTTATCTTTAGTGTAAATAGTGCAGCGTAGCAGAGGCCGGCTGCTGTTGCCGGTGGACAACCGGCATGCTCACCTAAAAAGCCCCCAGGAGCCCTGTGTTGTTGTGGTTCTCAGCTTATGCCTGGGCTCAATCCACCACATGCCTTTCCACTCGGCTGACTGTTGTAGTAGGGCAGTTAACTTGCTCATTGCAAGGTTATCCTCAGTGAAAACAGACTGCTCAAGCCCTCCTTGCCCAAACCTGTGAGTTTTGCAGACTATTGGCTGTGAAGTTTGCTCAGGAATCAGAGCAGATACCAGATAAACCTCCAATACTGCGTTTGAAAGTAGCACTTCCGCTGTGTGCTTGATACATGCCACTGTCTGTCAAAATATTCTCATCCTTCCTTTCCCAGTTAGGCATTATTATTTTATCTACTTATGTCTGCCAAGGTGTTGGATAAATTGCTTTTGGATGCCTCTCAGTTCACATTAAAACAGCTTTTATTGCTTTCTAACCTTTCAAGTCATAACCTGATACTCCTGTTATGTACGAACCTTGCCCATTGCTTGATACAATTAAAAGATTATTTGCTGAAGATCAGAAAATGCCTCTCTTTTTTTTTCTCTGAGTACAGAAATATTTGACAGAGGCAGCAAGCCCTCTTTCCAAGTTAGTTGCTTGGCAATGCAACAGAGTTCCAGACTGGTGAAATATTATTTAAAGGGGGAGGAGGATAATTGCCACGGCAAACTGTGGTCTTGATGAGAAAAGAAATAGTGTTGCCTCTATTGTTTATTAGGATAGATTATTGACAACATTGCAAATAAATGCCAAAGTATGTGGCCAATTGGATGTTTTGGTAGCATTTGTAATAATATTTACATGCCTTAAGATATCTATTATAGACAACAAACAGATAATAGTGTGGAGTTTAGTGTTTTAATTAAGCCTGTGGGGTGTGATGTGTTGTTATAACAGGTTTAGTGGTAAAATACGGTGCTTTTCCCGGACCACTGGCTCGTGTTAATGATTGCCTAATAACGTTACCGGCAATTGGTTCACCTTTGTACAGCGGGCACACATTTAAGCGTGCCTCACACGGTCTTATGACCTGTCGATCACAACTGGCTCGCGTGTCTATTACGAGCACGGATTATTTGTATACTGTACCAGAGAGAAGAGGTTGGAGTGGCAGTCTTCAAGGCTTGCCCCGTTAGCCACCCAATTCGCTGCTGTAGTCATAATCGTCCGCCGTTAGGGTCGTCAGTGCTGGGCATGTCGAAATCCTACATCGGTACCAACACCGAGCAGGGCTGGCAAATCGGTTCCCTCACAAGTCTGCCACGCCACAGCCAAAACAAGCTGGCGACACGGCGCTAACCTCACAAGAGGTCCAGATAATAGAAATGGGATGTTCGGGGAGAGGAATGGGCGTTTTCAGAAATAAGTGCAGAATGCATCCATAAACCCCCAGTAGCTCTTGATCTCACTAATGTAATGTTGTAAATCCAAGCGTGTACGGGGATCAGAACATTGTTACAATCCAGGTCAGGCGACTCCAAATCTGATCATTGTCAAAGGCGGAGAACACAGAAATGTATCCATTTCAATCCATGCGGAGGGGAATATCAGCCCGTTTCCCGATCGGTCTTTCCGTTGATACTTTAATGATTAAATGAGCATAATCCATGGGAAATCGATCTGTTCTTTTCTTCCACGCCAGGAATACACCGAAATGTGCAATCCGCCTGAGAACTTCTAAAAAAAATATTGTAGTTAGACGTCCATTAGGCTACAATAGAACGATAAATAAGATATAAACTTTCAGATGAGAAATTGCATGCAAGACATCAGATTCAGTCTGCTCCACAAGCTGATGCACCACTTGTGATAGTTTTCGAGAATTGCATGAGCTATTTATAGCCTTCTTTCTTACCACAACGGTTCCTCTCACAATGTAGCCGAGTCTGCCTCACATAACAGGCACTGCGAGCTGGAATGTTTAATCCTTGTTGCTTTTGAATTAAACGGGCCGCAGACAAGGGTCGCTGAAAAAGAAATCCTTGGTCTTTGGCAGGGCAGACAAAGTCGACGGGGTTCCGAGTAGCCAAATCATGAGTCAAACGATTTCTTGTTTCTTCAGACAAGAAAAACTATTCTTACTCCACCACCAGGAAAACGGCAGCAGGCTTCTGTAGACCGAGGTTTGAAAAAATCCTTCCTTCCTTTCTGTTTTATATCATTACGAAATGTCCTCTCGCCGCAGTTATAGCCCGAATCTTGCTTATCGGACAACAAAAACATCTCATAGATAGAAACGCAAAGAAACGTCTGCACAATCCGAGCAATAGTGACAGTCCTTGTCTGGCGCCGATTATTAAAATAGATGTTGCACGCTGGATCGCAGAGCGTCACTATTTGTCTTTAAAAACCACCATGACATTTAAAAACGTATCCTCCTTTTTGGCCACGGCTGGTGATGTGATCATCGAACTAAAACCTCGAACATGCACATGATTTCACAACTAGGAATTCAGCGGCAGCGAGTCCCTCTCCAGGCATTGTTTATCTGTCAGAGCATGTTACATTCGTAAATGAGCGTATGTCTGTCTGCAGCCTGAGTGTGGCATTCTCACTCTGTCTATATGTGTACTTGGTGCTTACGCGAACAGCCGCTGTAGCAATTTCGCGCACTATCTGCCAACCCACCACGCATTGTAATGGCGGTCGGCAGTGTACTCGCCTTCCCATTTGGCCAAGTTAGTGCTCACGTGATCAAAGTCAGGGATTACAGTACTGTTTAGAATCTTTTGATACAAGCCTTGATGCGACGCTCGAGACGCCGCGCCAGTCGCGCGCATTGACAATCAGCTGTCATAGAACTGCTGTGGATTCCCTTATTTTTACACATTGTTGAAAATATATTCTGTTGTATTGTTACAATCTATCGATTAAAGTGCTTGAGGAAAGACATTATTTTCATATTACGTACTGTTTATTTTTTTCCATTGCTGCATAGTGTCACAATTCTGATGCATGGTTATATAATGGAACAACTCTGTTCTCACAACAGGTGATGTCATAGAATAGAGGTCGAAATTACTTAACACATAATGCATTTCATAATAGAAATATATGTAATTTAGCCTTCTACTCACCAATCATGATCTTCATTTATGACATAAATGCATGATGTGGTGTTTGTATGACAGTATGGATACTGTGTGTAGCCTATTAGTGTGTAATGTAAACACATCACCATTATCTTTTTCCTTATTTCCAGAGATGAGAGACAAGCAATGACTGATTCTATTAATCATAGACAAAAATTTATAAGTAACATCTTGTTCAATCAATGCCATTCAAGTGATATCATAACTTCATTTAGAATTAGGCCACTATGTTAATTATATAAATACATTATTATATTCTGTCTACTATCCAGTATTAATACGTTTTTTTAAGTATTATGCACATCAGCTATGCAGTATTTGCATTAGGCAGACTGTATGAGGTTTTGTTTACACTGTATAAAAGTGTGCTTCAATCGTTCTGTGTATTGTCTAAGAATCCAGGTGGAGCCGTTTGAGGCTGGAGAACAAAAGGTTATGAATATCCACAGCTTCCTGAGGCAGACAGAAGGGGACATCTAGGAGTTAGTCCATCCATTCTTTCTGTTATTAATAATTTATTGAAAGTACTCATTATAATGTTTTATTGTATTTCATAGAATTACATTGATTCATTTAATATTAATGCATTTTGAACAATTTATAGCCTACTTGTTTACATTGTAATCATGTGTTCAGACATTCACTTCTGTCACTGTAAGAGAGAGATTCCATGCTTGTGCATTTTGTTTGATTTTTGATTAACTGAGTAACTTTGAATTAGCTCTTTTTGGTCATAGCTGTGGAGCAAAATACATTTCTATAGCATATTGTAATTTTTGTTAATTTGATTCTCTACTCTTGTGCAAGACAGAAAACCACCCACGGAATGCTTACCTCTGTTTTGGATTCATTTTGTAAATAAAGGCACAATAACTATGAGGTTAAATTGCAGACTGCTTTATCTCAAATATATTTTTAGCCATGAATGAACAGTCAAGAGCTACAACCATTTTTTTTACATGGATCCCCCAGTCCTGGGTGCCAAAATCATCAGAAATATTAAGATTACTCATGTTCAAAAGTGATTTTTCATTTGTAGCCATGAAATTCTTAATGTGCAATCTGTCACAACCTTGCAGCTCCACCAAGGTGCATGAATCAAAAAGAAATGAAAAGAATTCAGCTGCTCTTGGGAACAATTTGACAAAGCCTTAATATTAAAACCAACACGTTTTGGCTGCAATAGCCCTCATCAGAGTAGGCTACTGCAGCCCAAACAACATTGATAACATTGATTGCTACATAGTGTCACAACTCTCTGGTGCATGGTTATATAATGGACCAACTCTGTTCTCACAACAGGTGATGTCATAGAATACAGTTGAAAATGACTTAACACATGATGCGTTTCATAGTAGAAATGTGTACAATTTAGTCTTCCACTCACCACTCATGATCTTAATGTATGACGAACACATGTGGTGGTCTTCGTATGAGTTGCAGCCGAAACTTGTTGGTTTTAATACTAAAACTTTGTCAAATTGTTCTCCAAGTGTAGTTGAATTATTTTCATTCCAATGTCTTATAAAAGCCTGCAATCTATAAAAATTACTTAACTCTTTATATCTTATAATCAGGTTCTCTTTCCAGACATTTTGCATGCCAGTGTCTGTGCATGAGGACTCAGCTATGCTTAACTCTAAATCACTCTCAGACAGTGACAAGTAAACAAGGGTCTGAGTTATCTATCCAGCTTCAAATCATCATGCGCCTGCGACAAGGATTCAAGGTTTGTGTGAAACCTTGAATAATATTAATATCAGTCATATCATCTACAATACTTTAAAGGAGCACCAGTGCTCAGTTTAAGTATTGTAGGTGATGTGGACTTTAGCCTTCCAGCAGCAACATCAAGATGTGCCATCGGTGCATCAGAGCTCCTGCATGATCTGAGGATGTAACCTAAATATTTATCAAAAGTAAGTAATTCTACAGACTTAGCAGCAAGTTGTGGCACATTCCAAAGAGGATAAAACATTACTGAAGATATGAGTTATTTGCCAAACTTTTGGTTGCTGTAGTTCAGAACAAGCAATTTTCAACTCACAAATGCCGAACATTATAAACTATTCCATATTTTTGTTCTAACAAGTTTGGAATATCAAACATTTGAACCAAAACAGTTGTTTTGGTTTTGGTTTATTTCACTGACTTGTATTTTAACCCATCCCCTATTTCTCTCTCACATGAGAATTTGCAAGTCATATGCAACAATGTTCCCCCTGAACAAATAAATGTACTTTTCAAAAATCTTTGGAAAAGTAGTGGGTTTGGTAACCATAGTAACCACAGTCACAATAAGATAGTAGTGTTCACTTTGAATGAACTATACCAGCAATAATTCCAATGCACCACTACCCAATAATTCATACCCCTACACCCTGTTACAAACACGCTCCCACCTTGTCATCCCAATGCTCTGTCACCTTACACACATGACAAATCGAAATTTTGATGGAATATAAATATGACTGGGATATCATGGATCACTTCAAACAAAATTCCAGCTGGATCTGTTTTTTTCCCCTACCCCAAACCCTAATTACTCATCAGAACATTTAAACAGTCTTTATGGTACACTGTGCTACTTTGTTACACTGTGTGGCACTCAGTGTGGTACTTAAGAGTTGTTTGTGTTACACTATGAGGTTTTTTGTGCTATTATTTGGAAGTCTGTGGTACACCTTATAGTTTGTTGTACTTTTTGCATCCTTGTTGGCAATTTGTTGTACTTTAGTGTGTTTTGGGGTAAACTTTGGGGTACTTTGAGGTAGTTTGTGGTACACTAGGATACTTTGGAGTAAATTGTGATACTTTGGAGCACTTTGGGGTTCTTTGTGGTATTTATTGGTGCTTAGTGGTATTTTGGGATACATTGCAGTATACTTTATGGTAGTTTGTGGTACGTATTGGTACTTTGGGGTACTTCAGCACTTTCCCTAACTGGCTGATCTTGGCTGCCCTATGGTTCATTACACAAGAGGATCTGGTTACTTGCTTCTCCTCAGTACCAAACGGTTTGGCACCGTGGCTGTTTAGTGACTGTCATGGTCTGGAATCTTCTGTCTGTCCTTTGCTGTTGTCCCAAGGAGTCCATCTACATCCTCACCAAGCTGGAGACGCTCTGTCCCCTTGCTGGCTGGACGGTCCTTGGCCCGTCAATGCTCCGATACTCCGCTTGGGGCTGAAGCACATGGAGCGTCCAGGGACCGTGGGATCATTCTCCATCTAGCCTATTCCCGAATGTCACTGGCCTAGCCAGGTTGGGATGATGTATAGATACATCATCTGATGCCCTTACACAGATCATTCTTGTTGTGACACAGCAGTGGAATAGTGTGGCAATTTACTGAGTAAAAATTCCCAAATTAAAGATATATTTTTAATCAAATGAAAAACAAGGCTGCATGTCTATGTCTGTATATTCAAGTAGATATTTTGCATTATTCCCATAGACCAAAAACATATTGGCTTTTTGTTAATATTTTATTATGTACATTTACAGTAGCTATTATTTATATTATGTTTACAGCTTCAGTCAATGAAAGAACGCACATTCTAACTATCTATATTTACCAAATATAATTACCTATGTCATGAAATAATTAAGTCATTTTCCACCATCATTGCTAAGATTCTGAGCAATCTGATTTAATATAATTGTATGACATACAAAACAATATCTAAACATGAATAGATATGATGCAAAAGATTCAAGGGTGTTTCAAGGTGAAGTATATTAATGGCAAAAATATAGCATGCACAGTGGCAATCCTTTGATTTCTATTTTATATTTCTTATTACATAGATTGTTCTAGATTGAACCCAAGGTTGGTTTTACTTATTGGTTTATAAGGGATGTTACATCTTTCTATCTTTGAAGTGTAAATGTAACACTGAGCCATATATAGATTATATATTTCTTTTGCTAGCATTTATCTCTACAGAAGATCAGCACATACTAACATGTGTCAAATCCATCATGATAAAACCACAATTCTCACATTAATCACTTCATACAGCTTTATGTATTTGAGGAAACACCCTGCAGCTGGTACATATTGCCAGAAAGAGTGAGTCTTTGGTCCAGTAGCTCCTCTTATAGCTGAGAAGAGGAGAAAAACAAAGATATGAATCAGATGGATGAGCGAGGGCTTAGTCTGGCGGTTATTGATCCCTTAGCTCCAGGAATGATCCAGAACTCATTTGGAGACTTTTTTTCTCTCCTTGTTCAAATACATCCTTAAGGCCTTCAAAAGACTCTCGCAAGTACTGTGGCACACTTCTGTGGTGCAAAGCAGCAGACCAGATACGCTGAGGTGCTATGTATTTGAATAAATCTATTTCAATATGCCACACATTGTTGGACTCCAGCTGACTTCATCCATATGTGAAGGGAAAGATGCATTACTGTAACGATTAAAGCTAATGCCTTTGTCTAGACTACCTGTTTAGGCTCGTTAGGGCTGGAGTGCATATGCATTTGTGCATGTATGTGTGTGTGTGTGTGTGTGTGTGTGTGTGTGTGTGTGTGTGTGTGTCTGTGTCTGTGTGTGTGTTTGTGTGATTCATGGAAAAATGTAGGCTACATTTCCGTCAAAAACACACATATATAAGTTTTTGAAGGTGATAGGCCTACAATGGAGTGAGTCAGAACTGAAATGGGGGGTGGGGAATAACTATATATACTATAAAAAAAATAAATAATAATAACTGTCAGTAACTGTCCACAATATGTCAAAAGGAAACCAGATTTTTATTAAAATATTCCTGAATTGTAGTGATATGGGCTTTAGAGGTTATGATAAATAATGCAGATGACTGCTTTTAAATGTTTTATAAATGTTTTGCATACATCTGAATGTTGGATAACAATATTTTTACGTTAAGCATATTTGAAAAGATTACAGTTGCCAGTTCATGGACACCGATGAGTGTTTATCATTCATACCCAGAGGAGTGTGTTTCTTTTAGGAGAGAACAGTGGCCTTGCAGTATCTTCATTAGTGATTGATGGATCACCATGTGGTAAGTTAACACACACCTAGCAGCAAATTCTCTCCATAAAATCAGATGAGAGTTTCTCCTCTCCTCGCGGCTCCAATACCTCTCTGGCATTTCCTGGAGCGCGGAGAGTCTAGCTGAGAAGAATAGATGGTCTGCATTATAATGAACATGGGCTGACACCGCCTCATCCATCATTCCACCCAGGAAAATTATAGCAGTGCCAGTGAGAAAGAGAAGAGAGGGAGAGAGACTTTAAATCACTACTCCAAAGCACCAGACTGTCTACAGGTCTCTAGCTCTTCTTACAGACTGTCATCAGCTCATTGTTTTGCTTTGTTTTTTGTATGTTACATACAAGGACCTGCCTTGTCCAGTTTTGGGTTTGCACTTAGAGGGGTGACTGTCTACCTGTCTGTTTGTCTCTCTGTTGGTTTGCTGGTCTGTCTGTCTTTATGTGGTTGTTTGGGATATTTTGCCTGCCTGTCTATATGTTTGCTGCATGCCTAACTCTCTATTTGTACGTTTGCCTTATGCTTGTCTGTCTGTCTCTCCTGTTATACGCTTGTCTATTTATCTCTGTCAATTTGACTCACTGTCTGTCTCACTGTCTATCTCTGTGTGATTGCTTGCCTCTATTTGTCCATAAGTTTCTGTGTCTGTCTTGCTGTCGGTTGGTCTATCTACTCGTACGTCTTACTGCTTTCTTTCGATCTCACGCTCACTCTACAGTATCACATGCCCAATAGTTTGTCCATTTGTTTTGCCTGTCCTGCTTTGTGAGGCTAGTTGTTGCCTGTTGTACTGTGGCACTGCTACTAATTAGTGTGATGCATGTCTGTGTTGGAAAAGAATGTACTCCACAGGCCAAGGTCCTCTCTCCCCTCTGTGTGAATCCACTATGCCCAAAATAATTCATCCTGATCTGGTATTACTTTCCGGCATATGGTGCTTACGTGATTTTATATGCTTTCCACACGTTTCCCAATGCTCCAAAGATTTGTCTCTGGGCACCGAGACACAATTTAATTACACTGAGTAGAATTACTCATTCGGTGCTTTAGAGAGGGTTTTGGACTTGTTTTAGTATTATTGATTTTGTAGTCAACCTTTGTGTTTGGCCAGTCTCGTTATATCAAAGGACGCACTGGAGGTGAAAGTGTGTTTGTGTACCTGTGGCTGTGTGTGTGTGTGTGTCAGCCTGTGTGTGCATCTGTGTTCATCTGTGATCTCATGTGATTCACTGTGAAGACTCTGTCATAATGGTGTTTCACTGAGAATTCCACAGCATATTGATTTCACGATGAGCAGAAGATGTCTTTGTAAGATGACTCAAGAGACAAGAGACGAGAAATTAGATGTTATCTCATAACAAGAAACGAGGAGGAATCATATGTTATCTGATTTTGGAATTATGTCAAGCTGTCAAAATCACTGATCCACAGATGATACGGCACTGTGTGCAGTGAGTTTCATCTAATGTTGCAGACAAGGATGATTACCACAGATATAACTAGTAAATCAAGTGCAGGGTAACTTGTTGCTAAATACAGATTTTGATTTGCATTGTAAATAGTAGCTTAAAGGTATGTAGAGGGCAGAGATAGCCTGAACATTAGAGCAAGGCCTTTAATCCCCTGTTGCCCAAGTAAAGCTGCTCCGTGGCCAATATAGAAGACTGGTTGTATATTTCAACCTGCTGGTACAAGAATATAGCCCAAGCCCCGTGCAGCACTTTCATGTAGAAAGATTACCACAGATAGTGTGCCTTAAGTGACCAGCCAGCATTTCCACTTGGCTGCACCCTCTGATGCCACCTGAACAGAATTCACTAGGAGCCTTCAAGCTCCTCATACATAATGTATTGCTGATGGTCTGCTCAGTTTTCATGTTCTCCTAACTCATTTCACAAAGAGAGAGCACTGCCAACATACATAGCACACAGCTTGTATCACACTATACACTGTCAAATCAAGAATCACCACTGCACCATTGAAAGTCACTAGGTTACAGTTTCTCTAGGGGAACAAATGTAGTTCAGCGTGGTAAACCATCAACAGAAAACCGTAAATTGACTTGTTTTGCTGTTTTGTTTGAACATTTAGGGACATTTATTAAGCTAACATATATTGAACCATATGCATCTGAATTATTACTAGTAGCACTCTGTCTATATATAGGTCCTGCTTTCCAGTGTATCGCTTATGTTTCAGAATAGTTAATGATGTAATCCATTCTTAGCCAAAAAGCACTGAATCTTTCCACAATCTTTCCCAATCACAGTATTAGAGTGTTTTATAGCCTGGATGGTAACTTATCCCTCTCACAAAAACATTATTTGTCACTGAAACTCCTCTTCTTTGACACATATTACCTGTGGAGTTCCTCAAGGTTCAATTTTAGGCCCCGTCCTGTTTTCCATTTAGATGCTTCCACTTCACCTGTAAACACAATATTTCCTTTTTTGGGGGGCCAGCTGCCAGTTGAGATTTGGGAGTAATATTTGATATTTTATTCTGGCATCATTCAAAAGTCTTTCATATCTCCAGCTTGTTTGAAATGCAGCAGCTACAATTTTAACTGGCACAAACAGACAAAATCACATCATTCCAGCATTCTAGCATTTCTTTACTTGTTAGAAGTTTAGAATTGATTTAAGACTTTGGTGTTCACTTTTAAAGTGTCGTTATGTATGGCCCCCAAGCCAGATCACAGACCTGTTAACCCCCAGTGAGTCCATACGCAGGCTCAGATCTTCAGGTTGGAAAACTGCTGTCCTCTTGTTTTTACTTGTTTTATGAGTATGATGTTTGCTTTTATTTGATTGTTAAAGCACTTTTTAAACTGTTTTAGAATTGAGTTATTATAAACTATACAAGAATAAGAATAATTTCATGTCTTTTTTAGCCCCCTCTCAAAGATTACAGGGCTAGTCTACTGATCAAATCAATGTAGCATCAAAGCAGCCTAATCCAGCAGAATTTTCCATGCTCTTTCTCCTCAGGTCTCTGTTTCACAGACAGAAATTGAAATTTATTAGTTGAATGCTCAGTGACACAGCTCTGGCCTTGCCCTTCATTTTTTACGTTGCCTTCCCTTATTCCTTTTGTGGTATGATTTGATGTGCTGTGTTTCTCTTTTGTTTCTCTTTTGCTCCCAGCAAAAATCATTCATGAAAATCAATCTAAACGTAGCTTTCTCTTCTGTTTCTCAAAACGTAGCCTTCTGCTGACCTCAATAAATCGACCGGCAAGCGTAAAACACCTCAGTTACTGCCCCTAAAGTGGCCCTTCCACAAACTTAGTTCCTTTCTAAAGGGGGGCACTGTGTGCTGTGTACATGTGTGTGTGTTGGTGTGCATGTGTGTGTGTGTGTGTGTGTGTGCGTGCGTGTGTGTTCCTTAAGTGCAGGTTTAAGACATCAAGTGGGGGGATAAAATCAAGTGTATATTCGAGTGTGTGTGTGTGTGTGTGTGTGTGTGTAGGTGTGTGTGTGTGTGTGTGAGAGAGAGAGAGAGACAGAGAGAGAGACAGAGAGAAAGAGAGAGAGAACACTGTAGCAACTCATAATGTAATAACTCACCATATGAACCACCACTACCTAATTGCATGTTAAGTTTTAAAAAACCATGATGTAATGGTGTCGATAATGTAATAAAATGGCTGAGCCGTAAAGTAATAAACTTAATGAGCATAATGTATTTAGATAATTGTGTTTTATGTTGTTTAGAATATTGCAAGTTGAGCAGCAATGTTTTGTTAATAATGATAACTTCCAACATTATATTGTAATAAGATACCAAAATCTTTATTACTATATTTCATTAAAAGTTTTGATCAACTGTTCAGGGCTGATGGACTGCTGTGTGGATGTAAATTAGAAATCTAACTGACCTTAGTATTTTATATTACATAATATTTCTAAATATATTACAATACATTCTAAATATATTTATAACATATAATATAAAATAACAGATGTAATTCTAATTGTAATGATAAACAGTCCTAAATTCTAGAAAACCCCCGCCTCTGGTACCATGATAGTACATTCCTGCAATACACATTTGCAAGGTCAATTTTATTTTAATATATGTGATCATTTATAGACCAGATTGCTAATTATTTTCAGCTGAGTACCTTTCTTTACATGACGTATTTCTGAAGATATAGTACATCATAAGCAATACATTTCCTTTGCAGCTTTGCTGGACAGATATCTAGCCGATATGGATCCCTGTAAGTTACAATTATTGCTTTCATGTGTAAATTACAGTGCCAAAGTACAAATATTTGATAATAAATCTATTATGACACAATTTTTGTAAGCTTATTGGGTAAAAAGTTACATTAACTGACCGTTCCTAAGAAATCCAAACACATCCACAAATACACTATGAATATGACATTTTAGATTTATGTACTCACCATGACCCAGTTTCTCCTAATGCAAGTGCATTGGTCATATTCACCAACACTGCTTTGGTTCACATCAGTATTCTTCATGATTTGATATGCTTACAATAAATCATGGACCCCACTGTGCAAATGGGATTCACTAAAATAAAAGTTTTAATGAGCTCATAAGACATTGTGTATTGGACGTTTACATTGTGTGTATTCAATGCCACATCATTCTGCTGATGATATAAACCAAACTACGAGCTATTTAGTGCTACAGTAGAAATTGAAATTAACAAACAGAGTCCAGTTCTTAAACCATTATGAGAAAGAGCCATATGCTTTATGGTTACATAAAAGGGAACAAGTCAGGAAAGAATCATTCCTGAACAGGCAGAAGAGAGGGCGACTAGGGGAGGCTAAGGATTAGGAAAGCACATGCATGCAAGCACATGCAGGCCAATTTACAGTCCTGCCAGAGACAGTTAGCAGTTTACTTTATAGTTTCACTGTGCCATGGGCAGATGCAACAGATGAGGCATGTGAAAGGAAGAAGCTCAGATACAATGAAATTGCAGCCGAAGCTGAAAAACGAGGGAAGCTGGGTGCCGTGGATTTGTACACACACCACCAGTTTACTCAGAGAGTTACACTGAATATTCACAGAGGCCAACAGCAGCAGTGAAGTGACCGCATTCTATTCATTCTCCATGGGGAGGAATGGAGAGGGGCAGGGAATGATGAGAGCAGTGAAAATGACTTGTTACACTCTGCTGAAAGAGACAGGTGTTCAAGTTTTGTGCAAAATATTGGTGATGACACAGGCCCAACCAATAAGGAAATTAAATTCTTGGAACAAAATCCTCTTTTTATTCAACAACAGTGAAAGTACTTGAATTGCTAATATAAAAATAGTAGATAAACTAATAGCACAGCAGTGGCAGCAGAGAAGTTCACTTTCTTAATTCAAACAATATGTATGGCAGCCACCAATCTGGCTTCAGACCACAGTACTGAGATGGCCACAATTAAAATAATAAATGACCTGCTATTGGCCACTGGCCAAAGCTTTGTGTCAGTTTTTGTTATTCATTATTTAAGTGCAGCCTTAAATTCTGCTGATCAAAACACCTTCCTGGACCATTTAGAGAATCTCTCTGGCCCGCAGCACTGCTCTTAACATTTCACTGATATCTGTTTAATAGATCCCAGTTTATCATTCTAGATCATAACATGTCTGCCTGCTCCAAGATCTATTGTGGAATTGTGGGTTCAGTTCTAGGTCCTCTATTATTTTCACTTTACATGCTCCCCTTTGGTAAGCATTTTATTTTACTCTTATGCAGCTATTACACATAACATAGTAATAAGACCTGGTGAAATAACAGCTAAAATAATACAGTTTGAATCCTGTGTCTTCAAAATCAAAAGATGGATTACAATCTTTTTCCTCCTTTGTGCAGTCAAAGCAGAATGGCTCATTTTAAACCTTAAGCAGCAGAAAACTCACTTATCAGACCTCTCACTTAATTTCATTGGCTCCACAGTTACCCAAAAGGAATCTGTCAAACAAAAATCTTGTATCCATTATCTTTTATCCAGACCTCTGCTTTGACAATCACATCAAGGCAACAATCAAAATATCTCCAGGATGAGGCACTTCCTCTCCTTTACTGAAATAAAAATTGATCCATGCTTTTATTTCTTCCAGAATTGATTACTGCAACGAACTACTATCCAGCCGTCTCAATTACACATTCAGGAATATCAAACTTATTCAAACCTCAGCAGCCAAAATACTCATGCAAACCATAAAATGTGATCCCATTACCTTCCGTACTGGTTCCCTATGAGGCATGCTTAACGATTAAAAAGTTAAAGTTTGATTATAGGTTTTCTGGTGCAGTGTATATCACTGATTACAATAGTTTACTGATTTATGTACTTCCAATTAGCCTAAGCAAAGATCTAGGTTATACAAAGTTTATTTATTTAGAACAGCTTAGAAGCAACCTTAACTTCCCTTATTCTGCTCCTACGGACCACCCTAGTGTTGATTTGTTATCTGTAAAGTACTTTGTGACAAAAAATTGTATAATAAGGTTTATATAAATCACTTTATAAATAAATTTGACTTGCAGAGAGGCAGCCTCAGCAGCAGCAGCTGAAAAGAAGAGCCAGTGGCTCTGGCTGAAAAGCAAGGACACCATGGGGCCCAAATTGTGGAAGAATATACAGGGGATGGACAAAATATTGGAAACACCTAACAGTCGGCTATATGAAAATCAAGTAGAAGTAGAGCCATCCTTTTCCTTCAGGCCCTCAGAAGAAGTCCTTAATGTGTGTAGCGGGATGCATTCTTCTGTTCTCTAGAAATTCTCATAAAGGTTCAGTGATGTTTAGATGATTGGGGAGGCCATGGAAGGTGTTTGACTTCATCCCAGTGTTCAAGAAACCACTCATATTTAATTAGCAGTATGTATGGGGACATTATCATATTGGAATATGGGAACATCATGAGATAACAGTGTTTGCACCACAGGCTGCACCTGGTCCTGTAAAACGGCCTCATATTCCTTGGCTGTTATATGACCATGCAGAGCAATCATCTGATCTGATGACTCCCATGGCTGCCCCTACCATCACAGATCCACCACCATATTTAGCAGTTGGCAACAGACATGGCGGGTTGAAGGCTTTCTCCAAAAGTAAACCAATGTTTTCCATTGCTCAGGTGTCCAGGTTTTGTTTGCTCCTCACACCTGGTCATGTGACGTTTGTGTGCAGCAACACTTCCAGCTGAGTTAAGGTGCATCCGAATTCCTTTGAATGTCCTTGAGATGTATCTATAAATCTACACCTGTGGCCAATTCATTTGATTTGGATATGCTTTAGAATGAAACACATGCTGTATGTCTATATAAGGTAGCACAGATGACAGAGCATGTCAGAATTCAAACTCTATCATGAAGTCCAAGGAACTGTCCGTAGCATTCAGAGACAGACTGTGAGGAGGCACAGATCTGGGGACGGATATAATTTCTGTGTTGGGAGTTCACAAGAGCACAGTAGGCTCCATCATCAGGAAATGGGAAAAAAAGAAACATATACAACTACCCAGACTCTTCCTAGTAATACTGAGCAAGTAGGCAAGAGGGACCACCAGGGCAGTGACCAAGAACCCAAGGACCACACTGACAAAACTACAGGACTCCTTGGCTGCGATGGGAGATCTTGCCAGCAGGACAGCACTTAGTGCAGCACTTCACAAGTCTGGGCTGCATGGCAGAGAGGCCACAACACACCTGGAGTTTGGAACATGGCATGTTAAAGGCTCTGAGAGCATGACTTTAAATATTATGTGGTCTGATGAAATGAAAATTGGGTTCAGACTTCAGCCATAATGCAAAGCACTTGGTGGAAATCGGGTGCAGCATGTCACCTATTTAACACCATTCCTGCGTTTCTGCTAATTTTCTGTTTCTGTTTCACATTACATTCCACATTCCGAGAGCCAGTTTCCACCTAGGTCTGCTCCACTTTTGCCACCTGACCCCCACCCTTCACCTTGCGGGTGGTGAGCCACAAAGTAACGGCTCTGCTGCTTTTTTGGGCCGAGCTACGGGGGTCACCAGGCACTCGCCTGCAAGCAGGTGTTTTTCAGGCAAGGTTCTCTTCCTTTTTGTTGACCCAGCCATGGGGGCTCAACAAAACAACATTGCCCTGGGTGTCCCGACCAGGAGCACAAGGCTCCCAACAACACTGCTCACAGGGTCACTGAGGCTCACAAACCCCTCCACCACGATAAGGTTGTGATTCCAGGGAGGGTTATTTATTATATTAAATATAAAAAATATATTTAATAAAAAAATTACTTATATTAAAAATAAAAATAAACTAAATACAACACATGGATTTGGACATGAAAACATTCAGTATAGAGTATGCCCCCATTTAAAATGAATATAACAGTCACATTATACAGTTTTATAGATAGATAGATAGATAGATAATCACATTTTATTACATTATGATAAATGTATTACTCGCTCTTAATTTTTGATTACAATATGCACCTTTTGCAAATTATAAGTTGCTCCCATATGTGCATGTGTGTACAGAAAGACATTTTGTGGACAGCTTGTTATGAACATGCATATTGGAGCAAGGAGTCAGTTTCCATGCCAAACTAGAATAATCGTCACATTGTAGTAAGTACAATTTCCTTTTGCATTTCTTGTGCAGACATAGAACTGCTTCATTTTGGGTTGTTAATTGCTGCTACTAACACCTACTGCACAGTTTTAGTCAAATTCAAGGAGCTAGTGGTGGACCTTCCTTACAGAGATACGTAAAAATGAAGATTAATTATAACTTCAATATCACTCTCATATTCTATTCAGTCTGAAATGCATACAATGACACATACAGTGCAGTCGCATAAATTGCATATAAAGTAAGTGCATATAAATGAGTATTGCTATCCGTGTGGGTTGTGGGTGCAAGCTATAGAAAGGCTGGGAACTCCTGGCAAAGAGGCAGTGAGCGGAGTGAGAAGGAAAGAGGGAGGTCTCTCGGCCACTTGTGGCCTTCACAGCCCAGACACAAATCATAGAGGGACGTGACAATCGGAGTGACAGATGAACAATGCTCCCATTTTCCAACCCCCTGTGAACAGGCCCATCCATCACGGGAGGGGAGATTAATTCAATTCATCAGCTTTTTGTCTCCTTGGGCCCCCTAATGCCACCTGATATTGCTCAAGGGAGACTTATAAATGTTTGTGGATTTGAACTGGGCACGCTCGTTTGACACTGAATTAAAACATTACTCTTTACTCTTGTAGCAGTACACTGGTTTTGCCAACCTGCCTGCCGATTCTAGCATAATTCTGATCAAGATGAATCCTTATGAAGGGGAAAATATCTGCCGAAGGCAAGGAACAGGAACATAAACAATGGTTTGCAAAGTGAGATGAGGTTCAGTGATAGAGTGGGACTGGTGGTTACAGAGGAAAATACAGGTCCTATAGATGTTTCCTGGAAAAAGCAAGCAATTGCCTCACAAAAAGTTAATAAATCTTGAGCCGCCATTGTAGGGATTAAACTTTTAGTTTAGAACAGGCAGAGCATCATTTTAATTAGCATGACCTCTTCAAAAACTATTTAAAATATGAGCAATCACATTGGACCCTATTCAAAAGGTTTTGGCGGTTTTAACCCTGTTGGCAAACACAAGATCATGCAGTTTCTCAAAATCTACACCAATACAGCAGTAGCATTAGTGGTCAGATAGGTGACCAGAAAGCCATCGATATACCCAATAGATTCATCCAAAGTAACAACTACTTGATCACTGCGTCTACAGCCTTCCAGGAAGGATATGAACGGCCTCTAAAAACTGACCCAAAGCTTGACCCAAGTTAGTCATCAACAAACTCATGTAGGGAAAGCCGAGTCCCCAGCAGAGGTATAATGAGCCAACACTGGGGGCCGAGGTCAGGGGTTCAATACCCATGATAAAAATGTATTCACTCATAGTGCTAAGGGCCCCACCAAATGGCACGGCTGTGGTCCTGTATAGCTCCACGGGTGGAGCATGGCACGAACATTAATAAATGGTAGCGAGGACCTCTAGTGGCCTTTTTAGTAACTGAATATAGGATCTGCTGAGACATTAGGGCTTGAAATTTAAGGAGAAACTTGAAATTTAAAATAAGCTGGGTGAGTCATACTAAAGCAATATTCACCTTAATAGAATTCAAGTTGTTAAGTCTTGAGACAATTCAGTTTTGTTTAACAATTATGTTAAAAGGACTTTAGAACTGCTTTATTGACAAAAATATGGTTTGTCAACTTTCTGGGCAATGACAGTAACAATGGTGATTTAAGAGATATTTGAGCACACTTTAAATTGAATAATTTGGGTAAAGCAGATCGTTACGTCTTACTATATGGACACTTTCCCCAAACATAAGTCTCCCCAATGAGGTTTGTTTCTATACAAAAAGCAGAAAGTTCCCAACCACAAAAAAATCAGTTTATGTTAAATCATAGGAGAAAGTTCAGTCTGAGGCTGGTAGTGGATCCTGCCTCCTCTCCAGACACACAGGTAATAGCCCAAGCTCAGAGATCCCACTGAAGACACCAGCAAGATGGCCGCTACCAGGAAACCCTTCCACACTGATGATTCTTGTCCATCTGAATCTGACGGGAAACAGGATTTGTCAAAAACAGAACACTCACTGATGAATGTAGTCCAGTATGGCTGCAGGTTTTCACTTTAGCTCAACATCAAAGACATAATACTGATGCTAGTGACGATTAGACATAAGTGATTTGTTAACAGCCCACCTTCCTCCATAAGATGTGGTTCTAAAGGAGCTGTTGGCGGCTGCTGGTCCTCAAAGGTCACCAGTTCAATCATTTCTGGTGGACTGTTGGGCCATGCAGTCCCCTTTATCTCTAGAGACTGTCTATCAGACTCTTCATACTGTGGATTCTCATCAGTGATGATCCATTGGCCAAGGATGAACTGAGGAACCCCTTTAAGTGAGATAGGGGTTGCTATATTAATGGTGCAGTATTTGATCAAACGTTAAGCAGAGGAAGAAAGACAAATATTATGATATTTTCTTACCTGATTGACCCATTGATGTGGCCACAAGTATCATAAACACAAGACTGCGAACAAACATGGTTATGTCTATCCATCAGTGCTCAGGCCTCCTTAGTCTTTTATGTGAGCTACTGCACTTCATCAATAGAATTGGTGTCAGCTGCAGCCCACTGACTCAATCAAGATAAATTACTGCCACTGGACTCTTAAATCGCCCTGATCTGACAGGCTTTGACTGCAGGCATTTCATTGGTTAAACCATCCCGTGAATTATACCTCTTCCATCTGTGAATGGTGGTGGATTGCTCAGTAAGTAGAGGCCGGGCCTGCACAAAAACAAGCTGGTATTATTTTGGTGAGCTTGACGCCTTTTAAAATCACATCATAGAAAGGTATAACTAGGAAGGTCTTACTGCAGACTGCAGTTACATAATGCCTCAATATTGTTTTCTCAAATGGGGCTGTCAATCATTATTCCCCAATGCTACTGCAGAGGTTCTGCATGACTTGTTGCCAGTGTTTGTACTGTCATAACAGTCAGAATTAGTCTTGATCATTAGTCGCTGCAGGACTGTTGAAAGGCATGGCAAAATATAAAGTATACAGGGATATTAACTAAACTGCAATATCATTCATTAATGAAACATCCCAGAACAGTACTTTATACTGTGAATTGTACAGGAGTGGAAAGGAAACCAGACATGCTTGTCACCATTCCATAATTTATTTCAATATAGACTTGTGTGATAGTTATTTTTTCTACAGTGTTTCAGAAGTTGTTACAGAGTAGGAGGGCAACTGAATAATAGCTGCCCATTACAACAGAGCTTCAACTTTCAATAGTGTATCACTTTCACATTTGAAAAATAATTTCCATTCTGGGAACTAAATGATACAGAAGAACGAATCAGGTTTGACAGTATTTTTCAAAGTTAAGGCTGAAAATGTGACACCAAGAACCCACTGCATAAAACACTGTCACATGAGAATAATGCATCTTCTAAAAACTGACACTGAAAGGGAAAAGAAAATGTTGAAAAGAAAGAAACCATTCCCTTTCATTCCCAGCATGCAACAATGAAAATACAATGAAATAAGTCTCAAATCTGAAATGTTAAAATGCTATGAATAGGTAGATAGGTTTTCATAAACTTTTCACAAACTTTTCTTTTAGCATGTCTCCCTTCATGAAAGAGTAAACCGTATCCAGCAGTATTTAATATAGCCAAGAGAATATGGCTTGACACTGAGACATACTACAACAATTATTGCTTAAATGGTATACTGGTGTAATCAACACAAAAATGGCAATGTTAACAGTTCCCAATTCAGTATGTTCTACTTGTCTTAAAGTGGCAACTCACCCGAATTTCAAACTACATGCCACTTCAGATTTCCCTTCTTCTTACTTAGGCAAATTTCAACATCATGTAACCATATACCTTATTTTGAATTGGGTGAACAATCCATGTAATTTGCAAGTCCCACATACAGTATGTACAAGATGACTTGTTCCCCTTGCATAGTTCAGTACAACATACAGTATAGGCTACTCCTTGGTTCATATCTGTGCATATCTGTATATTTCTAAATGAATCCATTAAACCATTTTGTGCATAGGCAATACAGTGACCTCCACAAGCATTTGGACAGTGCACACAACATTTACGGCTCTGGAATCTATTACTTTAGATGTGAAACTGACTCTCTACTCAATAATTAGCAAGGAGGACAAAAACTGTTCAATTTGTACATCCAAAGCTTGACACTCTGTGGGAGGAGCATGATACTTCAAAGCCTGACGGGCAAAACTATTTTCCAATTCTAATTTACCTCAACCATGTACTACATACTGTCTCAGTAATTTGGAGTCAAGACAGCTTGATTCTTGATGCTGGAAAGATCATCTAAAAAAAAAAATTAAGAGTCTGGTAATGTATATCAGTTTCAGACACCTAGAAGTTATTGTACAGTATGAATGTTTGACTCCAAACTAAAAAAGAATTTTACTTTATTGAATATAGTCTTTATCTGTCCAAATACTTAGGGCACCCTGAAGTGGGAGGACCATGTACAAAAGAGTATAGTTACTTACATCCATGTACAATACATCCAAAATAAAGCAGATGGACGGTGCATCATCATCCAAATATTTGTGGAGCTCACTGTACATTACATTAAAATAATCCTTGATGTTATAACAAGTAATCGTTGTGCAAGAGACTCATATATATAGAATCATATATATTTAAGTATTTGAGCACCATGGTGTAAAATTGCTCTCAGTGCAAACCTCACTGGCTCCCATGACCAACACAAAGGTAGAATGAAAGAATGGAAAAAGTGCATCAGAGGATCCTCTTAAACATCTATTCTAAGTAACAGATACTTTTGTTTACAAGCAGAAATAAAAAAAAAACTGGCAAACTTTTGTGGCCTGTCATTACAGTATCGCAGAATATGGCTAATAAACGCAGCAAGTGTGAGTTACATTTATTCTCTGTCTGCTTGAGATCTGGACATGAGGTGAGGCTCTGCAGGCCAGAGAAGTGGCTCACAACTCTAGCCAATGAGGGCAACCTTGGGGGCATTCTCCTTACAGGTGGTCGCAAGAATATACAGCATATTGAGAATGCACAACATAGACAATCTACAGCTGAAATTATTACTCCTGCCACCAACTCAAGTGGAATATTTCTACATTTGCAATGACCTTACATTCCTATTTAAACAACGCTACCCAGATTGCCCTGAGAGGTTAAAGTTAAGTATCCCCGGGGGGACGTTTCAAGAAGCAGGATTTCACTGTTAACAGGTTGACTTTGATTTGTTACTTGTTGTTACTAAATTTTTGTCCACAGACTTCTCCTGTATGACTGAAAGGAATTTCTAAAAAACTATACTCCCAGTTATTTCACAACTTCTGTACTAATATTGGAATAATTGTAGATTTCTTTTTCCCACTTGACTAACTGTGTAATCTTGCTTCCTGAAATCCTCCGTTATGCTTTATGCTTCACAGTGGTGGTTAATCGGCGCAGGTCTGGGTAGACGGAGTGGGGGTCCTTCCTGGGAAGGGCTAACCTGTCCTGCATGGTCCCTCCTTATTTGTGCTTCTCTCCCTCATTGTAGACCTTCCGAAGGCTCGAATCCAGCAGGAAATCCACTGACCTATAGGGTACAGAGAGGGGAAACATCCTGAGGGCGGACACATACTAAGATTTCCTTTTCATAAAAAGATATGTATATATTAAAATAAAAGATATAAAGATATGCATATATTGCCATATATGACTGCAGTCACACACACAGCAGTCTGTGCCAACTACTAAATGAAGAACCCAGAAGTAGCCTATGTTCTTTTGTTGTACAATGTCATCACAATCATTTGCATACAAGAAGATTTACAGTTATATTTTTACAACAATACGTTAAAATAATGGCAAGAAGAGCTGCATAAATTTGTATGCTGTCTATGATGAAAACAAGCGTCATTTGTTGTCTTTGTTTAGGGCATCCTGATTTGAATGTTTTTTTGTGCAACTGTCATTGTCAGGGGTGGTAACACCAGCACCCTGTTGTGCCACCTGAAGATTAAACGTGCGAATACCAATATTGTAAATTTTGTGAGAGTTCCAGAAAAAAAATTTCAGAATACTTAGCTGCCCTTAAATTAACAAAATGTGAAAGTAACTGCACTCTTGAAACCACAGGCAAAAAGACAGGCATTCCCACAGGGTTCTTGTACTTAAAGGGATAGTTTGTTTTTTGGGGAATCTGGCTATTTTTCCTACTTACCCAGACTCAGACAAGGATCAAGTAGCAGCTCCTCTCAAAAGCAGGGAAATAGACCTTTTAACTTCTCCAAAGAGGGATGGCTGGTCTAACAAATCTATACATTGTAATTTGCGTATTTATGAAGTTGCTAATTCCATAATACGGAAAATGTGATTAAATCAACTTCCAATCAACTTCCATATTCCTGGCCAGATTTCTTTTAGGCTCTGACTTTGAGGAAGACCAGTATGTTTCAGAGCTATATTTATTTGAGCCGGTATATAGCTGTGCTCTCGCGAGAAAACAGGAGAATCTATCTTCTAGCAACAGAAACCCAATACTATCTTGACTAACACATTTGCTCCAGGAAACTCAGAAATCCAGTTGCCTGCAGGGGGTGCTCATTTCATCTGACCACTTGGTTCCCCCCAAAATATAAACCTATTTGATTTGGCTATATGCCTACAAATCAGAAGCTATATATGACAAAATATGTCATCCATACATTAGTAGTGCACAACTTTAGTGTTTGCTCAGGACATGAGGCAGTGTTATGTTGGTCCAGAATCACTGGAGGAGCACGCAGAACTTTAGAAAGAACTGGTTATATACACACACACACACACACACACACACACACACACACACATTTAGCATTGTTCATCCGTGTACACATGTAATCATCCAACACACACACAGAAACGCATACAAACATAAATACACTCATGCTGACCTGTCTATGGGAGTGATGATGAAGGGGATGGTGGAGAGGCCGATAGCTGTGGTGGTCCACTTGCGGACAGGCAGGGGCCATCTGGTGGTTCTGCCCAGCAGGTAGAGTGAGGCAGCACACACACGGTTGATGGTGAAGCCGGGGATGATCACAGAGGCCAGGGCCTGCCATACAAAGGTGTCCACGACTGCTACCGCTACCCGTGTTGTCTTCCCTGAGTTGTCCCCATGGGCCTTGGGGCAGAGATGTAAAATGAGAAAACATGGCAATAACAGTTACAGCAAATAGGTCTCCTGATATAAAACACAGGACAAAGTACAATAGGGATACTGCTCACCTTAACAGACTATATCAGTAAATAACAATCCTGTGCTACTGGGACACCACACTAAACATATGGGTCTGCTGTCCCTTCATTGAGTTTCTTTCAGAGTGTCATTGCACTGAGAACAAATGACCACTTGTCTTGCACACTTGCACATTTGTGGAAATGACATATAGACCGAATTAATAGCGATGTTATCATAACTGAAATTTCAGACTACACTGACACCATTATGAGACATTGAATTTGACATTTAATGTCATAACCATTTGATACTTTGACCAAATTTGTTCTGCATGCTGAAATTCCACTTCAGGGTCAAAGAGAGTGTATACATGCTAATGGCATGTGGACTGGAAAAGTTAAAAGAGGAAGAAGGAGGAGGATTGGAACCACAATCTGCTCAGTCAGCTGAAAACTTGGGAACAGTGTCAAAAAGTCCACGACGTCTTGAACTGAATCTGAGTCCACCTAAACTGGTTGACAAAACTGGTGCCGAGAGCAAAATATGTAACTATTTATCTTATTGAGCCAACAAAGACGGACTGCCAACCGACGTATCAAAACTCCCGCACAAACGTTGCTACAAAGCTGTGCAAGTCAAGTGTGGTAACACAAGTAACTTGGCACAGAATCTCAGTGATTTTTGTAAGAACATCACTGCAGTTTCATCCAAGTTCTTGACATTTATTTTGCTGTTTGCTCTCACTGCAGAGTTGAATGTTTATTTACTTATTTAAGTTATTAATATTCATGTTGAATGTATGGTGCTTTTGGTTAAAATAAAGCACAGTGGTTGTTCTGTGACATTGCTTGGTGTTTTTTTCTGTAACTTGCCATACATGCATAGAAGCACTGCTTGTACAAACAATGCAATAT
This sequence comes from Centroberyx gerrardi, assembly GCF_048128805.1. NCBI lineage: Eukaryota > Metazoa > Chordata > Actinopteri > Beryciformes > Berycidae > Centroberyx > Centroberyx gerrardi. The sequence continues at coordinate 17,148,815 of NC_135998.1, read as the reverse complement.
ATTATAAAATGTTACGATCATAAAAAGATTTAGCTGTATATATTGCCATATATGACTGCAGTCACACACAGCAGTCTGTGCAAACTAATAAAAGAAGAACCCAGAAGTATGTTCTTTTGTTGTGCAATGTCACCACAAGAGGACTATGGGAGTCCTCTTGTGGTGACAAAATATAACTGTAAACTTCTGTAAATCTTCACATACTGGCTGTATGTGAAGATTTACAGAAGTTTACAGTAATAGCTTACATGTTTTACTTCATTGTATTTATTAGATATGCTAATTAATAAAGAACAGACACAATTTGTTTTTTTTTTTTAACCACACTGTGAAGTTTGATAGTGCCCAGGTACAGAAATGTGAAGTATCTCACTTCCACCTGCCTGACCTGACTCATGAACAACAAAAAAACAATGTACCTTGACACAAACATGAAAAGACTGCTTTATGAGGTAGAGCCTAGCCTATGTTTAACATGTAGCCTCAACATCCAAAATTTTCCAATTTAGCAAGTCATTTTTCAGTAGCCAGGGGCAATCTAACTCCCTGCGGCACTTTCAGCCACGTGACAAAAAGTGGTGCACAGAGCGACTGACCGACTGACAATGCGATCCATACAGCCCCTGCTGTCGCGGGGCTAAAAAGTTGGTCAATGTATAGAAATTGATCTAAATTGATCTCTAAAGAGCCTGATGTGCTCATCAGGCTCTTTAGAGCACTGTACTTAATCCAACAGAGGCTCCTGTTGTGAAAACAAAAGTGAAACTTAAATTCCACAATTTGTTAGTAACAGGATTTGTAAACAATAACTTGTGTTTCCCGGGGCTGACAACACAACCTCAGATCAGTCCTCTGTTGGACAAGAAAGTCTACAGCCTGCAGGACAGTGTTTCCCCTATATGCACCAGAAGTTTACAGTTATATTTTGTCACCACAAGAGGACTCCCATAGTCCTCTTGTGGTGACAAAATATAACTGTAAACTTCTGTAAATCTTCACATACTGGCTGTATGTGAAGATTTACAGAAGTTTACAGTAATAGCTTACATGTTTTACTTCATTGTATTTATTAGATATGCTAATTAATAAAGAACAGACACAATTTGTTTTTTTTTTTAACCACACTGTGAAGTTTGATAGTGCCCAGGTACAGAAATGTGAAGTATCTCACTTCCACCTGCCTGACCTGACTCATGAACAACAAAAAAACAATGTACCTTGACACAAACATGAAAAGACTGCTTTATGAGGTAGAGCCTAGCCTATGTTTAACATGTAGCCTCAACATCCAAAATTTTCCAATTTAGCAAGTCATTTTTCAGTAGCCAGGGGCAATCTAACTCCCTGCGGCACTTTCAGCCACGTGACAAAAAGTGGTGCACAGAGCGACTGACCGACTGACAATGCGATCCATACAGCCCCTGCTGTCGCGGGGCTAAAAAGTTGGTCAATGTATAGAAATTGATCTAAATTGATCTCTAAAGAGCCTGATGTGCTCATCAGGCTCTTTAGAGCACTGTACTTAATCCAACAGAGGCTCCTGTTGTGAAAACAAAAGTGAAACTTAAATTCCACAATTTGTTAGTAACAGGATTTGTAAACAATAACTTGTGTTTCCCGGGGCTGACAACACAACCTCAGATCAGTCCTCTGTTGGACAAGAAAGTCTACAGCCTGCAGGACAGTGTTTCCCCTATATGCACCTAGCAGCGGTGTTACGCCGCTGCTGAAATATGACCGCCGCTGCATGAATTTTTTTTTTTTTTACGAGAGGAGAGGAGAGGAGAGGAGAGGAGAGGAGAGGAGAGGAGAGGAGAGGGCTCTGTCTTATCTCTTTAGAAACTAACGTTATATTATTTTGCGCTACGGACGCTTCATATCCAGGTCAACACACCTGTGAGTAAAGTATATAAACAAGAAACTTTGCGCTTACCTGATAATGTCAGCACAACGATTATAACAACAAGCACCGGGTAGATCAACTTCACGTGAGTATCGCACAGTAACGTTACAGCAAACGCAATCATTTGATAGGAATACGCAAGGAAACACATATCTGTGAAATAAACAACATTTGGAAGATCCATCTTGATACAAAGATAGTAGGTATTCCACATGCACCGATCCTCCTGGAGGCGGGCCTTACTATGCGCGAGGGCCACCGTGATGCGCGAAAGCTGTCAATCTCAAAGACAACTGCCAGATTTTTTAGCTGCGACCAGCAGCTCTATAGCTCGCTCGGTCGGTCGGTCGGTTGGTTGGTCCACAAAAATTTCCCCACGCGTGTATGCATGCGCGTACGTGGTCGCAGCTATTGCGAATTCGCGCTTGTTTTTGTGCGCTTTGCGAGCACACAAAAAAAAAATTTGTGCAAAAAAAAAATGTCCGCTGCTACAACTCCATCCTAGGGGAAACACTGCAGGATATATTACCCTAACAAGACTCTTAAGAATATATACCGATTATGAGAAGACTCGCCTTCGTAGACGTCTTCTGCTGCCCTACAAACTTTAACACTTTAACTTTTACAAACGGTAGGTAATGTTATTACCTTGTGGTATTTAAGTAACGTTAGTTGAACTAGGTAATTTAACCGATAACCATGTCACAATGCTTCAATGCATCACATTGAATTGAAATGAACACATGCGCTGTGGGCCTGTACAGGATCTGTGCTTGTTTTAACTGTAATGGACCTGATTGTTCCAGTGCAACTTAATGTAAGGCGTGACCAACATGGTAATTAATCAGAATAACATGGCTCTTGCATACAAAAGGCAATATCTTACCAAAGCTGCTTTCTTCCCTTTGTCCACAGCGTCAGCAGTAACATAGGCGGTGGCCACAGCATAGCTGGTCCATACCATGCTCACCGGCACCAGGGCGCGGAAAGCCTCCCCCACCTCATTGGCATAGCCTGCAGGCAAACACATAATGCAAAGACTTTTATCTGTTTAGTCCATTGTGAAAGACCTCTAAATGCATCATAGCCTAGGTTAGCTCCCCCCCTGACAGAAGCTAAGCCTAAGGTCCCCAAGGAAAATCATTATATATTGGAATAATAATTGAGTTGCGGAACCATTCCAAGCAATGGGGCAGTGCATTAAATATTCACAAGCTGTTTTTAAGTGATTCCACCTCTAAGAACATTCCCAGGGCAGCTGTATTTTTTAATGTGAAATTGTAGTGTCTCTGTACTTTTTACATTACATTCCCCAAATTCCAGCGCATGTACCCTGATACATACGAGTGGCTAATAAACACATTCTATCAGTGAAAATGGCCAGCAACATTTGACATAATATGCACTGTCCACTCTAAAAGGTCTGGATGACTAATACGCCCTTGGTCCGTCATTAGCAACATCTCTAGAGTCGGCTGTGTCCCGTGTGGCCATACAACACAGCACATGTAAATCACAGAACAGTTGTAAAATTAACTCCAGTCCCATGAGAGACATTATCTTTAGTTCAATGACGACAGAACTGCCATGGAGCAATCTCTATTGTTGGGATAGGACAAAATGATGCCTATTGTGGACACACTGCACTTTACTGTGCTACATGTTCAGAGAAATCTACATACGTCACAGCCTGTGACACATAGTTTGGTGACAATTTATCTCCTCAATAATGGTCTTCGTCTGAATATAGTAATTAGGAAATCGTTGGAACTCATAACAGTAGCGTGGAAGGCAAGGTAATGTAAGCAATGCAATGGTTTGAGAATGATGAATCTATCTACCTAAGAAACTTTGCTTATTAACTATGGGCTTCTATATTTATTCTCTAGTTGAGGCAATCAAATTAAGATTCAGTAAGGAACTTTAGCAGACTAAGATTATAGATTTCTGTTCAAATTTCATCTAGAAATTACAACTGAGTGCATTATCAAAAGACCAAATGTATCTATTTTGCATGTCAGAGACAACATGCATGTGATAAAGGGCTATATGAATAAACGAACTTGAACTTGATATGCATGTTTTTTTTCTTTCTTAAGTTTGGAAAGGCCTGCATTATTCAAATCTCCCACTGTGTCATTAGGTGCTCAGTAGTGCTGGGCTCTATGTGTCCGTCAGTGGTGGAGTTTGTGGGAGCATCTGTGAGGATGTATGCACAGGATTAGCCCCAGTGAGACACTAAATGGCCTTGAGACTGACAAGCTTGCCAGAGTACACAATTTTCAGGGAGCCACTTTCTGATCTAAGCTGCTGAGTTTAGACTAGTGGTGAAAATAACATAAAAGTTATCTTCTGGTAGCTCCAGAAGCCCTTGTGAGTCTAGGGTGATAAGAGCTGTATTGGTATAATCAAGCATGATAACAAAGGTAGTCTAGATAAGATTATCTTCCAGCAAGGCAGTGACTTCATAATGATATTCCATGAATTAGGCATGGGCTGATCGCCTTCTGTGATTCACATCCTGCACTATGCTGAGCAAGGTATGAAGGTGTGTGTATGTGAGAGAGAGAGAGAGAGAGAGGACATAGGGAGACATGGAGGGATAAAGAGAGAACAGGGCAAGGGCAAAGTGTGAAGGACTGGTGGAGACTGAGAGAGAGAGAGTGTCAGAGAGTAAAATGACTCCAATAACAAAGGCAGGCAGCCAGAAAGAGAAACATAGAAAGATTTACTGTAGGAGAGGACCTGTCTGCTGAACAGTCCTATCAGTTTCTGACCTACAGCTGGCCAGCTGTGCTGTTTTATTTAGCAGCAACATGGATTTTGAAAGTGACCTGAGCTACCAAATCTCCTTGCAAATGTTAATGCAGTCCTACACACAAATGCATATAGCACTCTGCCTAGAAGGACGACACAAGCAGGCAATCATGCCTCTACTCAAATGTTATCAAAGAACAATTAGCATATACACTGCTACCAAAACTCTGACATACACTCTCAAGGCCATTTAGCTGGCTGCTTGTGGATAGACAAACATCTGGCACCAAGTACAGTAGCCTGAACAGTTTAAGATGTCACTGTTAAATCACTTCTATGTACTAAGGCAAGTTGGGTCTAAAGTCTGTCAACTGAAACCCAAGAGACATCTTGACAAGGAGCAACAAAAAATCAGCTTGTCAAAAATGGGATGTTTATGTATTTATCTGTTCATGTATATCTGCTTTCAAATCCCAAATAAAAACACAATTAAAAAAAAAAAAGGGTTCTGATACAATGCCCTCCTCTCTGAGTATATAGAAAACTACAGTGTATAAAGAAAACAGTCACTAAAAAGCACAATTTCATTCTCGAAACTAATTTAGCAAGTCTCTGTCAGATTACCAGATTTTGAAGTCCAGCATTAGCACTTCAACACAAATGCTGCTGTAGCGGGAGCCTACAAAAGCAGATCATATTTTTGAACAAGACTGCTACACAGACAAATAACCCATTACTGCTCAATTGAAACTACCTCAAACAACCGAAAGATGTAGTCAGAAATGTCAAGGTCAATCTCAGTGAGGGCCACACTGAGAAATTAGAATATCATCTAGGGCTGGACATTTGATATATTACCTTTTAATTGAACAAAGCAAACTAATGAACTTTGACCATGTTTTTGAATGCCCGATAGAGCTAACTAACATACAGGCTGCTTAAAGCTAGTAACAGTAGAATTTGAAACTTGATCACTTTGAGTCCTCCATCTGTAGAGAGAAGACAAATATGTATACAGAAGAGGTGATGTGAAACTATCATAATGCAAACTAACTGAATAATGGAATTAGAATAAACTTGTGTGAGGAGGTGAGTTATAATCCCACAACACGTGTTCATCAGGAGCCAAATTCAGGTCAGTCAGTCTATCAGTCAGTCAAACAGCACTCCCTCACCTCATACTGAGTGATGCTGGCTGTGTAGCCTGCATGGCATTTACTCAAGCAAAATATTACACATCTATGATTGCATGGTATTTCGCCATAAGTCTGTAGAGATTGTCCTCTGACATATTTGCTCACACCACATGGGCTTTGATGCAAGTCTTAGTGTTTCCCAATCGAATCCTCAACTAGGCCTATCCCCTGTCCTGCAACTTTTTGTTCCAGCTCTACTCTTGCACGCCTGATTCAATTAAGGGCTTAATGCTGATTGGTTGAGCAGTAGAAACAGATCTACCTGAGCAGGGCTAGCATTAAAGTGTGTAGCCCATAACTGCACCAGGTGTGCAAGAGAAAGAAGAGAAGGAATCTGTGGGTTAATTTGTTGGTCTTTGTCACAGAGAAGACTTGTTCACACAAATAGATGCTTCCAAACATGCTCAGTACATGGGAAGCTGGACAATGGAGCTGTGACATTGAGGCTAGGTTGAACTGTCTAATAAAGCAGAAATGCCATTAAAAATAATCTTTAAAACGGCATTTCTCCAGAAACATGCTAGGGGGGCCTGAGGGCATGCAGTGCACCCCTGGGAAAAAATGAATTTCTGCTGAGTTTTGTAGAGGGGCATCCTTTCAAGGGAGAATGCCATATGTGCATTTCTGACCTCTCACAGATTATGGAACTCCCTCCGTAAACACATCCATGACCCTACTTCACTCCCCACTTTCAAAACATCCATTAAAACCCAGCTGTTCAAAATTGCTTTTAATATCTAGCTCTCTTTCTTCCTCCTGCCCCATGTTACTGTCTAATCTAAAAAATTACAGGTATAAAAATAAATGCAAATGAAATGTAACAACTCTGAAATATAAAATAGGACCGTACCAAAGTAGTTTATTTGTTTAGCAAGATATAGTTTCCACTTCCATTTTCTAGCAACTAAAATTATGTTCCGCTAAAAGATAAGCAAGCAAACAGTATTAATATTCATGGATTATGTCACTTGGTTTAGTCTATACAAAATATTTAACATTGGCATTCAGTGATTGAAATCCTGTTACAGTTTGGCATCTCTCACGATTTTGGCAGTTTTTCTTTTTCATCCAAAGGAGGTACAGATATTTTATCTGTAAACATTGGATAGAGATGGAAGCAAGTCTTGTGATTTATGGAGGAGAAGAAAACATTCATATGCCTTTAAATGCTCACTGCTGACCAATGCAATAATACGTGCGCCAGAGGTGAATATAACCTAGAGGAATTACTGCGGTATAAATGCCCTTCAGACTGGTTATATGCCCCTTTTAGCTTATAGCTCCCCAGATGATAAGTGTTAGCAATGCCCCTTTAGAAACTCTTATCTTGGTGTTTCCATCTCAAAAGGGCACCTAGGACAAAAGGTAGGGGCATATCGATAGTTGTATCTGACAACCGGTTACCATAGTGTGTCAATTCAATACTGTTCATGCTTTAACTACGGGCGTTTCTGTGTGGTTGAATGAGTCACTGTCCAAATCACATTTGCACTCTGTCTCAACTTGCTAAACTTACCTCCTCTATGGCAGAGCTGAGCTACATAGGTAACAGTTAACTAACTGGATAGCTACGCAAATGAAACAGGGTATGAACAACAATATTGTTGCGCAATCCTGGAGTTCGTCCATAACGTCCAATGATTACAAAATGTCCTTCAAGAGTCAAGTTTGCTATATATAGATCTTTTACTGGCGAGACAAACTGGTTAGCCAGTTATGCTAACTGGCTAGCTAGCAAGAAGCGAAGACCCAGGGTCATGACGGTTGTGTCGTGTCTCTTGTTCTTTTCTGTTACAGTAGGTACTGACAGTCAGGGGAGGCGTGGTTTGAACCTACAGAATGACAGATTTTACAGTACGTACCTAGGAAGCGGACCCATGTATCACGATAAATGTCGACCGTTTTGGTCGGTTTTTCTTCCATGGGATCCATGTCCTCTACTCCATCCCCCGTTGCCGCACAGAAAGTCGGTGTGAGCTCACTGAGCTGTGTAAGAGCAGGCACCAGGAAGGGGGCGGTGTCTCTGACTAGAGCATCCAACTGCAGCTGCTGCTAAAACCAACCACTTATCTGTCTCATGTAAACCTCCCACCTGCGCAACTCGACACAAGGTGGCAGCATAGCTGTCACTTGTTGTTTCACATATTATTACTTTCTTTTCTATCATCACTTCACTGAAAACATTCTGAGCACCAAAAACATTCTGAGCACGCACGCACGCACAAAAAGCTTGACAATGCACTCAACAATTCAACAACCACTAACTACACCATGAAATAAAACTCATAAACTGCAATGGACCTAGTCAAAAAAAAAGCAACAAACTACTAAGGCATTATGACAGCACCTGACCAATACAGATGATCTGATGAAACTATCCTGCTATTATAGTACTGTGAGTGCCTATGTATAAACCTGGCTTGGATGTCAGAAGAAAGAAGGGGAGGTGACAGCAGGTAAGTCACTGGGATCACACACCAGCCTGTGTTCTGCGCTCTGGCACCACCAGCCACTTGGCTCTCCCTTCCCCAAGGCAGCCTGGTCATCACTCCACCTGATCTAAATAATAGGCACTAAAAGGCATTCATCCCTTCAGTCGATTTATGAGCAGTCTCTTATCAGACAGGCTGAGTAAATATTGTCCGAGCCAACTGACATTCTCCACCCCGAGTACCACCTTTTACCTTCCGCTAAAAGATGCAGCGTTCCTCAGTGCAGGCTAAACCATTACAAGCATTCTTTCCTGCCTATGTCCATCAAGTCTCTCAACGCCAAAAGGTAGAACAGGTTGTTGGCCATAGGGGTTGTGCAGTATGGGGATGTGCAATATGAGATATGCAATCTGGTTCTGTCGCTTGTGTGTGTGTGTGTGTGTGTGTGTGTGTGTGTGTGTGTGTGTGTGTGTGTGTGTGTGTGTGTGTGTGTTTTCTTTTTTTCCTCACGGCACAGCCGAGGGCATCACGGGCAAATTCAGGTCAGGCAGTCAGTCAGTCACTCAGTCAGGTAACGCTAGTGAGATAATGCGCTTCGTTAGATGGCCTCTAGAGGGCGTCTTTGACTGTGAGATGCAATGTTTCCCATACAGAGGCACAAAATCAAAAGTTGGACAGTGTATAGAAATGGATCTAAATCGATCTCTAATGCGCCTGATGTCGCATCACGTCATGTCTGTAATTTGGAGATGCACAGACAGCAGACCAGCAGCATTGAACTCAATCCAGAGTCTCCCGGTGTGAAAACAAAAGTGAAACTTAACATTCCACAGTTAGTAACAGGGATTTGCAGACAGCAACTAGTCTTGCTGCCCTACAAACTTTAATGGTAGGTGACGTCATCTTGTGGTATTTAAGTAACGTTAGTGGAATTAGGTAATTTAACCGTGTAGTAGTGCTTCAGTGCATAGAATTGAACACACGCGCCGTGGGTCTGTACAGGATCTGTGCTTGTTTTCTTTCTTGTTGCGATGCTATGTTGCGTTTGTACTGTGTACTGTGTTTGTACAGTGTGTTTGTACAGCGTGGCGTCCAAGACAAATGTCCCTAAGGGGAGAATACAAGTATATCTTATCTTATCTTATCTAATCTTATCTCTTCTCACTCCAGATGGTGGAGTGACCTTCCCACTCTATAGTCACTTATCTTTTCAAGCAGTACCCCCCTTCACCCTCTCCCCAATGAATTGTGTAAACTTGCAGGATTGGGTTGTGGCTGCAATGTGCACCTCACACAACTTGGTCCTCTAGAGTCACACCACGGTCTTGACAGGAATAACTGTGGTCTTGTTGATCATGACGGAGAGGTGTCATAGAGGACAGGATTTTCCAGAGAGAAAGAGCAGCTCAGTCTTGTTGAGACTGAGTTTGACATGATGAGCGAACAGCCAACTAGAGATGTAAGCAAGGTGAGCGGAGATGCATGCCTCGACCCAAGTGTCACTGGATGGGAAAAAAAAAAAGTAGAGTTGAGTGTTGCCAGCATAGCAATGGCAGTAGAAGCTGTGAGATGTGATGACAGGACCAAGTGGTCTAATGCAGTGGTTCTCAACATGGGGTCCGGGGACCACCAGGGGTCCTTGAGGGGGTTCCAGGGGGTCCCCAGCAAATTGATGAATTATTAAACTTCACCATTATTTAATTTACAAGAAGTTAGAGAATGTAGAAGAATGACTGTTCTGATCATAGTTTCACTGTTATCTCTCTACCTACAATACAGATCGTCATGGAATTCTGGACAAAATCATATCTAACAATAAAAATATTCTCAGATTTGGGTTTCGAGAGACAAAATCTCATCAAATGGGGGTCTGTGGCCCTAATGTGGACTAAATTAGGGTCCTTGATATGAAAAAGGTTGAGAATCACTGGTCTAGTCCAAGACTAAGACTGGATGGACTCCAGTAGGGAGAGTGTGCAGTGAAAGCAGTGAGGGTACACTGTCTTCACTGCACTCCATAATACCACAATAAAAGTGTAATGTGACATATAGGAGAATATTTGTGCTGTCATGTGCTGGTGGAAAGCTCCCACATCCGGGACTTCCAAGTCAGCTGCAGCATTGCATCCATGTGCTATTCTGTCAGAAAATCAAACCCAGAAGACATACAATAAACAAACACGGACATCCTGCAGCTATACAAGCTAATCTGACAAATTTCATTCAAACAAATGTTACGTTAGTCTAACAACAAACTTGCCATAAAGGTGCATGTGTATGTGTTTTCTTCTAGTGTATTATATCAATGAGGCTGAGGGTGTACAGTAGGGTTGCAGAGGGCTGGGGACTATCCCAACATACACTGGGCAGGAGGCAAGGAGACTGTACCATGTTTTAATTAGGGGATATGGTGACATGGTGCTTCCTGACACGATGATCCTGGGTGATTTCCTGCAGCAGTCTGTGGAGGATCTCCAAGCACAACCAGGAACGCCTTTGATTCTGCAGCTTCTGCTCAGCCTGGAAAAAAAGCAGCGATGATCTCAGCCATTTAAAGCTAATCACAGCGTTACACACAGACAAGAACGCATGCACATGTCTACAGACACACACACACACACATACAACCTGACACTCAAGTCAGACACACACTGTCATTAGTCCATGAAACCAGGACTTATAGTAAATAGCAACAACACTGCAGTTGAAAATAGCAATTCTATCAAAAAGATGAAATGGTCTAACTGTGAAACACCAGCACAGCATGGAGCTCTTCTTAAAATAGATGTAAAAGAAACAGTTACTTTTATGCACAGCCTGGCCACATCGTATGCATGTTAATCTTGCGTGTTTGAAGTTTACAGTTGACAAAACGTTATAGGCCCTAGGTCTGGTATTCCTCTGTTTTGTCAGCTCAAACAACTATGAGAGGGAATTAAGCAGGATGACATAAAATTGCATTTTTTTTCAATGGCACATCTTAATTCATAATAGTCAGATTGGCACAATATGCCAGCTTTAGCCACCTAAATTATTTCACATTTAAGCTACGAGGCATTTTGTTGACTCAGTGTAACATTACACAACTAATGGAGACAAGCTTAGCTACCATTACAGTATTGCAGCATTCTTTTCCTAATGAGTTTTTTCCTTGTCCTCAGTTGAGAGTCTATGGTTGGGCGGTGTCATTTTCAGTTATTATTTCATAATAAATGGGCGTTTGAGACTGTTACTGTGATTAAGGGCTATGCAAATAAGCTTGACTTGACTATTGAGAGATGGATGTGATTGAATTAATGTCAGCTAATTTATATTAAGCATATTCATTTATACAGCAAAGTGGCCTGTCAGATATGCGGTAATGCACAGTTTGTAATTAATCTATAAAAAGAAATTTCACAAACATGATTTTTATCAAAAATTATTGAGATTTGTATGTCATTGTCAAAGCATATATCAACAAAGGTTTTATTTCAACTAAAGTGAAAATGCACTGTTAATGCATTCAAATTACTTATTGCATGGCAATAAGCAGAAATGACTGTGCTCTGCTCTGTTTCCCATGCAATAAATTCATAGTATTCTGTTACATCACCACACAGCCATATTGGTAGGAAAATAACAGGTGATTGTAATAAATTAACGGGTGATTATAATCAAATGACAGCCACAGCCAATGAGCTGTGTGTATTGTAAAGCGCCATATTGGTAGGAAATGCATGTGACATCATGGGAATAGTATGAATAGGCCTAAATTGAGCACAATAGCAGTTCTTCATCTTGAGTACAAAAGCCCTTTCAGTGATGCAGCATTTACAGTTGTGTTAATAATGCTACCGAATTGGCCTTGAGCAGTGTGGAGTCTCACTTATTTACAGCATATCATACACAGATTGCTTCGCAAACAAAGTTACATTTCAAGTTAAACCAGTTTATACTCACTACAGTAAGGGTTCAGATCACAATATTACAAAATCAGAAGATTTCTGCTTTAAAAAATCAAAATGCAAACTGCAAAAAAGCAAAATAATACTGACCAATTTTGTACTACAAGCTGATTGCCATTTCAAGCCAAAAAGTATGTTCCAGAAACTAATGTTAAGACATTTCATCCACAGATTACCTGTTATTTCTCCACAGAATAACTGGATTAGCCTGAAATTTGATGAGTTGACTGCAGCGCTAACAGTTCAAATCAATAATTTAATCGATTCATTTTCACTATATGCATCACCCCCACCCACGCACACACGCACACACACACACACACACACCACCCAAAAGAGCAATATCCATCCAATCAAAAGCGTGCATTCTGACTGACAGACAGATGAACAAACGGTGAAAGGCCATGCAACACAGTGAACCAACGGGAAGCACGCTGAAGGTTTTGTGGGAGGAGTTTCGACCTGTACGATGGCCGCCGCCACAAGCAATAATTACGAGGAATCCAAATCACTGTTTAGTTTCATCCTCACACGGCAGACAATGCCTTTCAAATCATACTGGACGGCAGCTCTTCTTATTTTGACTTTGGGCCGATGTTTCGCCGACGACGATCACCACGAGCTGGAGGAGTTTCTGAAGCGGGAGTATTCCCTGTCGAAGCCTTACCAAGGTATCCTGCCCGTTACCTCTGTGCAGTGACACTGGTATTGAGGGGGAAAAGCAGAGTGGGGACTGGGAGACGTTTCGAGAATAATACATTTGGCGATTCAGTAATTTATTCGCTTGAGCTTTCCCTCTGAACTGTCTTAATTTGTGTGTCTTTCAACGCTTTACTCCTCAGATGCATGTAAGCTACAAATGATTGCTGCTGTATCTGTGCAGTTCAATCAAACCAAGGCATCATATTATCACAGCCTATATATTATCATACAGTGCAGTTCAGTCAAACCAAGGCATCATGTTATTACAGCCTATATATTATCATACAGTGTGCTTCACTAAAAACTAAAATGTGCTTTTCTAATTTCTCTTCTTCATGAGTGGCAACCCAAGTGCCATCAGGCCATCTTGATTTCAGACTCACTTAACTCTTCAGCTGTATTGTCCTGTGTCAGCTTTTGTCGTGATGATGCTATTTGTGTACTCAGGTGTTGGATCCGCAGGCTCCTCCCACTGGGAACTGATGGGGGATGCCATGGTAACCACAGATCAGGTGCGCCTCACACCTGACATGCAGAGCAGGCAGGGGGCAGTATGGAGCCGCATTGTGAGTATAGATCCGCTGGTACCACTGTGAAAACAAAACTCTTGTGATCTGCCACTGCTGTATTTGTAACACCTTTATAAAGACAGGCAAAAACTGTGGAACCTTTTTAAACCGTTATTTAACCAAGGCAGTTAGCTCATGTATTTACAGTAACAGCCAGGGGGCGCAGTTGCGTGGCTCAAGTGGAACAGATCAGGATTAAGTGCCTTGCTCAAGGGCTCTTTGATGGTACTTGCTGCTAAACACCCAGATCCAAGCTGGACTGGTGATGCAAAACAGCAACCTACCAGTCATCAGGCTAGTTCCACCCAAAATTTGTTAAACTGCAGCATTTCAGCAATTCCTTCTTATCCTCTCTGAAACTAAGATATATTGCACTGAAAACGGTCTATTACACTCGCTTTATTTAACTGTTTGTGTGTCTAGCCTTGCCATCTTAGGGACTGGGAGATGCAGGTGCACTTTAAGATTCATGGGCAAGGAAAGAAGAACCTGAACGGCGATGGGTTGGCCATTTGGTACACTAAAGAGCGCATGCAGAAAGGTAAATATACCTAATAAGCTACCTAATAAGAAACGTGGTTATATATATAATTAACAGTGTTTGATCATGTGCCACTACAGGTCCTGTATTTGGAAATGTGGACAACTTCACCGGCTTGGGTGTGTTTGTGGACACATATCCCAACGAGGAGAAGCAGTCAGAGGTATGCCGCAGTACGACTCCTCACATCTCAGTTGTTTCATGAAAGTAATGTAGGCATGATGGACAAAAAATTTGGGAAACAAAATATTCTATTTATTTTATGTATTGTCTTCTATTAAGACAGTTCCATCAAAATTTGTTAGCGCTCTTGGTTAAGATTAGCCAAAATGCTTTAAGAAACTAAAAACTAAAGGACAACTAAAGACAAAAACTGAGCTTTATTCTTAGCAGATATTTTTTTTTATTTTACTTTTGTCATTCAAAGGCAATTGTGAATAAATACTTCATGTCAAAATTGTGCTAAAATGTAATCGAAAATGTTTTTTTCTGATAATTACTGCCACGTTTGGTGTAAATTTAAGTTATTACATAGCATTAGACATAAAGTTGATATATGTGCTTCAATTATACAACTCATGAGATTGTGGTATGTGCTCCTTTTAACCAACTTTCTGGGAACAGTGTGCATGTGCTGCTCCAGCAGATATCAATCATTTTCACATGTGCCTCTAAATAACAACAGGCTGCCAACTTCCCGATTGCTATCTTGTAGTATCAGCTAGCATAGGCTTGCACTTTTGTGTGTATGTTTATTTTTGCTATATCCCGTCAAATCGGGGTCATCATCACCTCAACCAGTTCTTTGTTCTCAGACTGGGTTGTTCAATGAACCCACCGCCTTCCACCTTGTACAGATTTGACTCGCACAAAGCAGAATTTTAATGTTCATGAGATGTTGTCTGAGCACCCGTGGGCAAGTGCTCTTGCAGACTTGTGTAAAGGGCCTGTCTTTGTGTTCTTTTGTGCAACTCTGTGGAGACAGGCGCAGAAGAAGAGATACACTCCTCGCACACAGGTAACCCATTTTTAGAACACACATATTGTTGACCCCAACCCGTGTCTACCCTCCTTGTACTCCCTCCGTCAGTCCCAAAGCATGCTATCCTGACCGCCCACCAATCCCACACTCCACTCTGAGCTTTGCAACGTCACTGTACTGTGACTGTGACTCGATTTCCATGTCATTGTGTGCTAACTAGTGGTTGCTGCTGGACTGGTTACATCATGGTGTCTGAGCAGCCAGGGAAACCATTTTGTTACCCATAATGCCATCACAGAGGACCATTATTGTGTCACAGACTGCTGTGTAAGTTACACATAGCTACAGATTAACAAAGTTTAAAAAGGTTACTACAAAACCAAAAAAATAATAGAGCAAGTATTCAAATACTGGCAGTACTACAACAATACAACAAATATAATGCAACTAAATGTTAATAGAATGTTACTTACAATGAAACAATCAAATGCACGTTTATAGTTTTTAAGATTCAAAATAATGAGCAGCGTCCGCCAGCTTAATTTCTTTATGCGCTTTATTACAGAGCCTATGGGTCCTAATTATAAAAGCATGATTGTCTTCAGTTTTTAAGTGTAGGCTTTGAAATAACCAGTAGTTCTCCTAAAGATGTATGGCTGCACTTTTGCTTAAATGTTGGTGGAGTGTCAACGGTCTAGACCGGGGCTATTGCATGCTTTTTTCATCATAGTTAAGGAATATATTAATCATAATTATTGACTAAAGCCAAACAATATTTTAGATAAGAGATCTCTGTGGTTGGCATTGCAATGTAACTATGAACTTCTTTTCAAAATGTTTCTGCATGATTCCAGGTTTGAGGGGGTTGAACTGAGTGTCTTAGAGGCGGAGCAGGCCAGTGAAAAGGTTATTTGGCCAGTGAAAAGCATCATCAACTGTCAACGCTGTGATGGTGTATGCCAAGGGCCTAATTTAAATCCAGACATTTTCTCTATCTCTCTCTTTGTCCTTTGACCACAAGAGGATCTTCCCCTTTGTACTGGCCATGGTGGGGAACGGCAGCATCAGCTATGACCACGAGCGGGACGGTCGGCCCACCGAGCTGGGCGGCTGCAACGCCATGGTGCGCAACCTCAAACACGACACCTTCCTCTTCATCCGATACGTCCGCCGCAGACTTACAGTAAGAGACGCACACTCTGATCTCTGGCTTCATTTATCTAGCAAAGCTGCATAGCACACACAAAGTTCCTCATGTGTTCAACTGTCCAACCGGTTACGGACACAGTGGGGCCTGTAGTGCAAAAAGCAGCTAAGCATTTGTCATAAAAGTCAATGCAGCTCTCTCTGTTTGCCAGGTGATGATAGATATAGAGGGGCAGCACGAGTGGAGGGACTGCCTGGACATCCCCGGGGTGCGGCTGCCCCAAGGCTACTACTTTGGAGCGTCAGCCATCACTGGAGACCTCTCAGGTAAAAGCTCCCATGGTAGTGGGGGCTGTTGCATTAATTCAATTCAATTCAATGTGCTTTATTGGCATGACAGTTCACAAACAAACAATATTGCCAAAGCATGTAACAAGAAATTAATCATCATTTAACCAACAGAATGTAGGCTGGAAGATTGTGTATCTTACTGAAGTCGAGGGGTATTACTTTTTAAAATTTTTTCATAAAAGCAGAATGTAGAATGTAGCTCAGTAAGCTAAACCTAAGTAAGCGCGGTCTAGAAAGGAGGGATTCTATCATTCTGCTCCACTGTATTCAGCTACAGTATATGAGTAACTGGCTGCCAAGTCGTTTGAATGCAACCAGCAGCAGCTGGTGTCTTCACTCATCACTGGGAATGGCCCAGCCAAACAACATTAACAAACATGACCCATGATGGCTTGATTAAAAAATGCAGTGTACCCAGTTAGAACAAAGCACTTGTGCAACGTCAAATAATTGTCTTGGTGCAACATCAGTGCCAACATTACACACCTCTCTCTGGTTATCTTCCCTGTTCTACCCAATCCTGTGTCAGGTTTACTTTATTTAACTAAACCATGTGAAGTTTCTTTCATCCATGGCTGTCAAAGTAGCACTATTACAGCATTAAACAATTAAAAGAAGATTTATTAAACTACAGAACCAGCAAAGCTGTCTAATGAGTGTCAGAATGAAAGTAACGCACATTTCATCACAAAATGAAACAAAACAAGAGGTTGTCTGAAAGTTGATTGTTGTTTCATTATGCTCTGGAGCTTAGATCACTCAGCCTGGTTGATGCATGGCACATTAATGATGAATGAGAGACAAAAGTGATTTAACTGCAAGTTAAAGTGCATCTGTAACAGAACACATGCTGTCACTGCTTCTTGCAGCAGGTGAGATATTAAAACCTTAAAACCAAAAGTAGAATCACAGCATTTGTAAATGCATTGGATACCTTATAATTGCAAAAATGTTGCGCTGGAAGTAGAAATTTTAATATTTAATGACCAGAGTTTGTGTACAAACAAAAACTGTCCATTCATAGAGACAAAAACATCTCACATTTCACTAACAATATTGATCTATGAACATGAGCAGTGAATAAACTGCATCTTGTATGCCTTGATTGCACTGAATGTGTGAGAGTCATTAACCATATTCACTTTCACTTCAAATGCCATGTGACTTTTTGTCATTACCATGTGTTGTGTGTTTATAACAGTCTTTTCCAATTGTCAAATTACAGATAATCATGACGTAATTTCCCTGAAACTCTACCAACTGACTGTGTTGCGGAGTCAAAAGGAGGAGGAGGAGGAGGAGGAAGAGGAAATAACCATACCCAGTGTAGATGACTTAGAGTTACTCAGAAGTAAGACACGCACATACACACACACACACACACACACACACACAAACACACACCAGTGTGCAAAACAACTACTGTCAGATGACTGAGAGTTCCATCACCTTTCCATCCGTTCTCATATCTTTGTACTCTCTCTCCTCTTTTCTTCTTTCACCCTTTCCCTTTATTTTTCTCTGCCTGTCACTTTTCCCCCTACCTTTCATCACCTTCGCTATCCTCTCTCCCCTACCCTCCTCTTTATTTTTCTAATCATCATCTCCCCTTCTGCCTCTGCCTTTCTCTCCCTGTCTCTCTCCCAGTGGGTGAGGGCGAAGAGGGGATGAGCGGGATAGCCGTCTTCTTCACCGTGCTCTTCTCCCTGCTGGGCTGTTTCCTCCTCGTTGTGGTCGGCCTGGTGGTCTACAGCCACTGGAGTGAGAACCGGCGCAAGCGCTTCTACTGAGACAGAGGGGGGGGGGGGAAAGAGGGAGAGCCCTCCCTCCGTCATCGCCACTAGTCCTGCGGTCTGTGGACCCGACTGCACTGAGATGAAACTGAGACACTGTTGTCGGCCCATGTAACCCAATAGGTTGTTTTTCCTAAGGACAACGCCATCGTGACAGAGGAGATAGAGTAGATGCATCACCACGCTACAAAAAGCCATACTTGAGCTTTGCCATCGGTAGTCATGAGTCAGTAAGAGGATTTTGATTTTTGATTCTTGGCCCCTGCCTGCCGCACACCAACTAGGCCTTACCATTTTCACCACTGTACTTGTAGATGTACAGTAGATGTACAGTATGTGATATGACTTCGTAGAGCGGTGTGAGAAGCCTAGTTTTTTATTTTTTTGCTGGATTAGACAAATATGAACGGTCTGTTTTGGCTTATCGATACGTTTTGTTTTTTTCACCGATGTTGGATTTCATTGATGTTGGTTTTAAGACTTCTAGAAATATATAAATAGATCATCTCTATCTAAATTGTACACTTGAAATGTCAGTGGGGGCAAGGTATCTGAAGTGTTCTTATTCCCTCGTGATTCGTTACCCGTATGCAGAGTGCCTTGAAGCACCAGCCGTACGGCACCAAGACCCGCCCATGACATGTCATCAGTAGTCTCTTTGTTAACTGAACGATGCACCTCTACTCTACTTTGCATTAGAAAAAGCATCTCTGTGCTAGGTACTCAATCGTTTTGACTCTGTATTATACTCTTATACTGTAGTTGCTGTAGTATGCATGAAGTTCCTTGAGGTTATTTATTTTTTCTACTAATCATGTAGGCTACCACTGTTCTTTGTCCAAAACAGGCTAATTGTGTTTTTGTTTTTTGTTTGATAAATGTGTTTGTGTGGAAGTGAAACTGACCTCTGTCTCATTGGCGCGTGTGCTGATGAAAATTGCTAAAGGGAAATATTTCAGTTTCAGTTGCCTGTTACATTTTTATTGCTCTCACAAGATGTTTAAAATCTGTATTTATCACTGTTTTGTTTGTTTCTAATTTTATGTGATATTTAAAAAAAAAAAAAAAAAAAGAATCAAATTTCTAGCACAAATCCAAATAGGAACGAAATAACTTTATATATCTCAGTGTGTGTCAGAAAATGCAGCTTTGCATTGTGGCTGGAGGGGAGAACTGAAATGAGCAATCGTTTATTCAAGCAGTCTGTTTTCCCTCCCACTGATCACACCTTTATTTTCACTCATCCTAGTTTATCTACACATTAACTTAAATAACCATGTTCAGGTCGTGCTTTTGTGTGCTTTTGCGTTACGTGTAAAAAAAATCGCCTCTGTTTTTTGCCTTGAATGTGTCAGAACTTTCTGCAGTGCAATGAATCCTGTCAGTACAATCATGCTGGTTTGGCCTAAAGTGGTCTTCTTTGAATCCAGGCATGAGCTGTGGATAGTTGGCTGAAGACTGGCCAGCTGTTGTTGACTCAATCCAATTTTCTACTACATGTTCTGGAAATGGTTCCAAGCCACTGTCAACATCATATATCTGTACGTGGAGCTTTCCCATTGTGCAATGTGTGAGGACTTCTGCCTCCCGACATCAGATGCGGTGCTTTCTGCATTTGCTGTAGCCACTTTGACAACTTCCTACCTGATTTGTATCCTGTTTATTGCTTGTTGCCTTGTCTGAGTGTCACATTTGTATTTTTTGGTATGGAAACTGTGCCTCATGTATCCATTCAGTGACCCATAAACGTGTTGTGTCCTGAACAATTTGCCTCATTAAAGACCAAAACCCTACACTGATATGGTTTCCTTTGGGTGTTGGTTTGTGATAACATGGGTGAAGTGCAAGGCAATAACGTCCAGATAATATTCCAAGGAAATTGCCATTGGTATTGTTTTTTCTAGATTACTTCCTTATGTTTAAAGCCAGGGCCCAGCTAGAATATAAATATATATATATATATATATATATATGTCAAATATATGTCAGCAAGTTACAGAATAAACCACCTTTTTAAATGTATACTGACAAATGGTGCACTACATAATATCTCCCATGTTCATGAGTATAAAGTTTTTAAAACTTTCAATGTGTGTGGGAAACAAAAGGCCGTGACTTCTTCACATGCTCACAAGTCTGTATCATCTGTATGTGCACTATCACACACACACACTAATCCTCTAAGGGATACATGAAAAAATAGCCTTAGGCACTCCCTATCTCATTAATAATTTGTGCTGCATGCCTGAGGCGGCTCTCACACGGCCTTGTGATGCTCCTCCAGATCAACATCTCAGCTGCGTCACATGCCTGGGTGGGGCAGCACAAACACTCCAGTCAGTGGGGTAGAGGTCCACTTCCCGTTCAACACTACAGGATCCGTCTTCCCAGCTCGATGAACGTTACGTCAACAGACAGACGACACACCAGGATCCCTTGAAAGGCGGCGGCTGGTTAAATGGATGAAATCAAAGGAGTTCAAGTCAAGAATGAATGAAAGGAAAATGGCAAGAAGCGGTCAGTTGAGTGCCAATGTTTGTTTTATTAAAAAAATAAAATACAAATGATGACCCGAAGAGTACACAGCAGACCTCTTACTACACCAAAGCATTTTTAGCTATCATTCAGTGCTTGAATGGTTTTTTTTTTTTTTTTAATCTTTCACTCTACTCTTTTTTTTTTGGCTTGATCTAGGTGTTAGGAAAACAATGCAGAAAGAGTCTGGTCCGCATTTGTTGTGGATGCCTGCTTCCCTCTCAAGCTTGGGTTTTTCTCATTTTGGCGAAAAAAAAAAAAAAAAGGAAAAAAATCTTTTCACACAAGTCAACCATGGCACCAACATCTGCTTGATATTATCTATGGTTGAGAGGAGGAAAAGCAAAGAAGTATGTTTTACAGGTTGCTTGACAGAAACAATCACTGCGTTAACAGCGATATTGTTTCTTTGGAGAAGTTCAGAGTGCAACATGTCTTCAAACATCGGGGCTGCGCTTGTTGAGGCGGACACAAAATCCTAGAATATTAAGATTCCTGTTCAAATGTAAGCTGACTGTGTTCCATATATAGGTCTTTCATATGTATAATATCAAAAATTTTAGAAATTGATGGTGTTTATGATAACTGAGGATTAAAAGGCAACAGTTAAATATTCAGTCAGTGAAAATTCATCAAGATGGAAAAAAACACAGACAGCTGTTCTTTAAACAGAGACACCCAACACACCAAATTAGTGCAACAAACACAAGGGATGGAACAGTGGCAAACATATCCACAGGAAACAAAAAAAAAAACAGACCAAGAGATTAAATAAGAATTCATCCAACAAAAGCAATATATTCAACGCTCTCCTTCGGCTTACAAAACATAACAATGTGGTTTATCCATAATAAGTCAGGAGCATAAACTCTTAGCGGATGAGGAGGCAGCCAAACTGTATTTCCACCCACAATGTCGCTGGCAAGAGCTAACAAGGGAAAAAAGAATATATGAACTAGAATGGCTTTTTAACTGAAGCCCCTCCTTTGACTCCTCCCATCCACTGAGAAGTAAATACATATTTACTTCTGAAGCATACATACTAAACACATCATAGTAGTAGCAATAAACATTTTTTGACTTTTTTTTTTTTTTTTTTTTTTTTACATGTTTTCAACAAATACATATACAACAAACCAACCAAAGTACAGTACAGTACAGTACAGTGCAGTGTGACAAGTACTGAGAATAATATTGCTTGTACTGGTGCCCACAGACAAATGACAGAGAAAGTGAGAAAGAGATCGCAGCATATAAACAGTGGGTTTATGTTTTTGCATAGCCTAGTTTAGTAAAGTACAACACACTACAGAGATGCGTGATGCAGAAATAAAGATGGATAAGGGCGGGGAGACAGTAATCATGAGTAAATTGCTTTGGCTTTATGAGACTGGTGGGTCAAAATGTTGAATATATTTATTTAAAATTATAGCACTGCTTGTTTAAGATAACCCTGAGAGTGGGAACAAACCAACATGAAAGTCGCACATCAGTGAATACAATAATGATCTGTGTAGCATGGGGATGGGAGTGAATTTGGTAGAATATTCTTAAGGTCATGACAACGTTACTGCAGGGGTGGTCGTGCCCTGCGCCCTCCGTTTCCACGGGTCCACAAGCAGAGCCGTGCACATATCCCCACAGCTGAGAAAAACAAACCGTGGCACTGTGGGCCTGTGGGTTGCTACAGTGTCTGTAACCAAGCCTTGGGTACAGAAGAAGGGAGAGGTGGAGTCACGGTCCACAGAGAGTCACTGGAGCAAGGCTAAAGCTTCTGTCACGACCGCACCTGCAGCTAGTTACCTACGGAGGCATCGTTCTCCTCGGGGGACTTTTCCTCCTCATGCGGATCTGAGAGGGGCATAAGAGCCTGTGTGTGTGTGTGTGTCTGTGTGAGTTGAGTGTTTTGGGGGGGGGGGGGCATCACGCACCTCTGTTGAGGTTGAAAAAGGGGGGGAAAAAAGGCAAAAGGTAAAGCCTATAAAATGAAAATATATAATAATATACAATCAGCTATTATTAAATATTAGCTTGACCACAACATAAAAGGACATCCAAATCCAAACACTGACCATGTTCAGATTGCAGATTTCTGACCATGTTCAGATAGCGGATCTCTGCAACTGTGGCTTAAAATGAAAAGTACAGAGCAGGTGAATCATTGAATGAATGGATGGATGGATGTTTGTCCACAATTGATGACTGATATAGCCCTTAATCTAGGTAAACATGTGAAAGCCAGGGAGGCATAGTAGTTGTTTGGCAATGGGAAAACTATGGGCCTCCCGTCCACTCATTCAGAAAAGCCCCCCCCCCCTCCCCCATACCCTCCTATTTACTATCTCCATTAGTCTACATCTGCATACAAATCTGCCTAAATGCACCTTCGCAAAAAGGTTACAAAGCAATTGGAGTTTGTTGTTTTCCTCCAAACACTAAAAACAACACAGCTAGTATGGATCACAACAAAAACATACAAAACAAAAAATGAGCAGTATTTTTTTTCTCATTTTACTCATGCTTTCGAGTCAGTTCATATCACAATCTAATCTTCGACCAAATCCATGGAACAAAAACATAGTGAGCACAAACTCAAAACCTGGTCTGGATAAATCCCAACAGTGCCACAACTAACTAGCAGACACACAGTATTTCAGATTTTGCACACAAAAAACACTGTAACTAAAAACCCCTAAAGTTATAGAACATCTCTGATGGTTTGGATCTTGTGGGTTTACAATGCTTACAAGCCACATCCTTTTCTAACAAAGTGAGCAGGCCTTCTCATGACAAACTCACACGCTCTAATCTACTGATCACAAAACGCTCCTCTGCTCTGAAACAATCATGCTTGGAATGCCACACAAACTTGACTTGCTTGTAAATCACAAATCAGAAACAATCACCTATTACCATTCAGTATAAATTCAT
This sequence comes from Centroberyx gerrardi, assembly GCF_048128805.1. Classification (NCBI taxonomy): domain Eukaryota; kingdom Metazoa; phylum Chordata; class Actinopteri; order Beryciformes; family Berycidae; genus Centroberyx; species Centroberyx gerrardi. The sequence continues at coordinate 17,125,030 of NC_135998.1, read as the reverse complement.
CACAAAATGACTTAAACTATATCTACTCTAATAAGGCATTTCCACACAGGTAGCACAACTAACTATTTCCGCTCACAGAGGCTATTTGTTAATTGTGCAGCTCCATGACCAAGAAATCTGCTCTCTAGTGATGAAGCAAGGCAGCTTAAGGTGTCTTCATCAAAAATGTCTCAAGTTATGTGTGTCCTAATGGGGGTGTGGTCATGTTCACAGTGTAGTAGATCTTCAGAACACATTTCATTGCCATGTTTAGTATGGCTTTCATATCTGGGACTACAAACTTTTCACAACTGCCTCAAAACTGTCATGCTAACAATCCCAAATCAAAATTGTATTTTTTTTTTCCAAAAGCACCAATTCAGTTACTTGGTCATCATCAGCCTAGTCATAATTGGTAGGATGCATTTCACTTTTGAAGCCTTAAACATATTTCACACGTGAAGCTCTGAACTAACGACAGATTTGATTGGAAAACTACAGCACAATTTCAAACAACCTGTTTGATGAGGCCTAGTTAATTCACATAATTGAATGTTAAAATAAATAATTTGGAGAGGGACAGTATTCTCTCTCGCAATTGACGTGTTTTAGGTACTCAGTTTAATTAACCACGTATTGGTATATTTGGTGAAATGGCCCTTTAAGAATTTTGTGTTGTTTTCCCAAGACCTTGCCACAACAATGTGTTTAGCTCAAATGGTAGAAGACGGTAACAAGAAACACACACACACAGCCAGCGCAGTGCTCAGGGGGGCTGCTAGTTGGGAGGAAAGGGGCAATACTTTCATGGGGCACCAAACCAGATGGGACACCAAACCAGATGGGACCCTTCAGAGAGGCGAGGTGAGACACATTTGGGTGCAGGGCCCAGTGTCATGTCTTGTCAAGAGGCCTAGAGTTACTAGCAGTGTCCTTTTCAGTGCTTGCTCAGGTCTAAGAATAATGAGGCATATTTAATGCCTGATGCAAGCCGTCCAGCAAGCCTATGGTGAACTGTTAGCATTATCTCCCCAATTACTTACTAAAGCTAAAAAGAAAAAAAAAGAAAAAACAGTCATGACACATGCTTGGAATAGAAGTGCAGAGTGTAGTAGGTGGTGACTGGAAGCTTAACCAGCTAATTAGGCCAACATTGGCCTTATGACATTTTTACCTCCATCAAATTCATCATTTCAGATTGCAAGATTATATCCATACACACAAAGACATTCTAGCGCAAAAAAGAAGGGTGACAAAGAAAGGCTGAATTTAATCCATACTATAAATGTGTTTACCAATCAAATGTCAAAAGCTAGACCCAGCACCATGATGTTTATGGATGTTTAGGATTTGCTTGTTCTAGAACACAGAACATCGCACCATAGATTCTTACATTATGACTGCGATAAAGGCCAATTTGGAGCAGTATCTTGTGAGTGTGTGTGTGTGTGCTTCCGTGAAAAAGAATGACTATCTGACCTGAGTCTTTACACTGTGCTCATTTTGACACACAGTATCAGAACAGATTATGGAAAGACAACTTTTGATGATGGTCCAAACAAAATTTGAATACTAATTTATTTACTGATTTATCAGTTACCACTTGTCTTGCACAGCTCTTCAAACAAAAAAGCTGTTATCTTGCAACAAATAAACAAAAATCTGTTGTGGCTTTGCTATGGTTCTCCTATCTGACGACACCCACTTCCACCACTATGCTTTGAGACATATGCTGGGCAACCGACACACATCACCGAGGAGCATGCAGTTATCACAACAGAATTTGCAGCTGTGCCAACAGTGGCTGCACTGCACAGCAGAGCCCCCGTCCACCTCAACTCCCCAGTGCACTCTCCCTCTGCTGCCAATGGAAAATACCATTGCAAATCTCTCACATTGCCGTGTGCTACGGAGGCCACAGCAAGCCAAGACTGCACTAGCTAACTAGCTACCCAGCACTGCATAACAGCACAGCATGGCTTGCAGAGTCATAACAACACAATGAAACTAGATCCAGGACATCTATACTTAAACCTCAGTCAATTCCCTAACCCCAACACCCGCGTACTGAGTCGTGTATCCACTGTAGCACAGTGTCATATTTGGGACACAAATGGGTCAAGCCAGCAGCACAATCGCTGGTCAGCATATGAAAATCTTTAAAGTAATTGTAACCTATTTCACTATTTTTGAACTTGTAAAGAATGCTAATCTACTCAAACACAAACACACCGAAAATCATGCCTCATGCAAAATACCAGTGCTTTTTCTTGTTAATCAAGTGGTGTAAAGCCTGGTGCTGGATATTTCCACCAGAGGCTAGGGCACTTTGAAGATATACACACTATATAAGACTCCACCCTTCCATACTGCATTAAAACTTCTAACACTCACTAGTTACACTGTAGCAGCTCCAGTCAGGAGCTTTGTTGCCATTAACGGTGATTATTGTGACATCAAAGCAGAAAAGGATATGAAAGGAAAAGCAAAAGCAAGTTCACCCTGCGTTTTCAACGTCCCAACTACACAGTTATCTGTAGAATGAGGAGCAGAAAGTCCTTCAAAATGGTGCTGATGGCACTACACACTATGGCCTAACACATGAAATCACACAAACTAGCACACGGCCACCAGGAGGCTTTTTACTGACAAAAACTTGGTGGCACAGCCATGGAATAACATCACTTTTGGCTACTGGACTTCAATTTCATGCAGTCACGCGTCAAAGTGGAGAGATCACATACACACACAAATACATCATATAGTCCTGTTGGAGTCGATCGTTTAATATCCCACAGTCAGGCCAAGTGTTGACTACAGAGCTGGGGTGACCGCATTACAGGTATCAAGAAGGGAAATGGGAAGAAGGGTGGGGGCGGGGGAGAGTAGGTGGGGGGTATTAGTATAGAAACCAAATCCAGAGAGAGCCAGGAAGAGAACAAGACAACTCTCTCCCGCTCCTCTCCTCTGCTGTGTTATGGGGTGGTCTCCCCCACTCTGGATACAAAACGTCCCATGGACTTCACATGAGAAGATACTAGACGCTGGCTGCTATGACCTCAGAGCTGACATCACCATGCAGCTGTGCCCTAGATTTTACACACACACACACACACACATACATACACTCAACCACACACATATAAAGCCTCAGGAAAACAAAATGTGTGCTGTTGTTGAATTGTCCAGTATCATCCTTAGGTCTTAGGTTTGAAGAGGTTTGTTTTTGACCTCTGCTTAGTGGTCGTGGGGAGGGGGGAGAGGGGAGGGGTGTCGTTGACCGTGTTGGTATGCCGTTAGCTGGCCGTCCCACCAGAAGTAAAATGTCAGACAGAAGGATGGCCGGTAAAGTTCTGACCAAGGTAAGTAGCGAGTGAGAGAGGAAAACAAGACGGCAGTGTTCGAGGAGGAGAGAGTAGGAGCTAGGGAAACAGTCAATTCTGCTTTCAGTCACAATCAATTACTGCCCCGTCTTCTCGCTGCCCGATGAAGCTCTCTTATCTAACACTAGCCCACACCCATTCCAAACGGAGCATCAACATTATGTTTGCTGGTTTCCCCACATAGCAAAAACAAAACAAAACAAAAGCAAGAAGAACCATCCAAAGATATTAAAAAATTTAACCATGAGTTTATCCACACAATGAATTATTCGTCTTCCTTAATCATGATCTGTTGAGGGGTAGTCGTCATCATCATCATTTTAAAGTCATGTCTATGTGACAGTTGAAACAACAAAAACACAGACAGTCACTGTGATGATGATGATGACAATAGCTCTCTTGTGTCACCCTGTGTGAAGCAGAAAGCCAGACTGGTTGGCTGGTTAGTTGGTTGGTAGGCTCGGGATCAGACCATGTGATCTCCAGTGCTGGTGCTGGGGGTCTGGCTGGGTGGCTCAGGCGTGCGCTCTTTATGTCTGAAGGTCTGCTGCTGGTGCCCGGAGCAGCAGTCCCCTCCAGCACCCTGGCACACCCGCTGCTCCTCGTCGCTCTCCTCTTCAAGCCCCGAGCCTTCGTCTACGTCCAGCTGGCATACGCACACCTCAATCCCTGAGTCGCCCGTCACGTGCCGGCGCCGAGTAACAAGCTCCTCGTCCTCTTCTGCTGCCGCCAACGAAGCCTCCACTTCCTCCTCTGCCAGACACTGTGCTTGGCTGGGTGCTGACGCTGCTGAGGCTGGTTCCTGGTCTGCCGACGACCCCGAGGCCTGAGGGTCCTCCATCGGCTCTGCCTCCGCCTGCGCTTGTAGTACCAAAGCAGCTTCTGACTGGCTGGCTTGTGGAAGGAGTACTGGAGTAGTCTCAGGAGGGATTTCAGAATAAGGTGGAGGTGGTGTCGGGGGATGGCCTACCACCTCTTCATAGTCAGGAAGCTTGCAGTCGTTCCAGAACCCTGGAAGTCAGCAAATACACAAGCTTTAGCCTCATTACCACCATCCCCATAAAGATAGCTGTATATCTGCTAACGTCCTTCCTCATTACTCTAACAAGGTGTGATCTAGGCCACATCATTGCCCTAATGACCCCCCAAAATATAAATGGCCCACTCAGAATATTGTCAGTGCACCCAACTTCATGTCTTCAAAAGCATGGGTAATCAAAGCTTCAATAATAATGTTGTTTGCATTATTATGTTATTTTCTCTCCAGTACAAAGGAGGGATACTATCTAAAACAACAGAGACACATTTTGCAACTTTATTTCCAAATAGTGTTATATTTTAATCTAGCCATACCAGGGTCACTGGCAAATTCCAGCCAAATCTCTGAAACCTTGATTTCCATAAGAAACAATACTAAAGCAATATCTTTACTAGAACCGTGAAAGAATACAGAACAGTTCTGATTCAGGCGAGTCCATTATAAAATGCTTGCAGTTTGAGACAAGACTATTCAAAAAGAAAGTGAGGCAGTTGTGTAGGTGCGATCGCAAATCATTTTGTTTTGCACTCAACTTTTCCTGATTAAATTTCTGATTCAGTATATGAGCATATTGAGCTTTCATTTATAAAACAGGTGTCAGGTAAACATGAGCATCACATGTATTTGGAGACAGTAATGTTTGTAAACATTGTGATAAAATAGACCAGTTTTTTGAGTTATGACTGAAAGAAATTCCAAAAAGGTAAACTTCCATGCACCAGTCAATTTCCTCACGTATATCTCCCTCACTCCTATTTCACAAAGCAGCACCAGACATTCTCATGTCATCAATGCACATGATCCCCAAAACTGAGCAATATTGAATGATTCCAATGTAAAGTATATGAAAGATAAGAATCCTAGTTGGCAAAGTAAGAAAATATTGTGTCTCACAACTTCGAGTGCCTTGAACATTATCTAAGAAGACAAAATGCTAAATAATTGTGTGTACAATGACAAGCTAAACATGTCGTCGTACACACTAGGGCTAATGGTTTAAAGCCATAGGACTGCAATGTTGGAAGGCATGTCCAAGGCAGCTGAAAAGTACACTGAGGCAAGAATCACCATCTCTATTTTGCCTCCATATCTGGATGTTCTTCAGATCATCACAAATAACAGCACTAATCAAGACATTAATTTCAGCATTCATGTTCACCACTGTGTTTGTAGCTCTGCAGATTGATATTTGTATTCAACATATGAAGGGCATCTGAATGCCAAGGGCACTAAACTCCTTTCAAAGGCAGTGAGAGACCGACAGCTTACAAGGAAAGCTGCCAGATAACACATAACATTTGGAGTTGTGGAGGTTAAGAACATCATGCATCACCATGCGTCTTCTCATAGAAAACAGAAGACATCTCCCCTTTCCTCTCTGAGAAGAAATGATCCTCCTCTTCTAGAGATGCCAGGACTTACAAGCCAGGAGCCCTTGTAAGTCAGCAACATTTTTAATATCCTTCGGAGAGACATTTGGGCACTTTTCCAACCCCATCCCCCACTAACAAATGCCTGTGTTTGCCTCTCCTCACAGAGATGTCAAGGCTTCCCTCCTCCTTTTCTTCAGAGAAGCCAGATATCTCCCCCTCTTCTCATCTAGTTCCACCCATTTCCAGAGGTGCCTACATTCTTCCCCCCTTTTTTCCAGAGATGCCAGGTCCCTCCCTTGACCTATATCCAAACTTGTCAGGTTCCACCAGCAAATTTCCAGAACTTTTAAATCCCTACTTCAGGTCCAGAGTTTCCAGGTCCCTTCATTGCAGAGTGCTCCCCTCCCATTCCTATCCAGAGCTTCCAATGATGCCAGGTCCCTTGTATGATTCCTGTTGAGTCAGCCAGCACACTGTTCTCACAGATGACAGCTCCCACCACCTAACCTCCTTATACCCCTGCATTACTGCATCCTAGTCTTGATCCTAGTGCATTCAACAATATTTCATCAAACCCAGTGTTTCTCAACCTATCTGTCCTGCCAGATGTTCCTACAACAAGTTGTTTTGACATCCATGGCGTCACAGAAGTAAAGGAATTTCACCAAACAAAATCTCACAATTTTCTCTCGTTGTGGGGTTGAAACTATCCTGAAAGTTTACTATAAGTTTTTGATTCTGTCTTTGATTTTGATTAATTTTAAAGCAATAAATACCTTGGCCCCATCTTATTTTGAAAAGTTTTTAACTAGCTATTTACAGAAACATAGTCATAAAGCTCTATTGACTTTTCCCAAGTCTGGATGAAAGACAAAAGATGATGGGTCCTGAGTAATACTGAACCCTCTCCTGATGTTTTTCATCTTCTTTACCAAGAGAAGTAAAAACATAAGAAATGAGATTACACCACTTGATTGTGATTTTGTCATGGACAAAGATCATGAACACTTTGAAACTGTATCTTGTATGACATGCTCATTATGTTCCCTGTACAGAATACAGACTAGAACCATTTTCCAAAATAATCTTTCTTTCGTAAATAGCTCATTGGCTACTGGCCTTGTTCAAATTTCAATATCATCTTCTTGAAAAGGCTTGTCTGGACACTTCAATTCCAAGTAATTACAGACATACAGTATTTATTAACTCTCCTTTCTGTCTTACGTATTAGAGAAGGTTATTTATAAATAAACTGATTGCCTGGCTGATATGACTTATTTGAAAATTTCCAGTCTGATATCTGTCGTAAACATGTGACAGAGAGGACTCAAGAGTTACAAATGCTCTACAAGATCTTGGGGCTGCCTTTGATCCTGCTGACTGCAACACCTTAATTGGTCATCTTAATCATTTTGTGAGAGCTACAGACAATTAGTGATAATTAGTTCATATTATATCTCTCAGATAGGCAGATCTCTGCTGCCTTGGGTAGTTCTATATTTAGCTGTGAATTACCTCAAGGTTCAATCCTGGGTCCTATTATGCTCTCTATCTATATGCTACTGCTTGGTCATACTATTCGTAGACATATTTCTTTTTTATTACTATGTGGATGATAAGCAGCTTTACTTGCTTATAAATCCCAGTGTACAAGTAGACTTGATACTCTTAATCACTGTGTAAAAGAAATGCTGGATGTTAAAAAAAAAAAACAACTTTGTTAAACTTGGTAACTAACAACAAACCGGTTGCCAGCAATGTCACAATCTGACATTTGTGATGCTGTTCTATGTCCAAATAATCAAGATGTTTGGTTTTGTTTCTACCAGTTGCGAAATATGTCTAAAATTAGGTAATTTCGGATCTTATTCTGACTGGAGAGGACAGATGTTATGCCTTTATCTCATCATCTTGTACTTATTAACTAATGTAATGCTGTAGATTTGCCTCAGCTGTAAAGCACTTTCTCTTCTCAACTAGTTCAGAATAATGCGGCGAGGCTTTTAACTAGAACTAAGAGAAAACATCACATAACATCATTTCAACCACCTTACGTTGGCTTCCAGTTGATTTTATTGATTATTTCAATAGCAATACATGGCTAGGGCCCAGATTATATTACAGAGCTTGATTCCTTTTGACTGTTCCATAGTCTAGATTAAAGAACAGTAAGTGGTTCAACACCTGCAAGGGTCAGTTACATTTGACCAACCTGCCTGAGTAACTCTGCATCTTAACACATACAGAAAGGCTTGTTTTATGATCTTGCATTAAACTGATAACCTGTTATTATGCTCTTTAAGCTCTAGTAGTTATTTGACTTTGTTTGATAGGTGTCCAATAAGGTTTCTAAATTTTGCTGAGTGGGCCTTTATGACACAGCAGGCCCAGTAAATGATTTTAGGATATTTGTATTCTTTTGAGAAAATTACATTACAAAAGCTTTCTGCTATTTCTGTCCTGCTTAAAGTGCTGCAATACCAGTGAAAATCTTCAATTTGTTAGAGGTGATTGCTGATGTTAATAATAACAATAATAATAATAATGTTATCACCACAAAAATTAGATAGTTAAATGGCATCTTTAAATACCCCATGGCACCCAAAGACTACTCACTTAGATTGAGCGGTGGAGGAGAGATGAAGGAGCTGGAGGCTCCCTGGTAGGCCATGAGGCTGATCTCACGTTGCCGCTGCTCCTGCTGTAGACGCATCTTAACCCGCCGGTGTCGGTAGGCACAGCAGCAGCTCAGCATGATAATCAGGGTCCACACCAGCCAGAACCCTGTGAGAGGGGATAAGTTCATTGCAGTGTTGCTTTTGGAGTCAACACACATTAACATTTCCCCCATGGGCTTAAAAAGTAGCTAGATTTGTTGGTAGTCACTTATAAGAAATAGTCAGTCAGAAAAGTCACTAAATCTAGTAAAAAGTTGCCACGTTGGCAACAATTACTTTTAGCCAAGCAAATTACTGAGTTGTGATATTACTGTGCAGCCTCCACCACATTGCGTCAAAAGTCTTTTTTCAGTTCCTTGTTTTTTCACTTTGATAATAACAGAGACGGCTTCTGTTGTCACCAAATATTTCCCTATACAGGAGACGGATAAGGAATCTAAATCAAAACAAAGACAGAACCTGTCTCCAAACAGCGCCATACACGCCCCCTCATCCAGCAAACAGGCTATCATTTTATGTAACATAGCGCAAAAGGTAAAAACTAGTGTCGTTGACAGTTAGTAGATGTTGTTCATATCCTAAGCCAGTGATTCTCAACCTTTTTCATATCAAGGACCCTAATTTAGTCCACATTAGAGCCACAGACCCCCATTTGATGAGATTTTGTCTCTCGAACCCAAATCTGAGAATATTTTTATTGTTAGATATGATTTTGTCCAGAATTCCATGACGATCTGTATTGTAGGTAGAGAGATAACAGTGAAACTATGATCAGAACAGTCATTCTTCTACATGCTCTGATTGTGTTAACTTCTTGTAAATGAAATAATGGTGAAGTTTAACAATTCATCAATTTGCTGGGGACCCCCTGGAACCCCCTCAAGGACACCTGGTGGTCCCCGGACCCCACGTTGAGAACCACTGTCCCAAGCAACCTAGGAAGAGGTAGTTTGAGTAGATAGCGACTACTGTGGCTATTCATCAGATAGCAGCAGGCTAAATGCAAAAATATCTGGCTCCAGTGATGTACTGTAGTGGTAGCCTGTGTTCTTACCGGCCAGCTGTTGAGCTGTAAGTGAGCAGCAGCACAGATCATAAAAGGAGTACGCACACAGATAGTCAACATCAAGTTTCTTTGTTTAGAGTGGACTACTGAACATCGAGATAAAGGCCTATAAGTGCGTAAATAATTACATAGTGTTTGCTTTCTTACCTTCCTAGGTAATTTGAGAGGCATACAGAGATTTTTTATCTTTACGACTGGCTATACCTCCATCATTTATAAAGGCGGGAGGGGCTCAAGCTAAGGAAGGCGGGGATGGGGGGTTTGTTATGACCCAGAAAACATACATTGAGCTGAAAACAGGTGACTACAACAAACCAAATGAGTAATTAAACGATTAGAAGTCCTTCCACCATATCTTCAGACCTATTGAGAAGACTGTAGGCTAGATTAAGCTTTTACATAAGATATCTTTAAAATGTATTGACAATTAGGTTAAACAAAATAACTTCAATCAATGTTCATCTAATGTATCACACATTCAGATCATATTATACAAGTGATGTAAGCCTAACTGTTTTTACTATTGCTACATCATTACCATTCCATTTAACTTGTTAAAAAAAAATCAATGGCTTAATAAATGAAAGTAGTCCAGGGTGGAGGTGACTGATAGTGGAGGTCTGCTGCTAAATCTTACTGTAATCAATTCCTATATTTTAATGTGGTGCCATAAGCTAAATATTGTGTTAAAACCAAGAAAAAAGTTGGGGTTTTTTCTCCCAAAACTTAACTTTTCAATAAGTTTTGGCTGGTGACATTTTATTTCTGATGATTAAATAGTATTTTACTGGATTAAAGAGTACACGTTAATGAAATTGAGAATGAAATAAGAGCCAATAGAAAATGAAGAACTATAAATGAGAAGATAATTGTGACTTACACCACAGCTCATAGTAGTAGGTGCAGCACTCCGTCTCCCCGCAGCAGTACCCCATCTCACAGCGGTACTGCTCATTGTTTACCCCAAAACAGAACTCCTTTCCCTGGAACACACACACAAAGGTACACAAACTTTGTAATGTTTAGTTAAATACTCTGTCATACAAGTAAACAAGAAAAGGCGCGGCAAGTTCTTCACACCGACGAGGTTCACTTCAGAAAGAACACAGGGTCAATTTAGCCTCCGTCTTGTGCCACTCGAGTGTCATTTATTTTTTCCACATTTTAAGGCATTTTAAGTCTATCGTCATAATAAGCAACATCTCAAACTGGCTGGGACTTCGGGAGCAATGTAACAACGAATACGAGTTAGCGTTAAGCTTCATATTGCTGAACTTGGCGTGAGGTCAGTGCGTAAAACAACGGTGTTATAAATGTTCTGCTAAATCTAAATAACACCGTGTGGATGTAGCTATTGTATTGCTATCAATTTATTTGGAAACAGGGAGGCAAGTTAGAAAAACGATTCTGCTAGTCAAGCTAGGTAAACTAACGTTGACTGCCCTGCCTGGCTAGCTTATAACTACAACTATGAATAAACACGACAGTTTGCCGGGTACCAGTTAGCAACAGCTAATCTTGACGCCCTTGATTCAAACTGAAAATAAGAGTAAAAAACACTCGTTTAGTCTCTTAAGTTATCAATATCACAACTGCCGAAATATAAATAAGAGCTTGTCTATCGAGCCTGACGTCACTCGAAGTGTAGCTAGCCAACCGTGCCCAGTTTCCTTTGTGGAGGAGACAAAAAGGCTCAGCTGAAGGCCTACTTCCAGCTGAGAGCCGCGGCCTCCGCTGAAAACGCCTGCCGCCCCCATGGGCGCTAGCGCCGCCTTACCTGCACCAGACAGGTCCCGGTACAGAGCAGACCTACAATGGATCCCAGTGTTTTCTGTGGCATCTTTCTGGGTTGATGGCCGTTAACACGATGGGAATCATATAGCAGTTGATCGACTCGACGGCTTCCGAGAGGACTGCGGCCGGGTGATGGTTGCTGGCTGTGGGGTTAGCAGTGTAGCCTCCTCATTTTGCGAACCGTTACGCACTCAGACATGTTTTGTTGTCCCTTGTCTTGAAGACACTAAATGTGAAGCGGAGTCAGCTGTTGAACCGCTCTCCAGAGGGCGCTGCTGTGTCTTTCAAAGCTAACAAGTGTGGATTTGGCATAATGCAGGTAACGCTAGTTCCAGTCAATGCGGAAGATTGTTACTCATTACAAACAAACAAACAAATATTGTTTGGTTCGTTACTGGAAAAAAAACGAATTTATTATTCATTAATCGTTGCTCTTTCAAACGTAATGTTACTACTGCACTTATCATTCGCTTAGAGCAGTAATTCTTTACACATTACATTATATTACTTTTCGGTTACACCCTACTCCACCGCCCTCCCGATTGCATCGTCCTTTTTTTCTCCAAAAACCGGGATAACTCGTGTAACTCGAGTATTGTTGATGTCGAATGCTCTTGTCATCATTTGGCTCGATAAACATGACTGTAGTGGGAATATTTTTTCCATATAACCCTCCTTCTACCCGGAAAAACAAAAGTTTTCTGCCATTTCTCTGTCGTGTGTCCCCACGTCAACTGAGAGGACGATTTTGTTTCTGATAATTCGACTTAGGATATTTAGAGGGATGATAACAAAAGTAAGGATTTAATTTAGGTCTACCTTTTGGATTGGAAACTGTACGTTAGGCCTAATATTTTTACTGAAATGGAAGGCTGACTTCTCGTAGTAAATGAGGAATTTATGGTTACATAAATTACACAACATAGTAGGCTATTTGGTGTTTATCACAAGTCTCTTGGAACAGTTTGCGTGCATATAAACTAAATTGGTGGTAGAAGTGTCGACAAGTCAGAAAGTATAATGGTGACAGAATAGGCTTTTTTGTTTACTTTAAGATACTTATTTCTGCAGTTAGCACCCAATAAAATTCCCACAACAAACAAATGTAACGATGGAAGTTAGAAAATGAAAACCTTTGGTAACTTAAACGTCACAAATTCCCTCCCTGATGAAATACAACCATTATTAAGACGAAACAAAAAATTAATCTCATAAACTGTAAATGACAACGTATTGCTTTCATTATGCTCATTATGCTTTTTTTGTGAGTGCATGATGCATTTCTTTTTTTTTCTTTTTTTTGGCCTTTTTTAGGTCTAGTGCCAAAAAACGCCCAGCTGGTCACGTTGTTTACGTTGACGTCACGGCTGCCATAGCAACAGAACTTGACAGCTGTTCTCCAGAGAAGCATGGGTAGAGAAAGATGCTAATCCATTCAGCCTGAGCGGCCTGAGCAGGGACCACAACATCAACCAAGGAAGGGAAACATGGTGAGTGATCACGACCGTATCAGGTTCGGAGTTAGATAAGGACATTTTACATTGAATTTTACACTGAATGGTAGTTGCTGTTTGTGGGTGTGGGTGTCTATGTGTGTGATACCAGAAACCGTTAAATTTAGTTAAGTGAGACTAACGTTACCCAGCTGTTAATGTTTTCTAACTAGTCACTGTCAAAAAAAACACAACAACTTTAACTAAGCCTGATAATGGCAACAATGAGCTAATGCTGTGGCTGACAATCATAATATAATGGCTGTCATTGAAAACAATTAATGTTCTGCCTGGGAGTCTTCATATTGTCTGTCTTCATTTTTCAGTGTGATGCCTGAATGATTGGTCTGGCAAGCAGTCACACGTTTTAATTTAAACAGCTTTGCTCTTATTGATGATTATATGATTAGTCAAATGATTCACTCTCAATAATTCAGAAAACCTTTATCTACTGATTTGTCTACTTTGGGCATTAATCAATGGAATCTCAAGGACATTCAGTATCAGAGAAAGACAATGTTACTGATACAGGGAGCGTGTTGGCTCTCAGAGTGCAGTGACAGCATTCTCATCTTAGCAGACAGCCCTGCAGGCTAAATGGCTTGAGCCAAAGCGTTCCTCACAGCACTCTGGACACAAGCCACTCACTGTGCACATGCCTGAGCTTGGCTGACCGAGAGCTTTTGGCCCTCTATATATGTAAGCCATTGCAAGAGGCTAACAGCTAAATCTGTGCTCTAAGTGATTCTTGCTGTGGGGTGAGTGTTTAGCCTCTGGTTCCTCCTATAGATCAATCTGCCAATCCCTAGCACCAGGCTGACCTCTGATGATTGGTGGAGGCTGCCCACGGTCCTGGCCAGCTGGTTATTCAAGCCTTAACTGATACAGCTTAAGCCTTGGCTCTGTTACAACATAGTGACTAAATGCTTGCAGGTCTTCTGAGGTGGATCTGACCTCGGTTTTTATTTTTGAAAGTAGTCTAAATTTGGAGAGCAACTCTTGGAAGAATTTGCCCTATGATATGTCATCTGGGAACCTGTTTTCCTGTTGAGGCCTATTACCTCTAATGTGTGTGTGTGTGTGTGTGTATGTGTGCGTGTGCATGTGCGTGCCTGCCTTCATGCATTGTCCCGCTGGCAGGGCTTGCTGGCTATTCTTCGGAGGCTGAAGCACTCTCCAGAACAGGAGGTGCGGTTACTGCTGCTAGGGTTGGACAATGCTGGCAAGACCACCCTGCTGAAACAGCTGGCCGCCGAGGATGTCAGCCACATCACCCCCACACAAGTACACACACACACACACACACACACACTCGGTTGGTCACACAGTGTGAAGGCCTAGTCTTTACAAATATATCAACCTGTCCTCATTATCCAAACAAACAAACCTATTTCCACAAGCAAGTGTGATTTCCATTTCACACCAACTTTTCAAAGCATGAGGCAACAGTATGGCATAGTGTAATTCATCCCTACCTACAGGTCAGTTATTATGTAACTGAGCATCCATCTCTTCCCTCCACAGGGCTTCAATATAAAGAGCGTTCAATCCGCTGGCTTCAAGTTGAACGTTTGGGACATCGGAGGCCAACGCAAGATCCGTCCCTACTGGAGGAATTATTTTGAGAACACAGATGTGGTGGTACGTCCTGTTGGGGAGTACTTATACTCCTCGTTGCGATTGGCACTAGTAAATGAATCTGATATCTAATAGTCTTTGCGATATAATAATTTCCATATGTTGTTAATATCTATGACTGTCTTGTTTGCAGATCTATGTGGTTGACAGCTCAGACAGGAAACGGTTTGAAGAGACGAGCCTGGTAAGATGTCATTTACTTGTTTCATCTTCTACTTATCTGTGAGCAAGTCTGTGTTTTTGGAGAGTAATAAAATGTAATGGCGTTACAGTAATTCAAAAACTCAGTGCAAAAACTCAGTGACTAAGTGTAATCCGTTACAGATACTTGAAAACATATAATAATAAAATAACACTTTTTATATGTGATTACTTGTCAGATTACTAGGAAACATGTTTGAAGGTTAAACAAGCATTTTCATTGTGAGATTATAGCCACATGTTACACAATGTAAAATAAGTTACTCATGTTACAGGTACTGAAGATGACAACATTCCAATTACAGTCTATAAATACAATAAATGCTCCTTTTAACTGTATGTTCTATGGATTTTGGAGGCAATTAAAGCCAAATGTAACAAAAATTAAGACCAATCCAATTGATTATGTTACTGACTAGACCTGTCTGTCTGTTCTTCCCAGGAGCTGGCTGAGTTACTGGAGGAGGAAAAGCTTGCTGCTGTGCCACTGCTAATCTTTGCCAACAAGCAGGACCTAATGACAGCCGCCCCAGCCTCTGATCTGGCGGAAAGTCTCAATCTGCACACTATCCGGGACCGCATGTGGCAGATCCAGGCCTGCTCAGCAGTCACTGCTGAGGGAGTGCAGGTACATACGCACAGCCTGCATACACTCATCATGCGTGCACATGCAAGGTTGGAGAAGGATGGAGCCACCCCTGCAATCTATTTGAGAAGCCTGGGAGCTCACCAAATTTTATTGTCCGTCATTGGCTGCTTAACTCAGATTGACCCAGTGACATCACCTCAAATGGACGAATGCTCCTGTTTTACCTAAGGCACGCTTTTTAACAGACATGGTGAATATAAGGGTGCTGAAGGGTAGGCCTTTATCCTTTCTGCCATATGGGCTACGAACCCACTTGGGAAATAATGATAATTTAACTAAACACACATGATTCAATTTAACTAAACACTTACTATATACTGCCTCACATCAAAAGGCCTTTCGTGTACTGAGGCCTCTAACATGCAGCCACACAGTTTATAACTTTAAAGGCAGCAGTAACTGGTAAGCTAATCAAACTAATCCACTTTGGAAGATACTCTTAGGATGTTCAACAACACGGCAACTGTACCAACAACACACTGTTAACTTTGCTTCTGTACATGTAACATTAACTTACTGGTTAGCTTTAGGCTAATATGTACTGATAAGCAAACCAGGTAGCTAACTGTATTAATGTTCACTAACAAGACAACAGGATCGCTGCAGACAATTCCCTTTCTGTTCAGCTAATTCTGACTGTAAATTAAAGCTGTTTTTTTTTTTTTTTTTTTTTTTTAAAAACAGTTTTCAGAATTATGCTCTATTGATGCCTCTTAACACTAAGTCTCCCTGCTCAAACTATACACACTATTTATAAGCGTGCCCAGATTAGCATGTTATCATCCCTCTAAAGCTTAAAGAAGCTTTGCTGCCATGTTTCCACTGTATGTATTCCACTGCTGCGGGCCTTGATGGGAAGGTCATCACTCGCCACGCTAAAAAATGTTTTAAACACAACAAATCCCAGTCAAATTATTATACATCATCAAATATGTGTGATATGATTCTAGATGTAGCTTTGTATAATTATAGATAACAATGTCTGTTCTGAAAAGGATCTCACAGAGTATACCCACTAGCACTTTAGAGATGTGTTGGTGTGGTAACCTGATTTATAGAGCAGCATGTGCCTTAATTCTTTTCCTGCCTAATTTTCATTGGTTAGCAGTGAGTATTTAATCAGAGGGCACAAGACTTTTACCAGCCACTCATTCCATATAAGTCATGAGACAAATGCCTCCTGCCTCTCTTAAATGTGTGCAGTAAAAACCATCTCTCAATACGCTGCCAAAGGCGTGTATCATATTGCATGGAAAATCAACAATAAATTATAGCCTGTAAACATGCTTCTATCCCCAGGCCCACAAATATTTCACCTCCCTAATTTTCACAGTACTTAACTGTAGGCTTACTTTGGGCTAGAATATAGGCCATAATTTCACGTAACATGCTAATCAGTCACAAAAGTGATTACCATACAATCTCCACTTTTATTTTTCTTTTATTTGCAATAAGCGGACTGCAGTTTTCATCAAGAAGCCTTAAAGGGCCGGTCCACCTCAAAGATAGCGTTGTTGTGCATTCACTGTTACTGGTAGAAAAATGCATCTTGTGGATGGAAATGGAATTTCCAATTATAGCGTGACGCCATTAACAAATACTAATATTGAATTAGTGTTTGCATAGATAGATATTTTAAATATGAAAAAGTTTATTTATGTTTTAAATTGTATTTTACCATCTGTACTTTTCAGATTGGATTAGGCTACAATAATATAACTTACATATATATAATAACTTTCTATCTGGCAGCTTCTCTGTCTAAAAAAGCTAAATATATAAAGTAAAAAGGCTTTGACTTTGATATACATTGAAATACATATCTTTCATACACTGATCATCCTTCATCCAAACAATCCCAGAAACACTAGTGTGTGTGACACACACACACACACAAGCACACAAACATACACACATACACACGACTACCCACAGATATATCAAATGTATTATGATTGCAACTCTTTTATTTTAATCACACTATCCATATACTCATACTGCACCTACATGCAAACGCTGTTGTAGTGCAATCAGATTGTCTTTTTTTCCAGGATGGCATGACATGGGTTTGCAAGAATATAACGATTCGGAAGAAATAATTCAGGAAGCACAAGACCGCTGACGAATTCCAGTTGCACATTACACTTTAACCAAGCAGTCATCATATGTCCAGGACAAGGAGATGATAGATTGTGTATTTTTTATGAAATTGTGACTCACTATCATACTATTTTTAGCAGTAGTATGATCATCGTTTTTATTAACGTAATTTGTCACGAGCTACATGCAAAAGAATAGAGTGATTTTACACATAATTGTATATACTGTATATATTAGGCTGTTTTATTCACCTGCCATTTCTACACAAAATATTTTTGTAATGTGGTACTTGAGACTCTGACTGTCTGAATAAACAACCAAATAGATCCTGTATTTTGTGTGGTTGAATCATGACTGGTAGGTGTCTGTGCTTCTCTCCAGTGGAAGCTAGAGGGCGTCCTTGCTCTATTATCTCCTCCCCTCACAGCCTGATGCCTCCCCAAATACAGTATATCCCCTACTCACTAGGAAGCATGTGGTTTCCTCTGCTATATTTCATGTGTTGATTTCATCATCAGTAAATTGACCTTTGCTCTATACTATATGCAACTCTATTGCCAACCAGTAAATCTATTTTCTTACATGGGATCTTTAATGCATCTATTCAAGGCCATAAACAAGGTGGGCACTAATTGGCACTAATTCATTCAGTGACCCTTCGTTTACCTCATCCACACTTTCCTGTCTGGCAGAGCTGCCTATGGCCACAGGATCTGCGTTCTGCACTGGTACAGAAAAGCCCTGTACCATGAAGAAAATGACCCATGAAAACACTGGTTCAATAATCTGTGAATTTCACACCTGCAGAACTTGAATTAAATCACATTTTATGCATCAGAGTTCTTCCCTTAGAAAAGAAAATACCATGAAGTGATCCCGGCAGCCTTTGTGAATACCCGCACACGTTTACAGAAAACGGCCCTCAATACATCTCTCTTGCATATACAATAAATTACACAGAAATACCTTGGCCATTCAATTACAGAAGTTCTCACCTTGTTCACCATGATTTACCACCAGGCAATTGCATTTTCCCCTCTATTTCTATTTTGTCTTTTGCTGCACATTTGCAACAAACGTCACTAATCTGAATGGGCCAAGTGCTCCACTGTGGTCTTATAGGGCATTTACATACAAACCTTTTCCAGGACTCTAATAGCTCTCCAATACAATTTGCATTTATATAGCCCTCTTCATACCAACATGATTTGGCGCCTTTGCCCATGATAAAAACAAACCTCCTCCTTTGGCCTTGAGTCACTGCTCTGCTGCTGCTAGTGTGTGTGCATGTGTGTGTGTGTCCCTCTCCCTATGTAAGGTTGGCTGATTTTAATATGTCAGAGCTGCTTGATCCTCCGATGGAGGCTGAAACGAGTGCAGAAAGCCTCAAAATGGACCTCATAGTGATTCAGCCGTCAGCACAGAGAATAGGCACTTTTTTAAAAATACACCTTCAATCTTATGTAGATAGTGTGTTTTTGCTACAGAATATTTGAATGTTGTTGATACAGCACTGTGAGCTGCTTGACCTGGGCAAGGAGTCACCAGGTAAATGTTTAGCCACAACCGATCTTCTTGGACAAATTGAAAAGAAGACCCGCTCAAATTATTCAGTGAAAACTTGCTCATTGGAATGACTGCTTTCAATTCTCTCACATGTGCAAATTCATCTAACACTTTTACAAGGATCTGTGGAGCATACATCAATAGAGAAAAAAGTAATGAATAAGGAAATGAAAGTCTACCATGTGAGACAGGTAATAAAATGCCCTCTCCCTCTCCCTTTGCATTGCTTAATCATTAACATCTAATCCATGGGATAATCATCCAACCAGTAAAAAAATATACCCAATTACATATAGAAGTACCTGATAAATCTTTTCCTTCTTAACATCTACCAATAGGATGTTAATCAGACGGCAAAGTGGGAAGGATGTGAAGTGCTTTTAAACCCCAATGAATAAAATAGGATTTACCAAATAAAAGAGTGGAGTGAAGCAATCAGCCCTTGTTACCTCTGGCGCTATCCTCCGTGAGGTGAGAGGCAGTCAGGCCTGCAACGGGCCATAAATCATGGGACTTTCCCAGCAACTCAGCCCAGCACACCGGCCTCCCACACAGGGAAAACGAAGGACAGAGAGACTGATTGACTCGCAGCGCCAGAGAGAGAAAGAGGGAGAGAGATCCTGTGACTTAATTAAAGAGTTGCGTATCTCACACACTGTAAGTACAAGTCAAGTCGCTTGGGTGGGACAGCAGTGGTGTGGGATACATCTTGTGTATGTCAAAATACCAACACCACCCAGATCTTAAGAAACATTAATTGATTAAACATTTAATACAAAACATACCGAATGGGAGGTGAGATACACACAGAAATAACTGAAAGAAACCTGTCGGATGGCATGTGTTCCTTGGCAAGCTAAAGTCAAGTAGGCATGTAAAGCATTTTGGGAGCCAGGTATTTTGCATGTTCATATTATCTGACAAGGGAAAACGCACACGGAGAGGCCCGGCCAAACCTGAAAATAGTGCAAAACCACCCTAGTAGGGTACACACTCATCCCCTGCTTGTAGATTCACATTGAAACCACATCTTTTTACATTATTGGTGAGCCAAACCTGAACATATATTTTACACTTTTGGTAGCCTATCATATAATGTTAACCACAGTAATGTTGTAGATTTGGCGCTCTCTACTGTCAACAGAATGCAAAATGGTAAGAATGATCTAAACTATGCCAACAAGCGTAAAGAGAGACTGGCACAGTCATTAGCGCACGCTAGCTGTAGTTGAATGTCCCATGTGCAACTACACCACAACTGCTCCAGCCCGTCCCTTGCCAGGCCTTTAGATTAGGGAAAAACTGTGGCCTCTCACAGTTTTTTCTTTCTCTCTCTCTCCAAATGAAACTCCTATATCCCAGAGATGAATGCGTCCCCCTCCAGCAGACACAATTACAGTGGTGGGGATATTTGGTCTTGGCCAGCGCAGTGTCCCTCCTGCCTCATTCCCAGGCCAATCCTTTATGATTAAGCAGATAAGTGCTGGTACTGGATGACAAAACAAACAACAAATGTCCACATTCCTCTCATAGCCACTTTGATGTGTGTGTCTCTCCAGGGCTCTCACTTCTCCAAGGCCCCTTTACTATAATCAAACTCTGGAGCCATAAACGGCGAGGGATGAGGACTATAAAAATGATTGGGAGGCTCCATCAGTTGGGGTGCAGCAGGCCGGGGACAGAAGTTCACACCTTGGAGTGGGTCAGTCCCAGAGCGCGGAGGGGGTCGGCCTGCAGGTCGGCTCGCTAGGGGGTCCCCAGCTCTGTTTGATGCTAGTGGGACAGATAGCAGAGAAGGAGAGATGGTGTCAGGATGAACCAGGAGGCTGTAATACCATGGGATGCTACCGGATTCTTGAGATAAGAGGGAGATTTGGGGTTTGCGGTTAAAGTGTGTGAGGGTGTGTGTCCAGAGAGAGTCGAATGTGTTTCCTCTACTTGGTCTCCACTTTCCCACTGTCTAAATAAAGAATAGACAATCACTACAAATGAGTTTTCTCTCCCCTTCACTCTCCTTTTTAAGTTGTTTTTTTCCCTGAAAAGAGAAATATCTTGAGTGCAATGCCTGTGCAATGGATGGAGAAATGGAAATTTACTGGGATTTTGTAGATAAATTATTTTCCTTGATTTTTCAGTTTTCTTTGCCAGGATTATTAAGGTTATTGTCATCTTCTGAAAAATGTGAAATATATTTGCCATAGTTATCCTAAACAAGATTGGTATGAAAGCTAGAAAACTAGAAGATGGGTATGAAAAGTCATATTCAAGTTCTCAAAGTTATTCTGCTCAGAACTCTATGAAAAGTTGGTTTAGTAAATAAATCTGACAGATATATGGCAGTGTTTCAACACTCATGTCAGCAAGAAGTACAAAGAACTGCAAATGTTTTGGTACCAAAGTCACTGGTCTGGTGTGGTTTGGCATAAAGCTACATGTCCAAGAAATTAGTATATGCCTGTGCAATGGATTGAGAAATGGAAGTTTACTGGGATTTTGTAGAGAAATTATTTCTACGATTTTTCAGTTTTCATAGCCAGCATTAATAAGGTCACTGTCATCTTCATGTGTTAAAGTGCACTTTTACTCTACTCTCTGTCTTTCAAATCAATGTGATTGGAAATCAATCATGACCATCAGATAATAACACGAGTGGGTAAACTGTGAGGACTGCGGATCTATAACTGGCTGTCTGGTGCCGCTGTCTTCACTAGCGCCGGGTCAGAGGCCGTACTCTTGACCCCTCACCGACCCTTGACTCCAAACTGCACTGGTGTCACAGGGGGAAACTGGGGAAGAAATAACACTTCCCATCGTTCAACATGTTCAGAGATTACCTTTCCCCATTGACTGATTGCCCTTATCTTTTGACGGATCTGGTCCAATTCCCTTTCTCTTTGTCTGACCCCCCTTCCCTCCCCCCACACTTGTCCCTCCCCAGCACTCATAATTTGACTTTTTATCACCTCTTGCTGAAAGAGAGAGCCGGCGTCATCCGTCATTACAGCACACACTGACAGCTCCTCACACATGCATGGATTTTTACATTTGACTCAATCCAGGGGCTTACTTTACTGTAACCGATTCAATATTCCTCAAATGAGCCAGCCGATCTATATACACGCCACAGCAGATGGGATGATCTATAGCATGGCCTTAATAGATTTCCCAGGCTTCAAAGCCTGGCTACTTTGGGGGAAAGGGCATAATTTGTGCAATAAAAACATAATTATTCATTTGACTAGCTTGATAATTTATGTTACTCGCATTTTCTTAGGCATTACAACTAGAATGTGTGTGTGTGTGTGTGTGTGTGTGTGTGTGTATATGCGCACGTGTGTGTGTATGTGCGTGTGTGTGTGTGTATCTGGGTGTTTTAATACAACTCTACAGAGAAGGAAGGTAAACAAAAAGTTGTAAAAAATGACAAATGGGCAAACTTAACAAACCAGGAACAAATTATTGATGATGTTTTGTAAATGAGAGATATCTCAATAAACAACATAAACACCGCTAGCGCCTCCAAGTACCAAGGGTACCTTTCCTTTAAATAAAAATAATGGATATTTCCTACAGCAATATGAATAAAATATTCACCTTAATGATGTTGGTTTCACATTATAAATATATTTCAGCAGAATGTGTAAAAGTGGTGTGTGTTTGTGCATGCCACTCTGTATTGTTCTGTGTGAGAAATTGAGAGAGAGTGGGCAAGAGAGGCAGAGGCAGTGGAGAAAGGGAAATATTGTTTGTTTTTTTATTTTGTTTATATCTCCCTGCCTTTTATGGCCCGCGTTTGAGCTCTGCAAGTGCCTGTACGCGTGAGAGAGGGTAAAAGAGAGGGAGAGAAAGAGAGTATTCTCAATTTCCTTCTAAAAAGAAAATTCATTTGCAGTTGCTAATGTAATGTCATCGTTGTGTTTACTGAGCGTGGATGATGTATAGGGGATGTTGCATTGAGTGAGACTGCTTAATGATGCATAGAATTAAGTCTGTGGCTTTCAGCTGAGCTCCCCTCTCTCTCATACACTCCTCTCCCACTTCCTCCCTCCCCTTCTCTCTTTCACACACACACACACACACACTCTCTCTCTCTCTTTCCCTCTCTCTCTCTGACTCCCTCCCTATTCCTATCTCTCTCCTTTCCTACCTTTTACCTCTCTCTCCGTTTAATCCCCCCGCCGCCCCCCCGCCGCCCCCCCTTCACCCCCCCTCCCCCTCCACCTCCCCCTCCACCTCCACCTCCCCCTCCCTCCGATGCAGGCTGTCTTGGACTGTTGGCCACACGTTGCTCTGTGCTCTGTTGCCTAACTCCATCAATCACCACGAAGGGAGAGAGGGAGAGTGTGGAGGGAGTGATAAAAAGAATAAAAAGAGATATGGTAAAAAATGAGCGGAATGAAAACACACATTGTGTATAGACATAGTGCGGGATAAATTGTTGAAACGGGGAGGGAAGAAAGCAAATGAGTGGGATGATGAACACCTCTTATAATTAATGATCCACTGTGCATGGTAGCAATCCAAATAGCTGTGGTTTTTCTAATATTGCTTGAATACTGTGTGAATATATGGATGCAATCGTGCTATTTCTGGCCCCGACTATGATCATAATCGCGGTGGGGCTAGGGACGATGATAATGATGATGATTATGATGATGTGATTATAGTGCTTATGTTAATTGTATGGTGTTATGGTTATTACCTATGTGAGATGATTAACCGAGGGGGGTGATAGCTGAGTGGGAGGATTGTAGTTGTGGATGAGTTACAAGATGTGGCATTAAAGATGATTTCCGGGATAATAGGGAAATTATTCGCCTAATTCATCAACATTAGAAAATGGGAAAAAATAGATAAATCATGGCTATGACTGAAATTCACCTGTTGTCTCCTTTTCACTGACATCTATGTGTCTGTTTAAGTGTCTCGGAATTATTGATTTGTGTCTTGCTTTGAGAAATGTTAAAATATTATGTTTGTTTTCTTATGAAGGCATTCTTTTGTTAATTCTATTTTCACGTTTTTTCCTTTTATAAAAACAAAAACAAACCAATGGTGACAGTGAATGGCAATGTCTTCTGTGAATGCCCTTGACACCGTTTATACACAGTCGAAGCATATCAACAACTGCCTGCTGCTTGATGATATACTGCCATGATACCAACAAAAGTTTTAAGGTCTGTAAAATATATTTCAAAGCTATTATTTGTGTGGGTTTATGTGTAAATATATGAGCTGACATCTGTGACAGTAAAAGCAAGGCTGGGAGTATTTCATTCGCTTTTGATAAATTATGTCTCTAGTCCATTTTACAGCTATTTAGAAATGCAAAAGTCCTGATGATTGTCTTCTTTTAAAGTATTCCAGCAGTCCAAATATGTATGTAGAAAACAGGGTCAGTGGTAGTCAGACAGTGGATTGGACAGCAGTCTATTGCTCTACCAGTTTAACCAACAGACAATAGTGAATATAGATTTTTGATTTTATGTTTTCAAGCAGGCAGCAGAATGTTTGTGTTTGCAGTTCACTCTTCAGTATTTTATTTTAGTATTTTTCCAGTATTGTACAGTAGTGTTTCCCATCAGTGGTGTTTGGGCACGTTTTAGGTTTTGGGTCTGTGTCTGTTACTGTTTTAGTTTCATGGGTGTTGCAGTGCCAAAGCTGTCCTTGTTTGGATAATTTATTATGATACAACTGGTAATTGTAGACAATGGCTGTGTACTTTGTGTTTGGGAGGTAATTGGGTTAAATTATGTGTAATGGATTTAATATTTTCTCCAGTAGTGGTGGCAGTTCTCTTCCCGCTGTGTTGAATGAATATATGGACAACACTGATAGACTGAGGAAAGAGAGTGAAATGAGGAGTGAGAAATGTGACGGCTTATCAAAAGGTACATTTAAACCGATTGAACCACACAGTGGACAAAAACAATCATCTAACAAACTTTCTTCAAGATAAATAGGCTGTACCTACAAGTAGAGTTCTTAAAAATAAATTTAAACTGTAATGGTTGCTGTAATAGTGTTGCATTAAGTTTAATTTAACCATTTTCACGTATATGCGTAATACTGAGAACTTTGAGACAGCCAATAATTTGGTCATTTCAGCTAAAGTAAAAGTAAATTCATATTTCTCAAAGTAAAAACAATTTAATGATGGCATTAAATTCTCTTCTAGTTCCAAAGAACTATTCTGAAGACTTTTTCTTGACATGGCTGTCAAAATATTGCTCAAACTGCATGTGTTTAAATCAGAAATCACTACGGTTAAAAAACAAAACTGTATAGATGAAGCTAAATGAAGCAATGAATTTGATTATTTTCCAACAGAGCTGCCAATATTCAGCTATAGGGACACCTGCTGGACTGTTGCTCTCACCTGGTGTCCATCTCACTCACAACACTACTGCTGCTATCCACTGGATGTTTTGTTTTGTTACGTTTCATGTTGCAAAAACCCTTGGAAAGCCATACAAAAGTGATGATTAAAAAAAACAGTTGCTTTCTGCTTGATCTGCAGAGACAACATTTTTTAAGTGAGAAAATTAGGGAGGAAATATTACCAGATTTCATGAATTGGACAAAGCTCTTGTGTCAGTCAGGACCACAGAAGAAGTCAACAATAATTCAAAATACTTACCATAGTTATCCTAAACGGACTGAGAAGATTGGTGTGAAAACTCATATTCAATTCAACTCATATTTAACTTAATATGCAGCTGAAAGATGCAGTTATTCTATTTCAAAGGGTCTTTTACCAACCAGAAATATTGTCTGGATGATGCCTGGATTCAACTTTCAGCTTTATCTTATAGCCATTTTCATAAAAACATTTCTATAGAAATAAGATTAGAGTTGCGGTTATAAATCCTAATAAACGCCAAACTAATGATGAAATTTACTTTGCTTTTAATAAACATAGTTTAAATGTGCGTTTATTTTGTATGTCTAACGCAGCCCAGTATGGTTTGCCTGCAGGTTTGATTGGGGTCAGACATGTCAGCCCGGGGCTGGTCTGTTAAAAAGGATGCAAAGCCATTTCAGTGACTGACACTGTTTTGTTTGCTTGTTGATTTTACAGTTTCTCTCTCACATCCTACTCTTGTCTCCCTCCTCCTCCTCCTCCTCCGTCTCTCTTTCTCTCTGTCTCTCTCACTCACTCACTCCATTGCTCCGTTGTGATCCAGCTGTCCACCCCATTCATCATTCCGCCACTCTCCCCCGCACAGAATTATTATTTCTTTGATGTGTTACTAGTTGAAAACAAATCCATTTTGCTGCCCATCAATTTATCATTTGGAATGGGGAGTCACACTTGAGTTGTAGGGGCAACCACATTTTCCCAATTCCAACTGCACTGGGTACTGTGTGTGTGTGTGTGTGTGTGTGTGTGTGTGTGTGTGTGTGTGTGTGTGTGTGTCTCTGTTTGTGTGCTTCATGTGTCTGGTGTGCCTGTGTGTATATCTGTGTGTCTGGTGTGTATGTGTACGTGTGTGTGTGTGTGTGTGTGTGTGTGTGTGTGTGTCTCTGTTTGTGTGCTTCATGTGTCTGGTGTGCCTGTGTGTATATCTGTGTGTCTGGTGTGTATGTGTACGTGTGTGTGTGTGTGTGTGTGTGTGTGTGTGTCTCTGTTTGTGTGCTTCATGTGTCTGGTGTGCCTGTGTGTATATCTGTGTGTCTGGTGTGTATGTGTACATGTGTGTCTGGTGTGTATGTGTATGTGTGTGTGTGTGTGTGTGTGTGTGTGTGTCTGTGGCAAGCCTACATGTGAATTGCATGTATGTTGCCATCAGAGCTAGCCGTGCTCAGAGAGACAGGATGAGAGAAATCAGAGGAGACAAACAGAGGTAAATAGAAATGATAGGAGGAAATAGAGTGAGGAATAGTTTAGAAAAGAGGGGACTGAGTGAGGGTGAGAGAAAGCAGCGAGAGAGGGAGAGAGGGCTTCCCTCCTCTTCCGTTCACCCTCCCTCACCTAACGTCTGTGATAATTTATCACTCCTCCTAGCTTGGCTGACAAACTATTTGCAGGAAAATGAGTTTTTCCGCCACGGATTTGTCCTCTGGGAATGGAAAGGGGAGCTGCTGTGTTTTTATTCCATCACACACACACACACACACGCACGCACACACACACACACGCACACACACACACGCACACACACACAAACACACACACACACAATATATATACACAGACACATCCACACATACAGATGTATGGTTCTTCACGTGCACGCACACACACACACACACTAACAAACACACGGACTGAGGTCTCCAGTATTTATTGGGGGAGGGGGAGGGGGGGGGTTTAAGATAAATGAGGTAAATTAATAGAGTCACTGAGGGAAAAGATCTGCTTCCGCACCAGCAGATCTGCAACTGACACACAAGAGAGGAGCAGACACCTCTCTCTCTCTCTCTCTCTCTCTCTCTCTCTCTCTCTCTCTGCCTCTCTCTCTCTCTCTCTACCTTCCCCCCTCCTTCACCTGCCAGGCCATCCCTCGTTCACTTTGCTCTTCAACCCTCCTGATCCCACATTTCCCCTCCCAAATGACAAATGTAACACTCAGACAAACAGCGATCAGAGCCATGCAGCATAATGTCAGCTTAGATCAACGCTGGGACAAAAGCAAATATCACAACATCAACACTGCATTACAAGCATTATGTGTGTGTATATAGGCCTATATGTGTGTGTGTGTTCACATGCACGTGTGTATGCCTGGGTCCATGGTGTGTGTGTGTGTGTGTGTGCGTGTGTGTGTGTGCGCCTGCGAGTGCACGCTGTGTGTGTGTGCCATTATTACCGAGGCTGGCCTGGGTCACTGGATTCCAATCTCACTTTCAACCTCATCAACCAAGATATTGACAATGTGCTTGACGGAGAATTACACGACAGTAAAGGCCTAATTACATTGCTATTACCCTGGGCTATCCATAATCGTCAAACGACGCGTCCGTGGGACATCACGGCAGTAAATTTGCAGGGGGGCCACTCCATGAGCACTGTGAGAGCATTTTCTCACTATCTCTCTTTGTGCCTGTTAGCATTACAGTGTTAACAATTCTCTCCATTTTACTGTCTGCTGACAACGGATACGATCAAATATGTGGAAGTCAGTACGGCTAACATTATGGAAGGGCAACAAATAGAAAATTGACAAATGCAGCTTGGTAGAGAAACTACGAGCAGTGGATAAGTGTATACCTTGTTATATATTGTGTTTTTTCCTGTTTTAATTTCTTTTGTTCTTCCCCACTTCCCCATGTGTATCTATAGCATACAGACACACAAAAAAGTGTCACTCAAAACAAGAGGGTGCTGCGATGCTTTTGGCTCTTTTGTGTTTGTTTCCCGGAGGCGGTCTACTACAGGACTAGAGGGTACAGAGAGGGACACCCCACTCAGCCCGGTCTAAGAAGGGTTTGGACGTCCCACAACACCCTGCTGCATCCCTCTTACCTGATCCCTTTGCCCCTGGTGTCACACATGACGTCTCCATCAACAGCACAACACCATCCGCCTCCATAACCAACACCACTAAATTGCTTAAGGTCTTATTTTGGCTTTATGAAAAAGGCTGTGGTTTACAGGTTTAGCAGCTGTCAGATACGTTGCTATCTGTAGGACATTGAGCTCATTGCATGTCATACCATTAACTATCTTGTCCAAAACAATCTATTTCATGGTGCCAACATTTCAAGCATTTAGTCTCTTTTACCATAAACTGCCCACATTAGGAGGTAACCCCATTCTACTGAGTTTACCTGACTATTGAGATTCCACCCTTGAAAGGACACGCATTTACTTTCTACATTTTGTTTGTCCTTCATATGTCAGATTGTATGCAGGGTATTACTGATCTGAACTCTGATCTGGTGTACAACACACACTTATTATGCAGGGCATAATATTTATGTTATAATCCAAGATGTTGTCTTTTTAACTGTATGCTACCTAGGTGAAAAATGTGGTCTTTTCATATCAAGGTTTGAGGAGAGATATTCTTACTGATATTCTTATGTAAACAGGCTGAATCTGTCTTTCAATCCAGTTTCAATATATCAAATTTGGAGTGAAACTGAAAGACTGATTCTCCTTGTTTCCAGTTGTAAAATTATCCATCTAGCGCAATAGAAGTTAAAGTGTTTTGGTTTCCCCACTGACTCTTTACAGCTCAACAGAATGAGATTGGTTGTGAATGAAGTTTTTTTACCATCCATTTGATGAACTCTGTTGCCTATCTCTCCACTGGTCCAGAATGAGCGAAGCACCTGAGTTCCCATGATGCAGCTCTGCTCCACACCCCCTCACTGTACAGCCAACTGGCCGCTCCATGTGATGCCGGTCTCCGTGGAGACCAGCGCCGACTGACAGGCATGAAGACAAGGTCCACCAGTCTCTCTGATCATCAAAGTCTCCTGCAACTGCTTTTCTCTTGTGTGTGTGTGTGTGTGTGTGTGTGTGTGTGTGTGTGTGTGTGTGTGTGTGTGTGCGTGCGCACGCGTGCGTGTGTGTGTGTGTGTGTGTGTGTGTGTGTGTGTGTGTGTGTGCGTGTGTGTGTGTGTGTGTGCGTATTTGTGGCCTGTATCTGTACCACCCTGGCCCATCACCCACATTGAATTCATAAATGTTAATCATTAAGATAATGACTGTACTTTCTTGAAAAATGCTTCACTTTTCCACTAACTCAGGCTGGTTGAATCAGAAATGAATAAGGGGAGAGGGAAACATAGATAGATAGATAGATAGATAGATAGAGAGAGAGAGAGAGAGAGAGAGAGAGAGACTATCATTATAGAGGAGCTGAAGCAGAGCAGAGTCCACATCTGACTGTGAGTCCAAATTGCAGGCAGGGCCAAACACTCCTAAACTCTGTTTGCGGGACAAGCCCCTCCGTTGCTAATGGCCATTACTGCCTGTATGCCATTGTAGGCCACACAATGGCCATCACGCTGGGATTTTGTGAGGAGCTTGCTGGCAACAGTTATTAGCCCCAAAAAAACTTCAGGGGGAGCAGTCAAGAGAAGAACAAGAAGATTTGGGGTTCCGGGGGGTGCCAGCAGGAGGGAGGTGGGGGGAGAACAGGGTGTGGGGTCAGAGGGCAAAACCAAAGCGGAAATGGGAGGCAGAGGGGGAACAATGGATGGGGCTGGACCAGGACAGACAAAGCTGGAGGGAGGGTGGACAGTGCACAAAACACAGGAAGATGAGGAGAAAAAGATGAGGGGGCAGAATAGAGGGGTGCCAAAACAGATGGTAAAGGCTGGTGGGAGAGAAAGGGGAGGCGCCGAAGAATGAGGGGGGAAAGCTGAAAAGCTAGCAGCACATGCATCATGACAGTAACAGTTAGACAGAGGGTGAACATCTGAACGTGAATGAATCCCATATGGCAACGGACGGGCCACTGTAGGCTGCTGTTATAGGAAAAAAAACAACACATGCATTCAGATGTGATAGATCCGGCAAACTGTCTTGGTTACAGTCGATCAGTGGATTCCTCATGTCAGCCATGTTTCTACTGATACTGGTAAGGGTGATATGCTATGTCAGCAGTTCTCATAGTCAAGTTCTGGGACGCCACTGGGCCCGAGAAGGTCCCCAACTAAATGTCCCTTATTTTCTAAGTAGCCCAAGTCAATTAATTTAATCAATTCCTAAGAAACGAGGTATTAAGAAATTGGCAATTTTAAGTGAGTTAACATAAATCATGGCATGCAACATCCTTATTTTTGCAAGAAAACAAAATTATTTTATTCCAAATGAATGTCAAGTGTGGAAAAACCTCTAAACCAAGACATGACAGAAAACCCGCCAAGGAAGAGGTGTCCTAATGGAAACATCAATACTGAGGTGTTTCTCGAGCTATTATGATCTAATTATCTGGCTCATCTCGACTCGCTGACCACAAAGAGACATGCGCTCGGCTAGATTTATAAAAGTTGTCATTAAGTGGGCTTTTCCCCGGGAACCATTCGTCTTAACGGAGCGTGTGGAGCGAGAGGAGAGGCAATGCATCACTCCGGGAGCGCGCGCTGCGAGTGATCAGCAGCACGTCCCGCGCAGAGCTCACTTCCCCTGCCAGATAACACACACCTCTGCAGTTGCTTGGTTTGTGGGGAAAGACACAGATGAGAGAGGGAAGTGAGGCTATTGGCCAGCTGTTGATATAGGAATACAACCTTGAGGAAAAACCATATTCTTATAGTATTCCTATGGGGAATATAGTGATCTTATAGTGTGGCTGTGGTACAAGTGAGTTTATAGCGACCTTATGGTGCTTGAAGTTGTTGTTTTTTATCTCTATGGCATCACTATAACAGGCTATTCCTCTAATATTCCTATAAGGTCTTATAGTGTGACTGTGGCACTCAATAGTGAGTTTATGGTAGCCTATTATTTTTTCTTATGCTTATTACTATTGGGTTTTCTGTGGTAGCCTATACTAGTAGTTGTAAAGTTTTGCTTTGATATGCGCCCTTCTAAAATTTATTATAGGATTACCATAGTTCTTCTTATTATAGTTCTTTTTCGTTTTTCGTCTATAAAGTTGGCGAAAATAGA
The DNA here is from genome assembly GCF_048128805.1 of Centroberyx gerrardi. Lineage (NCBI taxonomy): Eukaryota > Metazoa > Chordata > Actinopteri > Beryciformes > Berycidae > Centroberyx > Centroberyx gerrardi. Next base: position 17,093,500 of record NC_135998.1, on the reverse strand, counting down.
TTAAAATGAAGTTAGCCTATTATAGGACGACTACCGGACTGAAGAAACCATTGGTAAAGTCTGCCTCGGTGAAGCCAGCCTTATTGTATTTAGTTATGATCGTCCTTGACATCTACAGTATCTTTCAGACGGCCTTTGAATATCCAGAGGCCAACTCCAGTTTGCCCAAACAGTTCTGCGTGTTTTCCTTATCATTGTCGTCGGAAGCGGTTTGTCTGTCTGACCTTTTCCCCTCGCCTTGTTGGCACTTGTCGCCTCGGGTCACGACGCTTTTGTAGCGACACAACTTTGCCTGGGGACGTAAATCCGGAGGTTTACGTCAACAGGACACACCCGAAGCAAAAAGGGAAGAAACATGATAGATATTTTGATATGGATTTTTTTTCTTTCTTTCTTTAAAGTAAAACTTTTATCTTTTGGTTAAATACATCACTATAGAGGCTTACATCCATTCCTAAACAGACTAGATTGAAGAGACAGGCTCAGTGGTCCTCAAAGTGAGGTAGGGGGACCCTATAGGGTCCAGGGGCTCCCATGCAGCAAAACGAGAATAGTGTAATTTCACTATTATTCCATCCAAAATATCCCAATAAGAGAATGTATAAGAATGATTATTACTGTAATCATTAGTTTCACTCGCACCACGACTATCGCCCCAGGTAAAGTGTTATATAATTCAACACTAAATCAACAACAACAATAATCTTCTTATATAGATAAATGGGGGTCCATGGCCTAATGTGGGTCTGTCTGGGGGTCCGAGACATGAACATGTTTGAGAGACCCATTCTAGTCTATAAGGAGCTACGGAGTGTGTTCAAGGTTCAAGGCTATCAAATCTGGCAAAGCCTGTTTGATGAAACTACATTCTCAGAAATAATTTAGCCTGATAACGACTACTATTGTTTATTTTGACATTTTTATTCTTTGAATACTGAAGATATTAGCCTACCCCAATGAGTTATTTACAAGCATCATGACCATACGTTGTGTAGAGAAATGCAGACTCCATTGTGTAATGTAATTTCATGGAGGATGATGTGGAAAGAATCTGATGACCTATAATGTCTCGTGCCTAACGAGATTTTGTTGTTGAATATTTTTGGATTATAGCCCTCATTTGAGCGTTTTCAAAATCGAAAGTGATGTGCGTCAGCCTACATGCGAGATATTCTTCTCTTTTATCAAGGCGTTTTCCATCTCTCTTTTATTCTGCTTTCTGTTGCGTTTATTCTGACCAGTGAAGGGTTTTAAGGATGTTTGTGGGAAAATATTTGTGTCCTCTCAACTCGTTCATTAAGTTCTTCAGTGAATTAAAGGTTGGAGAAACATCTTAGCAGGTCTAGCTGTAAAAACATATTCAAAACGTCACTTGTTTTTGTAAAATTGCTGAAAACAACACTTTCTGTGATAAATAGAGCAAATTCAAACTGTAAAGCTGCAATTCTGTTTTGTCAGTAATCTTAATTTCTTCACATCATACCAGATTTTATTTTGAGCGAGTGAGTTTGAAACTATGGCGTTCAGCCAAATGATCTCCCGTGCAAAAATCGACGCAACAGCTTTATGGATATTTTGGAAACTGTAACTGAAATTTTATGAGACTTCACAATACACCCAAATGTTTATTTTTATGTGTGAAAATGATTACAATTTGTAGCCTATAATAAGTGGAACAAAATTACAGCTGCTGTTGCATGCGTCCTATTTGATTTTTTTTTTTTTCTTTTTAGGGACGACTTCTGAAATCTGGGGATGTCATTTAGAATATGATCAACAGTTTCTTCTTCTTCCTCCACTGGAATCATCGGTGCCTTGGTCCAGTTTTCCCCAAGTGAGGACCGGGGACCGCCAGGGGTCCTTGAGAGGGTTTGATGGAGTCCCCAGCAAAATGAGGAATATCTTATTTTGACTGTTTCATTCACTATAAGTTAGAATGATAAGAAAATGTTGTAAGTGCACACCTACAATAGAAACAGTTATGCAACTCTAAATTAAATGAAATCTAACAGCATTTTGTCAGATTGGGGTCACTGGGACAAAATCTCATAAAATGGGGGTCTAGGCGCATGTATTTTGGGGGGGAAAGTTAGGGAACCCCTGCGTTTTAGTTCAGCACTAAAGCCTGGTGAAGACGTGAAGCTGCCTGTAACTGACTGAGTAAAATTAGAGTATATTGCTGTGAATTTTGGGCTAGATAGGCCTGCGTTATGAGAGCCCGGATTTAGGGCGTGTATGAATTTCTGCCCCATGGCAAATGGACCCATATAATTAAGCACTATTTTATTTCACAGTATCATTGTGATAGATACCAATCTGGGAGTTTTAATCCCTTGTTAAACTCTTGGTAACCCCTCTCTTCTCCCCGTCTCCCCCATCTTCCCCCAGGCAGCTGTCATTTTCTCCGCCGCTCTGCCCACTTTACAGAGGAATCCTCTGTTTCCATCTAATGTTATGATTCCCTTTAGTCTCTTGACAGTTTTATTTATTTCAAAACACTCGCCCTATTGTCCCGCAGCCCCACTGATGTAATGGCAGGCCTATTTAGATGACGGTGGAAGATGAAGAATGAAGGACTTCAATTGCAAACTAACGAGATAAGGATTGGAGCTGCATTGACCATTGATGTGATGTGTTTTAAGGGCGCATTTGAGCTCCCTTTTCTCTATGTAAATTGGTCGTGAAACGGAATAAAGCAGCATAAAATGATTCATTTATCCACGCAGATCTATCGCCATACTAAGCAACGTGGATTGTTTGAAAGTTGTCTTTTTTGCCCTTCTGCCAAACAGACCCATTTCCCTCAGAAGAAGTCCATATGGCTGGATAAACCTACTTTCTACCAGACAGGCGACGATGGGGCCGAAAAAAGGCGACACGGTGCCATGAATGACTGTCATTAGAGGTGCTATGTTTGCTTTACAGGCTCGTGAGAACAACATTAACAATGTTAAAACTCAGGGGGATCCTGACACCCTGGTGCGACCTCACGCCCGTATTTCACGGAGCAGTCTGCCCGCCTGGATGAGGTGCTGAAAGTAAAATTAACTCTCTGGCAATTTAGGAATTACGCAATTCCCAGAAGTCTCAAGGACTTTTTCATTCATGCATCAAAAATTAGTCAAGCGTAGTACACACATCCTCTCTAACACATTAACTTCATCTAGGCCGACATCCAAATCACTTTAACTCAGTTCATCCACCTTTTTAGGCTGAGAATGTGACAATAACAGTGATTTGATTTATAAGAGGATAAGGGAAAAGGCATAAATCAACGATTTTCTAAAAAATATAACTGATTTCTGTTTATTTTGATGGTTGACTATGTCATACCTTTTTATTTAGGTCCAGGCCTACCCCCCAACATCTTTACCTACATGCTGTGGGCGTCAGAAGATTTTTTTTTTGTTTATTTCACAGAGCCAAACAGAGGAAGAAAGGTAAACTCAGAAAGCCATATTGTGCCTGCCTGCACTCGAAATTAAATACATTTCCACGTTGAATATCGAGAGGAGAGCGATACATTTGAGCACAGACATTAAATAGCCCCACACTGCGAAAGTGATCCGCCGAAAAGGTCATTATGATCAACCTATTATTATTAATATAGGCTATTAGATGCCAAATCGGAATATCAATATCAGAACACCAAGCGGCCTCTCTGGTTCACCAGCAGCTCTGTGGAGAAGGATGGATGGGAACAGAGTCTGTCTTGACTCACCAAACGCTGTAATTTAAGACAGTTCAATACATTCATGATTCAAAAGGTTTTCATTCACTTTATGATGTGAGAGGAGGGAGAGACAATCTTATTATTGCAAATGAGAGATGATGATGTGCCATTAGAGGGGGGGGATGTAGAAAGTATTCAGCTGTAGGACGACGGATGGGGACACAGGCCCAGGCTGTGGAAACAATATAACGGCTGGGAAATTACGGGATATGAGAAAATAGGCAGGACCGCTTGGACTGTGCAGGACAATGAGGTCCAACAATGACTCTGGTCAAAGTGGCTTTACTCGTAAGTGAGGAATTAGTGAAAAGTAGTGAGGGCTACTGGTGGAGGAATACGCCATTAGCCTATAAGATTACCTCCAGCTTCAGACGCTTGACTGTAACTACAGCGGGACAGGACACACTGCTGTAGCTGGAAAATTCACGTAACTGTCTGAGCTTCACTGCAGCAACAACAATCATTTGGAGATAAGAAATATTGAAGTGGAGAATATTCACCATGGATCACTATCACCTGAATGTCAGATGTCATAGCATAGTTATTATAAGCTTTTTTTTAGCTAGGCTATTAAGTACTGCAAATATGTCACAATAGCCTATTTTATAAGCTATAGGCCTATTGGCTATTAACGAGCCACTAAAACAAAAATGCATCAGTTTAACAAACTAGGCTGGCCAAGCCCCAGACTGAAACATTTGGCCTATTTTGAACCTTTGGTTGTCTACTTTTTTTCCTTCTCGTTCTACTTGCGCAAAAATGTTTCTCGCCAGTTTAGAAAGTGATTTCAATAAAAGTTGTGAAATGCGGGTCAGTAGGCTAATTCACCTTCCAATTCAAATTGCGGGTCTGTCCCTCAATAAGGTAGGCAACACCTGTCAGGGAGAAACTGTGACGGATCGCAACAAATCAAGCACTAAATTGCGTGTGAAAACGGCGCGCTCCAAATGAACCGACCCTCGGCCCGTCGGAAACGGTGTCACAACTTGTACACAATCTAATCAAAGTGGAGCTGTCGCTGGAGGTGAATGGAAACAAGCCATCTCCTTGACAAGTGTTTCCATACAGTCGGTGGGTGCAATGCCATCAAAACACAGGATCAGTCATCCATGTGGTTTTTGGGGGGGAAGATGGGTGACACCCTCTTTTGCAGGAAGCCACGCCTCGCCCTTCATTTCCCTGCGTCCTCCTCCGGCTGCTCGGCCAATGGCTGCAGCGCACGGCCCGCTCCGCAGCCTCAGTTGGATAAAACCTGGCTCGGTATTGGCAGCGGGTACTATACATCTCCTCCTGCCTGTGCCGAAACAACACCAGCCCAGCCTCATCACACACAGCCTGGACACAGACGACATTATCCCCAGTAGTGCTCCTTCCCTTTGGATAATATCAGAATATATCAGCCTGGGACGTTTTCCTTCATCATTAAAAGGTAGGCCCGATTCATTCCGCTCATGTTTGTAAGATAGCCTCCGATTTGAACGGGAAGCGTGAAGCCTGGCTGCTGGCAAATGCGAGCGACTGTTCCGAAATCTGAAATTGAATCTACTCGCGGGATAGCATTTAGCGAAACTGGCAAATATCTTGAGCATTACTGATCCACAATCCTTTCATCATAGCGAAGTGCAAAATGTGAGAGCAGAGGGTGGTCCTAAATGATCGACAGCCACTCTGCAGGGGCCACGAGACAGTATAGACTTAATACAACTTGTTGTTTTGCTTTGGTAATCTACTGAAAGGTGGGATTTGAATAAGACTAGTTAATTGTAATAACCAGGATGGTATAAAGGCCCAGATTTCATTTCCAGATGAAGGAAAAGTTTTTTGAAGAACAAGAATAATCATCCAGAATCTCCTTCTTGACTATAAAATGCTGCACGTCATATAGTCTGAACTAACATTGATTAATAAGTTATGTTGAATTTGCATGAGTGAATCGGAGGGTACAGATAAATAATAAGGATGGACTATTTTAATTTCCATAGCTTACTATAGCTTTCCGTGCAGTGCAACACAAGAAAGAAAATGAACGCGAGGTGCTTGGGCCCGCGGTTTCATGGAGAAGTTTGTAGGCCACAGTCTTTCTGTTAAATGTTTCTAAACATCTTTACCAATCTTCTTTATCTGCCTTTCTGTGATTACACTCTGTGAAATAACATTGATTAGAGACAAACCGATATACAAAGAGATATAGATAATCCAGAACTGATTTACAGTCTCACTAAAAGGTTATCACCATGTCTAAACCTTTTCTCATCCCTTTTGCATAGACACTGTGCGAGTGTCCAGTAGCCTATAACTGTATCAATACATTATCAATATTATAGAACAGCATTTATTAGCCTACATGCACATTTAGAATAAAACAGAACTAAGACGAAACAGAATAGCTAAATAGTTCAAGCAACCTGAGCAGGAACCTGAAATTACAAAAGCCACCTACAAAAAGAAACTGTAAGACTGTAAATGTGAAAGTTGCTTGTTTATATTCAAAGTTAACGAGTGAAATCCTCATTAAAGAATCTCAGTCTGTAGACAGGAATGGTGCTGTGTGTCTGCAGCTATCCTGAGGCTCACTGCTGACCAAGAACTGTAAAGGTCTAAATCCTGCATTAATAAATAAAATAAAAAATCCTGGTAATCAAAAATATTTTCATTATAACCCGTAAAGAAGGTACAATTAATAAGCATTAATAACAGGTACAATTAATAATAGTTATAATACTACTACAGTAAAACCTCTCCCTTCTTCGGAGGTGAGACACACACACACTAAACATTATCATAAAAAAAAATAGCCTACAGACTAAAATGATGTAGTTATGTAGGCATTGTTTTCAAGTAAGTCTCCTAAAATCAGACGACAAAGGAATTTCCAACATTACTGATTTGTTCCAAATTAGTTGGAAATCTATAATACTTTAGATTATATGCTACACATTTTGGGGGTTGCAACCACAATCATTCTATCTCACACTTAAAGATAAAGAATTTTACATTTTTTTGCGCACTATGGCTGTTTTCATTTATGTAGGTTATATAAGCAGTGATTTAGAAGTCTCTTAAAAGTTTGAACTTTCAACATTTAGGCGTTAGCAGAACTTTGCAACAATTTGCAATTGCAAACTGACCGTCATGATATGAAAAAAAAATCGCATTAAAGAGTTCAAATCACATCTGAGGTTACAACTTTAAATAACTTCCCACCTTTTCAAATGTACTCGTGTTGGAAAATGAAACAGTGTCAATTAAGTGAATTCAAACACTTTATGTTAATTTACAAAAGTCAGTTTAAAGTTAATAAAGTTGGCAATGCACAGGGTGCTTTATTATTTAAATTTCCTCACTCTCTGAATTATTTGGCAACACAGAATCTGAACAGTTTAATTCTCATTAGCTGTATCTGAACCAGACCTAAGTCTGTGAAAGGTGAGCTGGGGTCAACCCACCAAAACTGCACCTAGTGCACTTATCTTGTTAAAGCATCTTGTCTGCAGTCATCTAATGCTGCGACAGGACAGGATTAAATTCTTTTTAAAGTAAAGTCCACTAATTATTTGGTTAAGTCTAAAGTGCCATCTAGCAGTAAATTTAGTCACATCAACAAGTTCAACAACGAAACCTGACATGTTTTAGAAAAGACAGTTTGCAGTTTAACAAAACAGTTCCAGAAAGAAAAGTAGCTGAAGTAGCGATAATATCCTTAACACGCGTGTTTTCCACCTTGGGGCCTGTCAGTCAGACTTCAGTAATTACTCTGATGCTGGCACTATATAGAAAAGTAGCCTATATGTTTTTCTATGTTATTTCTCTTTATTTCTCTTATTTTCTTTATTCTGGACTGAAAAGCTCTTGCTGGTAGTGTGGGCCTCATGCAGCTGACAGCAGTGAAACATTTCATCCCAGAGAGTGAAGAGGTGTGCAGGGCAGAGCAGCTGGAGCCTGTCAACAAGGCATATACATATGGGCAACTGACAATTACCACATTTACTGTCACTTGGCGTGTTTTATTTAAGAGTTAACATCCTTATTATTTGTCATATGTCTAAAGTCCATCACAGTTTTTCTAATGTGTAATCTATTCAACAAATGTAATGTAGGCTATAGCTGGCAGTGACTTGATATCTTTATTCTGACAATGACGGTTTCTTTAAAAATAGATCCTCTATTCCTCTCCGTAGTGCCTTGAACTGACGTTGGTTGCTCTCATGAAGGATATTTGATATCTAGCCTACATTTAGCTTGTACATTTAAAGTTCCATCTTATCTTAACTGCACTACAGGTGAATCAATCAGTAATAATTAACAGTGAACAGCAAGCTCCCAGCCCAACTTCAGGCACTCTTCATCATTTACACCAAAGCTACTTCACATCATAGGACAACATTCTCCTCCATTTTCGCTGTTCAATAGCCAAAATAAATTAGACTAACCGGTTGAAAACTGGAAGATGATTAATGAGACCAGTCAGTCCTAATTAGCTGGACGGGTTTAAAATTTGCGTCGATGGAGGGGAATTTCACTGGAGAGCAAGATCATTCACACTCTGCCCTACAGACAAAAAGCAGGCCTGGACATGTCCAATAGGCTGAATAACGTTAATTATTAAATTGTAGTTGGCTATTTTTACTCCAGCAAATCACACATGGGCAGTATTTGCATGTAGTCGCCCGTGCAGTTTCACAGAGGAGCATGCAGGACCCAGTTTTACTGTTAATGTCCCAGAACATCTTCATCAGTCTGTCCCGCCGCGGCCTCCCGGTGACTGCTGCCTGTCACATAGCAGCGGCTATAAGGGCAAAACGACACTCAGAGACAAATCAGTGCCATCACGAGGTTATCATCCTCATCATATATCTCAGATTCATCACTGCATCTCTCAGTGGAGCGGCATGGAGACTCTCTCAGACTCTCTCTCTCTCTCTCTCTCCATGCCGCACGGCTCAGACGCTCCACATGCAGTATGACAGCCAACCGCTCTCATATCAACATTGTAATCATAATGTAACTCTTGCAGCGTTTAACCGGCGGTGCACTCAGGAACACACTCATGCCAGACGAGGCAGGACGTGGAGTAAAAACACTTTAACTGGGGACAGCGTGGAGGACCCGCGTACATTTGGCCGGCAGACCCAGGACCAAAACCTCAGGGAAATGTCCAACAGTACGGGAAGAGGTAAATAAACGGGACTGTTGCTTGTCCTTTATAGACTGGAGAGAGAGAAACGTGTGCTGACTAAACAATTCATCTGTCACTGACCTTAAAATATTCAGCATTTGCCTGTGGAGGGTTAAGTAGGTTGTCTAGGCTATTTAGACTACAGGTGTTTTTTTTGAGATCTCTGCACGTTTCTCGCCCCTACTCAAATGTAACTAGACGAGCCAGGATTATGATCTGCCTTAATACTAAACGTTTGAGCCAAATACTAAAACACAGGTGTGTAACGTTGGGAAGCTTTACCTGTAGTGTGGGAAGTGCAATGCAGTGTGGCGCGTCTCGTCTGTAATTTCTGAAGGAGGAGTTGTTTTTCCCCTCTTGTGCAGGATATCGGGGAAGTTAATTGGACGGCACTTCAGGCTGTCAGATATAAATTTGGAGCGATCCTTGGTCACTGCCGCTTCAGTCGGGTCAATGATGGAGCGGCAGGGGGCTGAGCGGTTTGGCTTGTTTATGTTTCAGATGGTCATGAATTATGACTCCCTCACTTCGCCTCTGCTCCGTCATTTGTTTTTGTTTTTGTTTTTTTTTTTTGTATGTTGGCTGCTCACTGGACGCCTTAGTTAAAACTGGCTTTTAGATAGATAGCCTCTCACTTTACAAGAAACTACGTGGTGGCCTTTGGCCTAGGCTACATATTATTCGAGTTCAAATTCACTTCTAGGCACATTTAGAATAGTTAAATAACGGTTACTTAAGTAATAGTTTCTTAAATGATGTCAAAAGATACGAATTATTGACGGACTGATAGCCTAATTTCATATGGATTACTACTCCTGCCTATAATTTTCTCAATGCCTATTATAGACAAAAACCAAAGGAGATTGATCTTCTTTTTGAACTTAACTCTGTTGAGACACGATGTTCTTTAATTTAGTAAGTGCTTTGGTCTGTTGAATTGGTAATGCTGCCAAAGTAAAATGGACTATTTTACTGAACTATGAAATCTTTTTTTAATATTTGGAGAAAATAGAATCTCACAGATGAATAGAAATTTTGGGCCTTCTCTGATATAAATAGCCTATATCTATCTATCTATCTATATATATATATATGGTGTGTGTGTGTGTGTGTGTGTGTGTGTGTGTTTGTCGCGTAGTGCATTAAAGCGTTGCTTTTCTGTGTGCGCGTGTGCGTGTGCGTGTTCATCCCCCTGGGGTTGCTCCGCTTTAATATCCTGCAGGTTGATGAAGCTTGGCGGGGAGATTTTTTTACACACTCCGCTGGCAGCGTTAATAGCGGCTCCCCTCCCCGGCCCCGTCCGGCCGCCGTTTGATGTGGAAATGAAAGCTGGGAAAGGGCTGAGAAAAGAGACTCAATGGGTTAAATTAAAAGCAGTAGTATTCTTGCAGAGTCACTGGTGCAGCCCGGAGAAAAGACAGCGGAGCCTCCTGACAAAATGCAGTGACCCCCCTCCCAGTTGGAGGCTATGTCCAAAATGTTTACGTCGGTTTTTGATTGTGTTAGTATAATTAAAGGCCTATTGCAGGAACCGACTGTGAGAGATCTGACAGGACTTGATTTAGGTTAATGTCTAAATAGCTTCTCCGCTTCCAATGTGCAAAAATCGAGAAGTAGGCCTACTACAGTGTATAGGCCTATAATTTAAAAAAAACAGCCTCTTTCGTCAGTTCAGACTTGTTGAGAGAGCGAAACAGACCCATTTGCCAAATGACATGTTCACTATAGGCCTACTTTCTGAGAAGAAGATCATGTTAGTCACACCTTCAGTTTCACTGCAGCCCACTGTGCCACATTTATAACTGTGCAAACTTTCTTTTAGAGCGAGAATAAGCCTGTAGGAATACCACAATAATTAGCCTCTGTCCTTTATAAGCCAACAAAAACATAATTTATCAAATCACTAATTAAAAATATATTTTTTTGGTGTTTAAGCAAAGCCATATAGGCGCATGGTAAACCGATAGCAGGCCCTTTCTACCGACCACTCAAATGCCGAATATTTGTGAAATCCGAATCATTTCTATAATATTCGAATGCATTGAAAAGTCCAGGCCCAAATAAAAAAAAAAGTATGAAAGTTTTAACTATGCGAGGAATGACTGCCTTCTGTGTCCCATAGGAAACCAGGAAGGAGTGATGTACTAAATGTGGAAGATTTACGCTGAGCTGTCTAGACCAGACGCTGTCAAAACTCTAGCTAGATCCAACTTAATTGGTCAGTTCCCCTTTATCTCTCTTTAAAAATATATATACAGTATCTACACTGAAATATGCATGTGACAGTCAGTCGTTTCTGTTTCCTATACAACCTGCCAGCCTGGTCATTGCAGTCAAGGCCTATTTCTCAACGTGTTTCAATTATCCTTCTGCTGTGTCTTGAGGTTTTTCTTAAATATTATAGAGGTCAGGAAAAATACACAACATAACCTTCAGGCAATTACAGTATTAGAGATAAATGTTGCAGATATTCAGGCAGCCTACATACTTTTAGGGAAAATAAAACAGATAGCCTCAATACACTCACACTGATCCAGTAATGTCTTTTCTTTTTGTTTGTTTTTGCAAGGAGGAAAAATGTTTTAGGCTACTATATGTAACACTCTGTATCATTTTCCAAAGTTATTTGCTAGTTCCCCTTTTATTATCAATTATATTTTATTGTGTTAAATTATTTTGTCATATGTCAGTTAGCAACTAAGATATATGTTTTACATGGACAAAAATTATGTGTTTGTGAGTGTGTGTCCACACATCTGCGAATGTGTTGTGTGTGTGTATCTGTGTGTATAATCTGTGTGTGCATGCTTACCCACTGCCAATGTGTGCATGTGTGTATGTGTGTGTATGTGTGTGTAGCCTGTGTGTGTGTGTGTACTGTATATTGGTGGTGCGGTGAGGCTGGTATGGCATGGGGCTCCGGTTCCATGACATTTATGTGTGTTCATCCCCCCTCCTCCCCCAGGTCATGGGGGTCTTAACCAACTAGGTGGAATGTTTGTTAATGGCCGTCCACTCCCGGAGGTGATCCGGCAGCGCATCGTGGACATGGCCCACCAGGGGGTCCGGCCCTGTGACATCTCCCGGCAGCTCCGCGTCAGCCACGGCTGCGTCAGCAAGATCCTGGGACGGTAAGCGCACCCACAAGCTCCTTTCACAACTTCCTCTTACTGTTAATGAACTTCCAGCACTTTATTTGAACTCTGAAGGCCTGTTTACTTATCAGGAACTCTTTGATGACGCAGTGTAGGGCCTTTGTCTGATGACCGTTGACTGTATTCACTGTATTCAAGGTGCCGGCAACGCATATGAACCTTGTCGAAACCCTCATTGGATATTAGGATACTTGATCTTAGTCTGAGACACCAAACCCACTTGGCTAGTTCCCTCAAATCAACAACACACAATCATACTTTCTCTTATCACAATAAAACAAATCAGGCAACTCCTCCCTCGTTGGCGATCACGTCACACCTTCCCTCCCCTCTTCTGTCCCCAGCTACTACGAGACGGGCAGCATCAAGCCTGGTGTGATCGGGGGCTCCAAGCCCAAGGTGGCCACCCCGAAGGTGGTGGAGAAGATAGCAGAGTACAAGAGGCAGAACCCCACCATGTTCGCCTGGGAAATCAGGGACCGGCTGCTGGCAGAGGGAGTCTGCGACAGCGACACCGTCCCCAGTGTCAGCTCCATCAACAGGTAACAAAAAGTGGCTGTCGCTTTGGAGTTTGTGTGTTTTTTTTTTAATACAGAATAAAGGGATGTAGTTGGTGATAGGTTGGGAACTGGATTTCAGCATCATTAATAACAAGCATATTATATTTATGTAACTAAATCTCCAAGATGGTGAAGAATCCTATGAGAAGTATACATATGCCGCTGTGGTTTAGCAGTCTCAAATATTGAGTTTAATTTTCACAATGGACAAACCATTCTTTATGTAAGTTATATAAGACTTTTTGCTTATCAGTTATCCAATTTACCAACACAGATCTGATGTAATGATTCCTTGTGCTGTTTAGGGTGAGCGCTTATGTAGATATCTGGCTTTTTGGATGTTAGAGGAAAGGGGGAAGAATGAAGGAGGGTATGTCAGAGTGGTTATCAAAGCTGCACGTTCCCATCAAAACTGTTTAATTGAATTTGGCCCACAACACTCCCAGAGGGCTCAACACTAACTTCTGGTATCCCAGAACCCCCCTCTCCACACCTTCTCTCAACACTGATAGGCTCTGCTCATCTATGCTGATATTGCAGCAACACTTGGGCTTTCACTCATCCCACAGCATCTCACCTAATGATATCTGGCCTTGTTATCAATGTCAGCAGCAATAATTACATTTAAAATAATCAAGCCAAGTGCTTAATTATTATTCACACAGCCTTGTTCTCCTGGTTTCAGAATAATTCGAACCAAGGTCCAGCAGCCATTCAATCTGCCTCTGGATGGAAAAGGCCTGAGTCCAGGACACACTCTCAGTAAGTCTCTACCATTCATACACACACACACACACATACACACACACATACACACCCACCCTCCATATCACCCAGCATTATCATCTGATGATGAAGGATTAAGGTTACAGACTACGCTCAGTGTCTCATAAGATTAAGCATGTGGCTTTATGGTAACATGGTAACAATAATACTGGGATGTAATGGTAACGTTTCCACTCTCCGCTTCTCTCTCTCTCTCTCTCTCTCTCTCTCCCTCTCTCCCTCCCTCTCTCTCTCCCTCAGTCCCCAGTTCGGCAGTCACCCCTCCTGAGTCGCCCCAGTCGGACTCTCTGGGCTCCACCTACTCCATCAGTGGCTTGCTGGGGATCCCCCAGCCCAGCGCCGAGGGCAAGAGGAGCCACGATGACAGTAAGAATTAGATCAACTGAATGAGCCACGGCAGATACACACAACTTTGTTTTTTTCATTGTGGTGCAGGGAGCCAAGCCCCTCTGATATATATCTATATATCCTCCTCCTCTCCGTCTCTCAGGTGACCAGGAGAGTTGTCGGCACAGCGTGGACTCCCAGGGCAGCGGGGGCGTCCCGAGGAAGCAGATGAGAGTGGATCACTTCCCCGCAGGCGCCCAGCACTTGGACTGTGGTTTTGACCGTCACCACTACCCCCCCGACTCCTTCAGCTCAGCCTCCAGCAGCAAGACTGAGCAGGTAGGAGCTCACACAGCCCAGTGACAAGGGAAAAACATAATCCCTGCAAGGTGGTACAGGCTCCCTACATTGGTTTGTGTGAGGAAAAATAAGTATCTATCGTTTAATGCACAGTTTTTCCACACACAAGCAGTCTCCATACGGCATAAATACTTAAAAACTGCTCTAATGAGGACATAATCATTTCTGGATCTTCATTACTTGGTCTTGTTTTCTTGTTCTCTTGTAATTTCAGATTTCTTTCTCATTTAAATCTGTAAAGAAACACATAATGAGGAAACTAACATTCTCCCTTTGTTCGTTGAACTGTGTTACGCACACACACACACACACACACACACACACACACACACACACATACACACACACACACACACATTCAAATCTTTTATTTAGTTCCACGCGGAAACAGTAGCTTTCCAGAGATGTAATAATTATAATAAGGACACGGAACAACGCCTGGACCTCAACGTGGAAAAACCTAGCAACGTCACACAACAAGAAAACAAACGGCGTTAAGGGTACAAAAAACAGCGACTTTTCCATATACGCCAACTGCCAGTAATTGCTGACAGAGAACAAAACCTCGCCAACTGCTTTGCCCTGCTGGACCCCCTGTACCGAATATGAACACTAATAGCTGACAACTGTACCCAAGCTGTGAGACCGAGGCCGCAAGAGGCCGGTACTCTAAACTGTAGTCAAAAGTACAACCAACCTCCAAAACACACATTTCTTTCTTCTCTTCATTAACAGCAAGAACATCTGGTGTATTAGTTATGTGGGGAAATATGTCAGAATCACCACTGCATAGATCAAACATAGATTTTATCACAGAAGATGGAAAATAGATTGACACACACACACACACACACACACATTTGCTCCTTCTCTCACACACGCCCTCTTTACAGACAAATCCGCAAATAGCTAATCCCTGTGCATCGTCCCACAGACTTTGTACCCGCTGTCGCTCATCAATGGCAGCCTAGAGGAGGCCAAGACCAGCCTCTCAACATCCGGCTCAGCCATTGGACGGAATCTGACGGCGCACCAGGGCTACACCATGGTGGCTGGTAAGTCTCTTAATGTTAAATTGGTGCCCTCTGACCCCCACCAGAGCCCAAAGTTGAAGTGGACAGCAGCTCAACAACATGCTGACTCTTTTCCATCAGCATCTTCTGGACTGTTGCGTAACTGTGAACCGCGTCCTGAAGCCGGTCTACTGCCCATTCACTCTTCATTTTGTTTTTGACATTCAATCAGCGTTGAGTCTTTTTTTTTGTCATGTGTTTCATCAGTTAAATCCCATTTCTTTTCATTTCCTCACCTGCCCGCCCCTTCCTATTGGCCAGAGCCCCTACCGCTCTGTCTAAAACAGGAAATGTCCCCAGAAGTGACCAGCACAAGCCCCTCCCCAAGCATGGCCGCGTCCAACTTGGCCTTTGTGGAGCTGCAGGCGCTGCAGAGACCCGTTTCTGTCAGTAGTAGCTGCAACAGCTCCAACCATTTCCCCAATGCCTTCAACTCATTCTCCCATCATGCACCAGTGTATGGCCAGTTCAGCAGTCAGTCTCTCATCTCAGGTAATGGAGGCATCCATCTCACTCATTCACTAACATGCCCACATGTGGGAGTCAAGGGTTTCTGACATATATTGCAAATCACTCCACCATTCACATTTATAGCACATTCAAACTAGTGTATTTGCTTCAGATACACAGAATGTTTGCTTTAAGGAGAATTTGAGTTTCAGAGTTTCAGCTTATTTCAGCATGAGACATTCTCTTGCCTCTTGCCAATGTCTTTTCCCTCCTGCACAATTAAACCTGAAATCAGAAAATTTTATAGCTGTGACAATGTAGAATAGAAAGTTAACCTTCCATCCTGCTGGCATTGAAAATGTCTATGTGTGTGTGTGTGTGGTTTAGGGCGTGACATGGTGAGCTCCACTCTGCCAGGCTACCCGCCTCACATCCCCTCCACTGGCCAGACCAGCTACTCCTCCTCTGCCATCACTGGCATGGTAGCAGGTAAAAAGACACTTTTCAGTTTATTTTCACCCAAATACGACCCCACAGTACATCATGTTGAATGGAGAATGATGGATAAAATCAGGCAACAACAGAGCCCAAAAAGGAATGAGTAAGACCAGAAGAGGGAGAGATGAAGGGAGTGACAGAGGGAGAGAGAGGGAGAGAGAGAGAGAGAGAGAGAGGGAGAGAGGGAGAGAGGGCTGGGATAGAGGTTTGTAGATTAACAGGGAGACAGGCTGAGTTAATGAGTAGCCTTGCTAGGGTGGTGAACTGTGTGTGTGTGTGTGTGTGTGTGCGCGCGTGTGCGTGTGCACATGGGCCCAGGGGGTACAGGGAACAGGCTGGGGGTTCCGCCCTGCTGCCCACACCCCCACGCAGACACCTCTGACCACACATTGCCATGGGAACCGGGGGGCCCACGAGAGAGATGAGGGGGGGGCACGAGGGGTAGAGGGGTGGGGGGTAGGGGGGGGTTAAGGCCTGGGTATGAAGGGAGGAGAGGAGGTCTTTGTGGTGAGTGTGTGTATGTGTGTGTATGTGCATGCACACTGTGCACACCTGTGTGGGTCTCAGTGTGTGCCTCCTGCTTGAGTGTCTATGTCAGCATGCCTGCATACTGTAGGAGTGTGTGTGTGTGTGTGTGTGTGTGTGTGTGTGTGTGTGTGTGTGTGTGGTGTGATGCGCCTTTTTTATTTGAAGTCTGCCCTTCGAAGCGCGAAATGAGAGGGTCTGATTTATTATTTTTCTGGTGGGCTCGCTGTGAGGAAGCGTTGATACACAATTACTCAGTGAAAGGGGGGTTAGGACAGGGGGAGCCCAGGGATTCATTCCAGCCAACATAATTACCAATTAGATATTGGAATGTTAAAAAAAAAAAGAAAAAAGAAGAAAGAAGAGTGCCAGAAAGGCTAAAGCAGGAAGTGCGGGATGGAGGAGAGGAGAGGAGAGGAGAGGAGAGAAACTAAAAGATCCGAGGGGCCGAAGAGAGGACGAAGAGGCCGGCCGCAGGCACGCACCGCTGGGCCGGGGGATTTCACCCTCAGCCATCCACCTGCACCGCAGATTAATGGTTTACAGGCTGCACTAACTGTTGGTGAATTATGAGCTAAGACGGAGCAACAAACAACCAAACTCCAAAGACTTCCTGGACAACGGCTATGTCTTCATAACAAACGCTGTCTTTGTCGTATCGCCGTGTTTCAAGATGTGCGTCTCGGTGTTGGCTTGATGTGTGATGAAGTGTTTTGTTTGTGGTGCAGGTGCAGACTACTCCGGTCAGTCCTACACTCATTCCCCCTACACCTCCTACAGTGAAGCCTGGAGGTTCACCAACTCCAGCATACTGGGTGAGTAAGGCAGGCTGACACAGTGGCAGCAGAGGCGTGTGGCTGGTGTTTGTTCACTGCTTACACCTTATGAAGTCGACACCATGCCTCTCTATTCATTGAGCTTTTATTATTGTAGTGTGACCTGCACAATAAAAGACAAATGGCTTAGACTGACATACCAAAATGAAGATTTTTGGGAGTATCTGCATGAACTTGAGAATTCAGAATAGTCTTTTCTACCGACCTTTCTACAAAAAGTATTGTTGTTGTGACAAGAATTTAAATGACCGAAGAAGAATACATCAGATGGACAGGGCACAAGTTAGTCAGAAGTGTGTCAGCTTCAGGGAGTTGATTTTTTTTTTTAAACTAACAGTGATGTAGTGGTAAAATTAAAAATGTGTAAACTATGAGCTCCATAATTCAAACAGCCATCAGTATTTAACAAAAAGGCTAGGCTTTTTGAAAAACTCTTATATTTAGACAAAGTGGTATAACTCTTTGTTCTTATAATGTAAACTATGAATCTACATTAGAATGATGTATATTAGCCTAAAAGGCAGCTAAGCTCCATTTCCCAAATAAAAAGGTGAGTAAACTGAGTTTAGGTTGATGTGGTCAGGATAGTAAAGTCCTGTATTCTTATTATTATTTCTTCCACATGTAGAAGTCGTGTTAGGGGGTTTAAGAGTATCAGTCCATTCACAGGACAAACAATCTAAGCTGTTCAGATTTCCAGCTCCACCATCTGCTGTCACATGGTGTAAGATGGATGAAGCAGGTCTCATCCACCATCAACACCTTCGGACCCCCCCCCAGTGACGAAGGCTCTCCTCTGTGTCTCCCCCTGCAGGTTCGCCCTATTACTACGGCTCAGCCTCCCGCACGGCTCCCCCCTCCGCTGCTGCCTACGACCACCTCTAGTCCCGGCTGCGGGGACACGCTGCTCCGACCCGGACCAAGAGACGAAGCAGGGACTCCAGAACAATGCACCAGTTGTCGCTTCCGACTATGGACCAAGGCATGACAGTCGAAATTGGATGTAGCCTATACTTGAGACTCTGGCGATGAACCAGCAACACGTTTGCATCTCCTCATGGACCCCCACACCTCCTTAACTAACATGTTATTTATTTGTCATTACTGATGCCATTGCCCAGGGAAACTCTGACTCATGCACGTTTACACATTGCTAACAGTGAACTCATCCCAGGGGCTGTTTCCAGAGACAACGCCTGAGGTCTCACACAGTGCATATTGTCAGTGTAGCTGTTCTGCTGTTCTGCCAAAGACTTTTCTTTCTGGCACATCTGCAACCTGACACTACTGGTCCAATGTGAACTGACTGGTGATATGCAACTTCTTTATATTGAACTATGCCTGCTTTTGTTTACAATGCTCTTTTTTATTTTAAATATTATTATTATTAATTCTGTCCCACCATCACAAAAACCCCTTCCTTTTCTTAATCTATGTCTGCTTGCAAATTAATTTTTGTGTCTTGTTTTCACTGTATAAATTCAGATGACAGTTTAAAAGCTTTTACTGTAGTGAGCATAGAAAATCCACTGACTGACAACTGTAGTTAAGTGTGACACATCAAATCACAGTTACAACAAAATGGCCACATACACCCCTCAAAGACAATTAATGTATCTGTCTAGCAATATGTATATATTGTAAATGATGAATTACTCATGGGGAAGTGATGCAATTTTATTCTCAGAATGACTGAGGGAGGGGGAAGGTGATTTGGCTCCTGAAAACAACAACAAGGCTTGAAAGACATTTGTTCTGCTTCAAATAAATTTAGAGTTTGTTGTCATGCTGATGTTCTGATGTTTGGTAAGAACTGTGACTATTTTTTCTTATACTGTTATTAATATTATTGCAGATGTAAATAATGAATTTCTAAAGAATTATTTTAATTAAAGCATGACAAATTTATTATTGTTTTCATTGTTGTCTTTTTTTTTAAGGATGCCTCCTAATTTAAAGGGTTTCATAAACTGAGCCATTAACTAGCCTGATAATAAACGAATAGTGTGAATTGTAATTAATTCCTATATCAATAGATGTGTGATAGGCAACATATATTTTGACATGTTAATATGAGCAGAAAAGCACGATTGATAATATGAAACATCCCACGCAAGTTGAAGTGGCTTGCTAATCTGAAATTTTGAGTATCCTTTCTTCTCTCAAATTCTCCCTAATTGTCTGAAATTTGTATTAATTTCTGCAGTTTCTGTTTCAACAAATTGCGCTATTTCCCACGTGCGTGACAGATAGGCCTACATCTTTCAAATGGCCCGGTTGGCCAGACTAAAGTGTATGTATGTTATTATTATTGTTATTATTATTATTATTATTATTATTATTATTAGACTATATTCTTGCAGTCAGCTGCGTAAACATGTAATGTTGCATATTTTGTGCAACTCAGCAATTTAAGAGGACGAAAGCAATGATCCTGAAAACACGCGCATCTGTTTAATTTCTTTTTTTATTTTCTGCATCATGTAGTTTTATTTGCAATTATTTCGCCCCTCTTTGCGGCCTCATTATTATACCGCGTTAACGAGGCCACGGTTCGGCGGTGCCACGGCCCACCTGGTCCCACCGAGCAGGGGAGCCGTGATGGATAGGCCGGGCGCTCGTGACCGACTCAGCGCCTCGGAAACCTGCAGCATGAAACCGGCTGTAGCACTGAGGCTTTACACATCAGCTGGGCTACACACTGATCACTGTGGTCTATAGGCCTACTTATGGCTATTAACTAATATAGCAGTAGGCCTAATGGTCGCAGTAATATAGTGTGTGTATTAGGCTATTATATATTTACATTATTATATAGCATATATCTTTATTGTTATATTTGTTATATCATATATAGTTTTATATGGCTACATAAATATAGCTTCACATTGTAGGCCTATATATAGCGATATAGTTACATATAGGTAAATAGCCATAGCCTATTGGATATTCAAGAAAGGTACCAAGGCAACTTTTCTTTGTGATAAAAAAATAAAAATAAAAAGCTTTTTTTCACTGGCTAGTCCATTTCGAAATTGTTAAACATCCAACATGTTTCTTTTTTGTATAAGATTTTTTTTTTTTTTTACTTTTTTAACATTTTTTGAAATGTACCCATTTACCCATGTAGACATGAAAAGAGAACAACTTTTGAGTCCAACATCACTGTGTGTGCACTTGAATTTTTGGTGAGTTTCATTCTCCATGTGGAGATTGGTTTTCGTCTCATTAGACCACTGTAACCGCCGTAGTAATTTTCAGTTAGCAAAGTTCTGTGTGGTTCATGGCCTAATTCATTACTAAAGAAACCTTCAAACCTAATCACATAATTCTTGAATCAAATGACACGAAGGCTATTGTCTGACTTCTGAGAAAATCACTTAAAGTCCTCTATATCAGTGATAGGATGCAATCAGAGCTGATGAAGATTAGTCGTGACATCTCTCTGTTTACAGTAGCACTCTCTTTCTTTCTCTCCATCCCTCCGAGCCTTCACCCCCTCACATTTCACTGTCTCACCTCTTCCCACCCCTCTTTTTCACAAACACCTTTGTATCCAGTGCCCTCTCTCGCAGCTCTACTCGCTCTACTGTATGCATTGTGTAGTTTAGCCCCGTAAACTTTAAACAATAGCTGCACTTTGCTCCATTGTAGTTCAAGTGGATTGGCCCGCTCCAGACAGCCCATCAACTGACTGGACACTCATTTTTTTCCACTTCCCTGCTCAGGCATGCAGAAACACACATCCGTATACATTCATATAAACGTATCCACAGAGGAGCTTTTAAGTTGACACGCCCTGTGTTGTGTTTTTTTAACAGAGGCAAGATGAGGCAGTCCTTTCTACACATCAAATTCAAATTCCTCAGCCAGCTGATGGCCAGCCAGAGAAATAATGGCAGCAACTGTTAAACATTAACAGTCCCACTGCCAAAAGAATAAAAAACAACAACATTATACTGCTACAAACAGCCACAACAGGAATAATTCCTTCTCTCTCTCTCTCTCTCTCTCTCTCTCTCTCTCTCTCCCTCTCCCTCTCTCTCTCGCCTCGCTCTGGGCAACTGTGGGCCTATTAGCGAGGAGGTTTTGGGCCACAGCGCTCCTAGTAATGAGCCCGACAGCACAATACAGGCACCCGGCTGGAACAGCTGAGGGGAGACAAAGCCAGCAGGATGGGGAGAGGCGCAAAGAGGACTTGGAGTTACTACATTTAACACATACACATACTAACACTGCGCCTGTGTGTGTGTGTGTGTGTGTGTGTGTGTCTGTGTGCATGGACATATATACAGGTGCGTCTGGTATGTTTTTGACCTGTGTGTAACGTGTAAGTCAAAGATGTGCGTGTATTGTTGTGTGTTTGTTTGTGTGTGTGTGGATGAGAAAAGAGTGAAAGAGAGAGGAAGTCGGTCTGTCTGTCTGTCTGTCTGTCTGTGTGTGTGTGTGTGTGTGTGTGTGTGTGTGTGCCTTTGGAAGAGGGGCATGTGTCCCATTACCATTATGGGGACAAACTCAAAGACAGAATGGGGGCCCCTGGAGAAATTGCTGCCAAAAAGGCAGTAGAGGAGTGTGTGGCAATCAGTGGAATGACGGGTCGGGGTTGTCCTACGCCAGTCATCTGGAAAGTTCTCCACTTATCTCTGGGCCCGAGACATCGGCCAACCAATTCAGCCCGGCAAATAAGTATTGTGCGGGCTGACAGAATTTGTCTGTCCAAATGAGCCTCAGAATGCTGTTGTTTTAAATTGTGAATGGCAGCGCTGCGAGGTTGCGCCGAGGCTCCCATGTCTGCCCTGGCACTTAAGCAAGTTCAGGCTTTTGTGGCCCGGGAGAAAAGCACTCAACCCAGATTGTGTGAGTGAACACAGCACCTTGTTCATTAATTGTTTTGGAAGAGGCATGGGTGATTATTTTGAACCCTGTTTGGTCTTTTTACATAAAGCCGTCCCCTTTTTCTGCCACAACATTTTCACAGCGATCCTGTACAATGGAGTCCATGTCGTTACGAGCCTGTCGTTCTCCCCATGAGCTTTGAGTCTGATTAAACGTTCTTATGTGAGACGCTCCGCTGCGGTCGCAAACGCCTGGGAACACTTGAGTGGACTTCAGAATGACAACACCTTCCTCAAATTTCAAGAAGCTATCTTAATCTCCCCACCTTTAACCATAATGGACCTGAAACAAATGTGCCAGTCAAACAGAGCAAAGTGGTCAAACAGAGAGTGTTTCTGTGTAGAAACAGGGGGGAACACAGGTGCCTGTGTCGGCCGGCCTATTAAACAACACACAGGCCCTGGAGGCAGGAAGCCACTATTGACTGGGAGACATCAAGAAAAACGCACCTTTCAAAGCACACAACTTCCGGACATACACACACACACACACACACACACACACACACACACCACTATATACACCAACATGGATAAAATCTGCCTGGTATCAGGTACTGCCCTGAGGGAGAGGGTTGACCTCTAGAGGCCGGTGACAGAGGGAGTCAAACTCACAGCTGACAAACAGGTCATTCACCATCAAATAAACTGTTTCTATAATACTGTTTTATCCCTGAGTTACATACTGTAGACTGAAGATTACTGATTACTGACAGAATACATACAGTTAGATTAACAACTGGACATTTGGATTGGAGTTAAAACTCTGATTCCAATGGCAGTTCAAAGCGCGGTTTAAGATTAAAAAGATAAGATGAAAGAGATTACTTCACAAACATTCTTGCTATGCTCGGCCTGAAAGACCATTGCATTGCATTAACCCATGGTGCGCTGCCTTTACGGTCTGGTCCAGTATCATTATGTTTGTCTATAAGTCCTGCATCTTAAAAGCCACAGCGTCCCTGCCTGGGGAGTGTTGTCGGAGCTGGGAGTGTGTGGAAGCTACGGGGAGAGGGCAAAGTTAGGTCATGCGTTGAAATGCCCTTAAGCAAGGCACTTGCCTTAACTCTTCCGACGAGAGGCTCCTTTGGTACAAAAGCCGACATTTGTAAAGGGTATTAAGGGACGGCTATGAAATCTAAAGAGTTATTCATGTTTGGACTGGGTCTGCTTGGCAAGTAAAATGAACATGTCTGGGTTTGAAGTCTGGCCATGAGAAAAGCAACACTAATGAGTGCAATCTAAAGGGAGGGAAGGCTATGCACATCTCAATTTCATTGTTTTTCTTGTTTGTTTCGTACGGGGTTAGAGCAGTAAAAGACTATCTCGTCCCTAGATTGAAAAGCAGCGTAACAGTGATATGGAAACCAAATATGTTGACTGTCTTTGGTTCCTTGCTGTTACGGTGTTAGTTTTGCAGTTGAAGGGTAAGAAAGTAGGCTGGAGACTCTCTCTCTCCGGCACAAGTGGACACAGAGAAAGAGAGGGAGAGAGTAAGAGAGAGTGGACACAAAGAGGGGAACAGAGTGCGAGTGGAAAAGAAAACTCCTGAAAGGATTGCCGAGAGATTTCAAGGGCTCTGGACAGAGAAAGCCACATCACAACACCAGCAGTCAAGAGCAAAGCCACTGACAGAGGACAGAGAAAGAGAAAAAAAAAAAAAAAAAAAGAGGAGGGGGAGTAAACCAGAGGGAGAGGAGGAAAAAAAAAAAAAAGCTTATTGAATGGAGAGAGAGGGAGAAATCAAGTGTTAGTGCAGATAAGAGATAAAAAGTAACAAGTAGAGCGTGCGAGGCGTCGGCAGCAGATGGAGAATGTGTGTCAGGAGGGACATTCAGGGCAGAGGCAGACAGACAGGAAAAAGAAACCGCAGGGGCTAATGTGCGCACGCGTCTACAGTAGAGTTTATGTTTATTAGCAGTTGTTTGCATGTGTTTGTGGCTTATGTGTACAGATCTTTATTAGAACCGCTGTGAGTGTTGAGCAGTGTTCAAAACAACGTAATGCTTGTGTGCGAGTATCACAGTGTGAAGGGAGGAGAAAGGAGAAAAAGAAGAGAGCTGGGCAGCGGTGACCTTATGTGTCGGGGTCTTGTTCGGAGGCCGGCTGCCCGGGTGAAGGCAAAGCTAAAAAAAAAAAAAAAAAGCACGCTGGACAAGCCCCTAATGATCACAACTCGAGCTCTTGCCTTTTTAATTACCCAACCAGGCCTGACTGAGTTGCACAAAGCTCTCCAGCCCCCAGAATGGAGTGGCGCGGCTGGAACAAAAACAGGCCAATTCCTTGGGAAGGATGCCCTCTGAACCTGGTAGCTAATGCAGCCCCTGCTGCTACAGCCGGTCATTGTGTTGGAGTGGAGGAGAGGGGTGGCACTCCAAAACAAGGCCACCACCACTGATGTCATGGTCCACAGGCCATGTGAGAAGAGCTTTGGTCAAGAGCTCTCCTGTGACGCCAGCACCAGACCGGCATCAACGGCCATTTGTGCCTTTAACACGTCGATGAGAAGAAAACAAAGCGGCCCAGTAAGAGACGTATTATTAAAACATTTAATCTCAATCCGAAAAACAAGAGGCGCCGATGTCTCTACTGTACCGTTTAGTCACAGACCCGAGAACATTTAGGTTAGCCGAGATGGCGTCACCCTCCAACGTGTCAGCCTGCCCCACCCAAGGTGCTGCAACGCCCCGGGGCGCCTGTCACTCATGTGGCCCATCAGTCAGCCCCATCTACAGGATCTGACTTTATCTTAATGAGCTGCTGTTATTCCGCTGAATGAATGGAGACTGCTTCCATTCAAAGTACAAGAAAATAAGCATCATCACATCACATCGGCCCGGGAGTTTTTCCCGATGTGTACCCAAGTCTTAGAGAATCTATAAGCCAGAGAGGGAACTGCAGGTCTTAAGAAATCTCCTCTTGTCCACTGCCTTGATCCCACGCAGACACACAGCCACCCAGACGGGATGGTGTGACCCCGTCTGTATTGTCTGTGCCCTTCATTGCGTTTCCTATTGTCACATCAGATTCCTGCGTGTAATGCCGGACAGGGACATTAAGGAGGAATGTGTGTGTTTCTGCGTGTGTGTGTGCGCGCGTGCGTGTGTGTGTTTGGGGGGGGGTCGCTTAATTCCAGACATCCTGCTCTTATTGTCAACCACCCCAGGCCGACCGCTGCTCAACATGTCAGGCTGAAAGAGAACAAAATGGGGCCCGTGCCACTGGGAGAGATCACACACACACGCACACACACACACACACACACACGCGGTCCTCCTGGTCTGGTCCACCTAAAGCACTGAGGCTTATCATTTTACAGCCGCCATAACATACGTAATGAAGATTCAACATTATTCGGTTTCGTAATTGAAGTGGCAGTTTAACTATAATATGTGAAGAGTTTCATTCTAAAATTTAGACGTGCAGTATTTGGGAAAAACACTAACAAATTGCTACTTTTTAAAGGAGAGTAGTGTATGGTTAACAAAATGATGAAACACTGTTACAGACTGGATCTTCTAGGGGAGATGGGATGTTCGACGACGGTGTTGTGATCATTGTACACTCACTTCCTTCTTGAGCTCACAGGAGGCGTTTCATGGCTCTGTGTGCAACACTGAGGATTTTACAGCAAAGAAAATGATTTTGGGAGGAGAAAGTAAAATTTCTGATAAAGTTTAGATTTTGATTAATACTTAAATTCCTGTGGGTTTACATTCCTTCAAACTTAAACATGCTAAAACAGTTAGCTATGTAATGGCTGTTAGGGATGATGATAGTAGTAACACTTTCCTCAGAGTGTTTTCAACACAGTCAACTATTATTCACACACACACACACGCACGCACACACACACACACAAACAGTGTTTTACTATGTTGAGATGTTAACAGAAGAGATTTTCGATTTGTGTTGAAAATGTAACAGAAAAGAGTTTAGGTTTAAAAGTTAGAAAATGTGATATTTAGGCCTATGTTTACAAAACTGATTTAGAGCAGAAATATAAAAAATGTTACACAAGGTCCATTTTAAGTTTAAAGTTCAAGAAAAAAATCAACTTTAATTTATTTTCTTGAAAAATTGCATTTATTTAAACATTCTTCATTAAAATTCTTGTACAAATTTCACAGCTTGGGCCTTAATTCAGCAAATTTTCTTTACATCCACTGCCGGTTACTGTGACACATCTCACCCCAGGAACGGCGTAGGTTGTTACAGTTGAACTCTTTGTATTTGACATTATTTCACATAACCTGTGATTGTGTCGCAGATGTCTATTATTTGCAGTTGACAAATAGGGGTAGCTTGCATCAAAGTTTGAGAGATCTAGTATAAACAACTGCTGAGTTATAGATGCTGAACCAAAACGTGTTACAACCATCCCCAGTCTCCCCTATATTGAATGATGAACCTAGACAATATTTTTTTTTTTCCAAAACAGATATATAGCATTTTGAAAATGAACCCTTCATATGTAAAATATAGCTGTAACGGTGGCATTAACATCACAGATGCTCACATAAATCAAATCATTTTATACACTATTCATAAAAGAACAAAAGTGCAATTAAGATTATTTAAAATGCAACAGCAAATGTCTGATAGTGCATCTTGTACCATCCGTTCACTCAGAGTTGTCCTGTACTACAGCACCCTCTTGTGGTTGAAATCTGACAAGGCGTATTTTTGCCCAAAGGCCAACACAAGCAAATAAAAGCAAATTTATACTATTCCTAGTACTACTGCAGAGCCAAGTTATCAAAACAAAGCAAGACAATTTAGGTCCAGATATTTTGAGTCACTCAACACAGAATATGAATCAGTTTCTGACTTATCCTGAGAGAGTTAGGGTTAGGGATTCCTTGAGGTTGTTTTTTGTAAAAGTGCAAATGACGAAAATGCAGAAAAGCTGACTCTAAAAGAAATAATAACAGCAAACTTGCCGAGGCAGATTTAAAATGTGAAGTTGGTGTTTCTCCCTCCCCTCAATGAATCCCCTAATTATTTCAGTTCATATTCATCAGAGCTGTAAAAACTAAAACGACTGAAGACTGCAGTTCCCATAGTGCACAGCAGAAACGTGCCGACCTCTATTTCCCCGGTCATATTATCACTAAATCACCTTTCAGATTTCTTTATTCCATCGAGGAATGATGGTCCTGCGATAAGTCCGTCTTTCAGAGATATTGCGTCTGACTTTGATCACAGTTGGAGGAGCCATCTCCAGCTCCAGAGAAGGGCTGGAGTGGGACTTCTGCAGCACCCCTCCTTCCTCTCCCATCTCGTCCACAGAGTCTGTATGCATGGCTTTGTCAAACAGGTCCAGCTCAGCGGCATCCAACACGGTGTCAGCTGTCTTGTTTAAACTCTTCCAGGCCTCCAGCACCCGGATGTAGACTTCATAGCGACACGTCTGTAGGGTTTGGACAGGAGAAACACAACTTATGAACAACTTAGACTAGTTAGATCGCTCCTTCAACACCTCTCTCTCTCCTACACACACACACACACACACACACACACTCTAAGCCACGACACCTCGCTACCTCGTGCTGCAGGTACTCTGCTCTGACCCGGTGCTCCTCCAGCTCCTTGGCCTTGGCCCGTCGGCCCTCTGGCAGACTCTCATGCAGGTAGGCCAGGTCCGCCTGGAAGGACTCCAGCATGCCTGCATGGGACTGCAGCTGACGCTCCTGGACAGGGAGAAGCATATATGGACACATAGGACTCGATGGATGTATTGATGATAAATATTTTGGTTTACAGTACAGACAAGTATCCTGACAAAAGCTGAGGTTCATGCCACAGAAAATGTAGCAATAAAATAGTAGCTATACATAAATGAAATAAATCCATCAGAAAGTTTGCGGTGTACTGTATGACTTGGTTTGATAAAATCCCCTGGGAATGGATGTGCTTCCAGCTAGTGAAATTTTCAACTGATGGTAATGCATTGAAGCACTGGGCCAAAACATCCAAAATATGAAAAATACATTCACTCAAAGTCTAAATTGGCTTACACTATCAAATTATCAGGTTTGTGATGAGCTAGACAAATTCTAAAAATGACTAAATAAAGAAAAACAAAAAAAGTAGTTGTAATTGTAATAAGTGCAACCAAGAACGAAGTATAGGAGTGTGTACCAGTGTGTGTGCAGACTGCGAGGCGGGGAGAATTGGTCTGAAGAACCTCCTCTGGGAGCCGACAGCAGCCGGGAAGGGAGGCGAGGAGTGAAGAGCCGAAACCAGGTTGATACGGTCGATCCATGAACACATCTCTAGTTTGGACCTGAGGGGAGAGCAAACGGAGCTCTGAACAACTTGTATATCTCTTGTATATATCTTTTTTTTTTTACTTGTTGGGACTCCACAGCGCACACACATTCCAGCTGAGGTGTGACTTACGAGGCCTGAAAGAGGAAGACTCTCCAGTCGGCAGTCTGCAAACGGAAGACATGTGGTTTCTTGGTGTAGTCTGCCGCCTCCTCGGCCAAGGAGTGGTGCACGCTCACCACCTCCTCTGTGCTCTGACACTCCTTCCTATAGTCATCCTGACACACACACACACAGAAGAGGGGGAAGTGTTGAAATGTATCTATTTGGAAGGCATACAAATTGGTATTTATATAAAAGGGAGAAAGATTAAGAAAAATGATGTTGAATAATGTTGAGAATACTACAAAAAAGTTACTGACCTTCTGTAAGTAGAGCACCATTCCCCGCAGCACTCCATAGAAAGTCTTCCAGCTCCTCTTCCCCCAAGGAGCTGCCGCACAGGTACATTAAGCAGGTGTATGAAGGTTAGAGAATAACAGCAGTGGCATGAAAGTCCTCCAAGATAAAGGCTACTTAGTCCTGATATAACCAAAAATCATTACTATTCAAGCAATATATGATTAAAATGAAATAAATAAGCTGAAGCTGCCTCCTCCATTGACAATATATCCATAAAGAATCTCAATCATTTATTGAAGTTGAAAAGTTTATGCAATTTCCATTTCATCATTATTATCTAATTAACTGATAGGGACAGGATAACTAGTGCAATAATAATATAAAAAAGTGTGTAGTTCTTATGAGAGTGAATATTATCAACCATGTTACCTAACAAACACTTTACAGGAGAATGTGTGCTCATATTCAATATAACAGCTAACAGCTAACCAAAATCTCTATCAACTACAGTAAACGTATAATTGTGTCAACCCCCTAGTAGCTGTGCCAGCACATCTCTGAAACCCTGTCATCCCTTTCCTTCACACCAAACAATATATTCAAACCATTAAATGGTGGAATATCTCGATACCTGATTACCTGCCCCACCTGTCTTGTATTCTTATTTTGCCAAACTGTGGTCAACTGGGGAGTCAATATTGGACATGACAGCAGGGATTCTCTGTAAATGGCCAAATGTTTATGAAATATCTTCCGCAAGAAAATTAAGTTAATGACTTTTCCCTTTTAAAATGAATCTTTGGGTAAAATCACAATGTTGTTGAGGCTACAAACTTGATATCGAGGGCTTGGAGCCAAAGGGGCGTAAGTGCGATATACGAATATTATATATCAATTGAAAGGTCTCAGTGAGATCTTTTCAGTGCCAAAAGGACACAACTGAAATCATGACCCATAAGTTTTAATTAAACAAAAACTGAAAGCCGTAACAGTAAAAGTAGGGTTTTGTTTGCTGCCAAAAGGGCGTAACTGCACTTATGCCCTTTTGACACCATGCAAAACCCCACTTTTGACACTGAACAAGCATTGTGGGTAGAGGATTCTAACAGCACTTAGGTCAACTGAAAAAGTAATGCTAGCATGGCAGCATGATCACATCATTTTTAGTATCCTATTCATATCCTAATTAATATTCTAGGTCAATACTAGATGAATGTAAATATGTTAATATTCCCATTAAAAACTTAGGCCTATAGATTCAAAATGTTATTTTATAATGTTAGGAGTGTGAACTGGTCAAGATGAGCTCTGATAGTAAGACTGCTGGTAGCTGAAGTTCTCCCTCAGTGTTATGAGGAGTTTTACAGGTCTTTGAATGTGTCCCAGGACACATCAATAAGTGATGTGTCCTGGGACACATACAAAAATGTATTATACTAGCAAAAGAAAAAAAAAGTAGTAGTTTAGAATCAAAAGTAGTTTCTTATGTCTATAGAGGTTTATTAAAAAGGTTTATTAAAAGTTTTTAACAGAAAAAATGTATCAATCAATTTGATATGTTCCATGTAGCCTACAATTTTAAAGGCCTTGGTGAAAGTTGCTGAGCATTACTTCAAGATAAAGATATTCATTCTGATTTTGTTTTTTATATTTCAGTGTTGATTGAATTGTAATTGCTAGATTTGTTTTAAAATGAATGTGTTTTACAATTGTTTACTTACATACGCCCATATTCTGCATGGCTGTATTGGGACAATGTAAAAGTACAAAAGTAAATGTAAAAAGTTAACAAATATAATTCAACTTAAACTGTAGCAGTATTGTTTTTATAGTAATGCTCAATCTGATAACACAAAAACTTAAAATATTGTGCTTAGTATGTGGTAACGGCAGCTGATCCAAGTTTGATCAAAATTTGTTTTGGCTCTCCTGTAAAATCTACTATAATGCACTTAAGGCACCTTTGGCTCCAAGCCCTCGATATTTTCTGATATAATTCTCTCCTCTAGCCATTCCTAACTGCCTACTGCTAAAATGAATATCTTGCATGATAGGAAATGTAATAAAGGTAAACATCAGACATCAGGAAAACCCAATCCACCAATAGCTTCAAAAGCAAGTAAAAAACAACAGGTCAGGTCATCCATCCATCTCATTTATTTAATATAATACGCTCTCATGATCTATGAAGAAAACAAACATCACACAGTATGTGTCTCACTCACTGCGTTTGCCGTCAATGTCAGCATGGACCTTGCGCTGGAGGAATCCCTGCTTGACGACGACAGCCTTCCTGTCATGGGGAACGTCCTGGAAGGGGTTGCTCTTGGAGCGCAGAGACGCATCCTCTTTACCATTTTCCTCCGGCAACATCAGTTCCTTCTCGTCACTTCAAGCATGCAAAGGCAGATAAAGAGGACGGCGTATGTGAGAGATATGATCAAGGAAGTATTCTTGAGGAAGAACAGATGACAAATAAAGTGTCATTTCAAGGGACTACCCCAATAGGGAAAGTGTTAGTTTACTGGCAGTTAGATCGGTCCACTTACACAGCCCACTCCAGTGGCTCAGTCTTAATGGAGGTGTAGAAACTCTGAAAGGCAGACAGAAAGGGAAAGGTTAAATGATTTACACCAACATGGGTTCGACTTTGCTCAAACTACCAATGGTTTTTTTCTGGAATGATAATCAATAAAAACATTACTTTCAAGAGATCCTTGCTGAAGTTCTCTCCTTCATTCATCCCATCCAGGTTGGACACAAAGTTGGAGGTCGACATGGCTTTTCCCACATTCTGCGAACCCACACAGTATATTTGATTGTCACACGGAGCTCACAGCGCTACTTCAAATTTCCACAACACAGCTTAAATGCCAAACTTTTTGCCCTTTGTAAGTGATAAATGTCTCAGCGCCCACCTGTCCATGCAAGTCCGTGTTGAGAAGCATCAAAGCGCATGTAAGAGTCAGCACTGCCCCTGAGGATATATACACAAAGTGGGAAAATGACACACATGCAGCTGTCACCTTTGACTGCTCACCGCTACATCTCTGAACAGGAGTCAGTATCAAGTTAACACTCCGAATGCAGCTGAGCGACCAAGGCTCACCTGCGGAGGGGAAGGAGTCGGGGTTGCACTGATGGAAGCGGCAGGAGAATTGCTGCAGCACCCGCTCTCTCTCCTGCGTCTCTCCTATCAGTACCACCACTTTCAGGAAAGACCTGAATTCGGGCAAAAACAGAAGGAAACAAAAAGATGAAGAGAAGTTTCATCACACAAGAGATGACGATGCACACAATCAATCGGTCGCTCCGCCTCCGTAATCCTCACCTCAGAGCCTGATCCAGAGTCTGTCCAGTGAAGTCAAAGAACTTGAGGTATTCCTCTCCCACTGCACGACTGAAGTCATTACTATATAGATAAAAAAATCCATTCTTTATCAATATTATCATGACTATCTTTCTCAGTAATTACATCTAAGAGTTTATGGAACTGTACACTGAATGGTATAGTATACTGTACATTTTTAACTGTACACATGCTGTTTTTCAGCAGTGCCGTGCCTCACATTCACACAGTTACACACATTCGCACCTGGGAGCTGCCAACAGTAGAAGACAGTGATTGTCTTCTACTGAGCAGCTCCACTGGAGCAGTTTGGGGGTTTGGTGCCCACCATCACCGTCCAAATATAAAGATGAAGGAAGATAAAAAAAGATGTGGCTTATGTAAAATATGTCCTTACTCTTTGTCTATGTGTTTGACCACATCTATGGGTTGGATCCCGTCCAACTTATGGAGCCTTTCAGCCAAGCGACAGGCCATCTCTCTGTCCACCCCACCTCCGTTCATATGGGTCTCCGTTGTCTCAGCGGGCTGTTCTCCATTGGCCACCACAGTCTGTAAAGATCCATCCTCTGCACGCTCTACCTGTTCGGTCTGATGTGAGCTGTCGGCCTGCTTCTCCACCTGAGTTACCCCAGCCTCCGCTGTCGGCTGTGGGACGTCGGTCCCAGGAGACAGCTGCTCTGTTATTTCTGACTGATCTGTCTGATCGGGTTCCACAGGCTGCAAAGAGCACGCTGATGGTGTTGGAGACAGGCTGGTCATTTGCAATGAATGCTCATTCTGCTCTGCTGGCTCCATCTGCTGCGGCTGCTCTGCCACTCCAGTTTGTTCTGCCTCAACACTTACTATTTGCTCCGACTGCGTACACTGCGCTGGCTGCTCTGCCTTTTCTGGCTGTGTTGACCGTTCTGTCGGTTCAATGTGTGGTGATTGGTCCAGATGTTGTGGCTGTCCTGACCGGTCGGGATCCTCAAAGTGTTCCATCTCTTCCTGGAGTGAATGCTGGGTCTGCTCTGATTTTTCAGTCTCGTCTAGCTGCTTTGACTCGGACTGTAGCGGCTGCATTGACGGTTGTTTTGTCTGCTCTTGTTTGTTTTCAGAGTTTTCTGTCCCCTCTGCATTTTCTTCTTCTTGTATCAGAGGCTCTTCGTTGTCTTCTGGCTGTTCAGGGACCTCTGATTGTTCAGGCTGCGCCGTCTCATCAGCATCTTCACATATTGTTGGCTCTTCAGTCTGACTTGTTGGCTCTGTGGGGAGCTGTTCTAGTAATTCTGAGTGACACCTTTCCTGGAACTGCTCTGACTGCTGTAAATTAATCAGCTGATCTGGCTTTACTGTTGGTCCAGTGGGGTCGCTTTGTAGTGGCTCGCCAACAAGCTCCCTAAAAAGTACGGATGAAATATGCAATGTAGTTCATATGACAAAATACACATGAATAACATGGCATAATTAACATGATGAAATCATTTATAGTTACTGCAGAGCTTACTTCCTTCTAGCTGTAAGTCAATTGTTCCCATTTCTCAAGTGACATCTATCATACTCACATATCACTTGGACAACTGATTTCAATGGTTTTTGCCTCTTCGCACTCTTCATTACAGGACACATCTGTCCCAGTCGGCTCCTCGTCTGCCTTGCTTCCTTCCTCATCCTCCTCTTCCATCTCAACACCATTCGTTGACGGAGAGCTAGGCTCGTTCTCCGAGTCTGTCTGTCCAGTCAGCAGAACGCCTGGCTTCTCCTGTTCCTCTTCCAATCTTAAGTCTACAGCGCTCTCCCCGTCCGCCCCGTCTTCTTGAATCTCCTCAGGACAACAGAGTGACTCCACGGCTTCAACTGCATCTTCCGTCACTGCCTGTCCCTTCTCTTCCTCTGAATCTTCCCCCAGTGGGATTTCTGGAAGATAGTTTGGAAACAAGTGAACATTATAGTCATGAACTTTAACTCGCTCAAATTAAGGAAATGTGAGTCAGTAAGATGTTGGAGCTAAGCAACCATAAGTATACATCTTGCGACAGTCCACTAGAGTTAAACCGCCTACAGAAAGTGGATGAATGTGCAGAAATAAACTAAGCTGCAGTGGGCGGCTGATGGACAAACACTTGCCTTTTGCACACCTAATTCTGAAGTATTCGTCTGTGGTTTCTATGTGTAACACTCACCGTTACTGCCTTCTAACGCCGCTTGTGCTGGATCATCCTTTTCCTGTGCTGTCGGTTCTTCCACATCTGCAGAGTCACATGGCTGGAGATTGCAACACAGGCCACCAGTCAGGAACATATGTTGTGTGAGCAAACTTGTGATTGCCAGTGGGTTCATCAGTTCACAGCCACACTCTTAAGTCTCATCTGACCATTATTATGTCTGCTATGTCCCTCCCACCTCTGCAATCTACTACAAAAACCTAAACACATGCAGCTGTAGAGATAAACATAGAGGTGGCGAGGCCAAATTCAAGGCTATACTCACCGGAGAAAGGGTTAATAACACAGGATCTCACACACAATCACATCCTGGCTAATGACAGCGTTGAGAACATCATACCTTCGTTCTGTGTCTCTTCACATACGTACCTCAGAGACGTTTCCCCTCCACTCTACATTCGGGATCGGAGGCATCTGTGAATCAAGCCCATCTTGTTTCTCCGTGTCCTCCTGTAAGAAAAGCTCGGCGTCTATGTGACTGGTGTCTAGTCTAGTGGCTCCACCAGAGTCCAGCTCATTGGCCAAGCTGCTGTCAGTCATGGGCGAAGGCGTCTCTGAGGAGGGATCAGGCACGTCCCACTGCACCGTGGCACAGGAAAGGGGGGCAGCAGTGCAGGTCACCGGCCGTACTATTTGCTCCCACAGGTTTTCTGCCTCCTCCGCAGTCTGTAGTCCTTTTGGGGGAGGACTGAGCTGTTCTGTCCTGTGTGTCTCGTTCCGCTGCGCCTCTGTCTCCTCCCACACAATGTCCTCCTGCTGTCCATTGAGATGCTGGTGGCCTGCAGAGGACCATGAGTCTCGCTGAGGCTGCTGATGGGCTGAATCTCTAATATCTGGTAAAGAGAAGCACAAGCTTTCCTCCTCCATTAGCTTCTGGAGCTGCAGCCCAACGTATAAACAAAGATCTGTGAGGAGAGAAAACATTAATGTTAAAAAAAAAAGCGTAAAAAAAGAAAGAGTAACAGTGCTATTTAAATAGTAACAAAATTATTTCACCATGCCTCCACCCTAAAGCAACCAGAGAAATTCTTCCCTCCACTTCCAGGGTCTGACACATGTGTTTGCAAAGGATTAATGTCAAGTAAAACCAAACAAACAATATTGTTTTGCTGAACTGGTTCTTCGTGAACAGCTTCCAAAGTTACATCAATGCCTGATATAAAAAGAAACATATTTGAGGAACCGAATGGAGGGGCATCTGATTAGCATGATACACAAAAAACTCTAACTATATAATATCTAATAACTCTACTATATTTGGTAGAAGAGTAAAAATGTTGATTCAGATTTGGACTATCAACGCAATGGCTATGTATTTATGATCTGTGACAAAGAGTAAATTCAAAAACTACTGAGGAGAGCATCATACAGTCAAGTAACACATACCTATCCAAGCTAAAACTGAGATAAATACAGTCTTTACCGTCCTGGCAAAACAAATATCCTACGCACACTCACCGCTTGTATATCAACATAATCCAACTAAGATTCTTTGGGAGGAATACCTGTCTTTTTTTTTTTAGCTCCAACTCACTTGTCAAATCTTTTGGCGTGGCATTGCGGATGTGCAGTGCAATGACTTTTACCAAAATGTTTCAAAAGCACATTTGTACTTCCTGACCACAGAAACAGAAAATCAGCCGAGCAAGTGAGCATGAGAGAGTGAGAGAGAGAGAGAGAGAGACAGAGAGAGAGTGAGAGAGAGACAGTGTGTGTGTGTGTGTGTGTGAGAGAGAGAGAGAGAGAGAGAGAGAGAGAGAGAGAGAGACAGAGAGGAGGTGTATGGTAATGATTAAGAGAACAGAGAGGCAGAGGGTGGGGTTCGGGGGTGTTTTTGGTGAGCAGTTTAACTGTCTGTGCTTATCATAACGTCATACTGTACTGCAAGTTATTATGGGTAATGGATTGAACCCTGAAAGAGTCAAAAATGACATTTATTGAAAGTCGTCAACCAAAACCAACGGCATCTCTCAGCGATACAAAGGTCGACAACACAACATCAACCAAAACTGTCATCCATATTTGATTCCTCGTCTTGGCTCTCAAAGCTCTACACTGTGTATTGTTAAACACAGTTGAAATGATTTCACACTTTCCACATTTCTTTCTTATTCTCCTCCGTTTTCTGCCTACTTTAAGATCTCGCCCTCGTCTATCCATCTCTCTCTCTCTTCCTCTCTTTTTCTCTCTCTTCTATCGCTGTCTCTATCTTCATTATTCTGTTCACGTCACGTAACCAACATCCGGGACAGGTCTTGACCACATTTCCTGTGTGGGTGCTCACTTCTCAGTTCCTGTCAGGGTGCAACAAGAGCTACATGTAAGGCCAATGAAGAGACTCACAGATCAACAAAGGGCATCGCCTGCAAACGAATCCTGCTGCAAACTAATCCTGCTGCCGAGCCGCGCTTACAAAGTGGAGTGATTGAGATTTCATAACACAGAACTAAATCGATGCATTAACTTTAAAAATAGTCTAGTCTCAATTGAACTTTTACGAATGACAAATTGTCAGTTTAATAATAAACTGAACTTTCTGTTTCAGTAAGGAACTGCGTGTAATTTTGTCCATTCCAAGTTTATATTTTCAGTTTCAGCGGTATTGATAGGAATCTCTCAATGCTCTTTGAAAACGAGGAATTCACTGTTTGACATAATAACACCGACGATCTTTTGTGTCTGATGTGATCTTTGGCAGTGTTGT
Source organism: Centroberyx gerrardi (assembly GCF_048128805.1). NCBI lineage: Eukaryota > Metazoa > Chordata > Actinopteri > Beryciformes > Berycidae > Centroberyx > Centroberyx gerrardi. The sequence continues at coordinate 17,056,191 of NC_135998.1, read as the reverse complement.
TGATGATAAAAACTTTAGAAAAGATGTTCAGATATGACTGCAGAAATGTATACAGCTTTTAACACAGTACTTTTTCAACGTCATCAAAGAGAGAATGAGAATAAATGAAGTCAGCTGATACATGGGTGTGAAACAATTATAATACCTACAATTAAAATACCTTGTGAAAATATGCCGCAGACTGCCCTCTCAGTGGAGAATGCCTCTAGAAGTCACTTGTGGGGCATGGGAACATCACACAGCACATCACAGGCCTGGAGAGACGGGTGACAAAATATTACACAAATCCCTCAGTGTCAGGCCGAGTACCAGCATGACAAAAACAAACACAAAACAATGAGAGACTACGAAATAAAGAGAGGAACACAGCCTGACAATATGAGGGATGATGAAAGATATGGAATACGCATGAATAACTGAAAAGAGAAGATAAACACTGCCTAGTATCATTACCATGGGTAGAGAAGTAAACATTACTACTATCAAACCTCAAACAACAGTGTAATATTCATTAGGAGTAAATCTTTAGACTTTGAAGCAAGACTTACCCCCTCTAGGCTCTTAAAGGCAACATCATATGATCAGTCGGCTTGTGAGGCTTTAAGTCAAGCCTTGTGGGAGGGAAAGGCACACCAGTCTGCTATGCTAGGGTTGTAGCGCTGTCAATGAGTGTAGCCCTCACAGAGACGTTCACACGCACACACACACACCCACACAAGCACACACACACACACACACACACACTGTTATCCCTCAGCTGATTGTCTCTGTGGCTGCTGCACACACTCACAATAAACAAGTCTCACAGCCACGCTCTTTGAGTCAGTCAGCCTTTTAGCCTGTGGTGTCACACAAGATGCATGCAAGTCACAAGTCACAAGTCACAAGCCCTAGTCGGGACCCGGCCCTCCTCCTTTGTGCCCCCTGTCCATTTTGAATAGATCACGATCAGACTTCCGCCTACTCCTTCTGCTCTGCTCCCCCTCTAAACGGATATGCCTGGAGAAGCCAGAGGAAACTTAAGAGGAGGGATAGAAGGAGAAAGCTGCAAGTGGCAACAAAGAGGAAGAAAAGGCACATTGTGATTGGCAGACGACTCCCGAGCTCAGAGACACCTGAGAGGCCCCGGGCCACGCCCCCTGTCCTGAAGGCATGCAGGCACACACACACATACAGGTCAGGCCAGGGGAGTGGCCCGACTTCATTCCTGCAACTGACACCAGGAATGATGTGGTAGAACCAGAAGGCATCCTAATTCAATTTCTACTAGGGCCGGGTCAAGGGCCCATGGGGTGTTTCTCTTTCTGTTAGCCTACTGGCTAGGTCTCTGACATCATGCAGGAAGGCCTGGTTAATACAAATCTGTGTTGCAGACAGACATGAAGCTGATGTTATCTCAAGGCTTGTTTAAAAGTAATAGGTTACATTCTTATGTTTGTAAACTTGCTTTTATGCAATGTCTTTTATCCTGTTATTTTTCTATTGTGCTGTTGTTACCCTCTTATTATTTTTTATCTTATGATTTAATTGTTTTGGATTATTTCATGAGTAAGATATTTGCCTGTACTTGATTGTTAAAGCACTTTTAAATTATGTTTTAAAAAAGTGATAGAAATTATTATTATTAGCATTATTATTATTAGCATTATTGCTGTTGTTGCATGTGTGCTTGTTACTGTTATTAGTAGTAGTAGTAGTACTAGTAGTAAAGGTAGTAGTAGTAGTAGCAGCAGTAGAAGTAGTAGGCTAGTAGTAGTAGTAGTAGTAGTAGTAGTAGTAACAGTAGCAGTAGTAGTAGTAGTAGTAGTAGTAGTAGTACTAGTAGTTGTAGCAGTAGCACTGCAGTAGTAATTGTAGCAGTAGTAGTGGTAGTAGCAGTAACGTTAGCAGCGGTCAGGTAGCGGTAGTAGCAGTAGTAGTAACGTTAGTAGTAATAGCAGTAGTAGTAGGCTAGTAGCAGTAATGGTAGCAGTAGTTGTACCAGTAGTAGCAGTAGATGTAGGAGTAGTAGTAGCTAGTAGCATTAGTAGTAGTAGTAGTAGTTGTAGTAGTACTAGAATCTGTAGTAATAGTAGTAGTAGCAGAAGTAATCTAATTGTAGTTGTACCAGTAGTAGCAATAGTAGTAGGCTAGCATTAGTAGTATTAGTAGTAGTGGTAGTAGCCTACTACAGTGCTGTTTTCCTTGTTGTCTTCCTTATTTTCACTAGCATCATTATCATTGTCATTATTTATGTGTGGTGTGTCAGTTAACATGGATTACCTCGACTGTTACCCGCCTGGTGCAGCTATCTACTCCAAACCGGTAGGGGGCGGTAGAGATGCTGCCCAGGTCTCGAGGCAGCAAAACAAAACCAGCTTCCCGTCGTCACTTTACTGCGACTGGCTCCGCTTTGTTTGTTCCGCACACGGCAGCAGTACCGCACACACCCACTTTGCGAGATAGTTTTATTTGTGTATAAACTGCCCAGTAAGTTATTTTCAGCGACTACCGGTTGGTCCAACATGGCCAAGTCGAAGGATCTGAAAATCTTCTTGGAGTCATCACTGAACGAGATTTTCAAAGCGACCGTGAACGACATACTGGATTCTGTGGACCGGACCTTGTCTGAGTATCAGGGCAAAATTCAGAGGATTGAGTCTGAAAACGAAGACCTTAGACGGATACTGTATGCACAGAAGAGCACGGAGTCTGATGTTAGAGGTATGGTGGCCAACAGACTGATTGTTATGCAGGAATACTGTTTATTAACCCTGGCTGGACAGCGTAGCTTCATACTGTCACTGACCTTTTGTTCATGCACTGTCAGAAAACAGTTACATTATGAAGCTCTCCCTGCAGTGTGTGTGTGTGTGTGTGTGTGTGTGTGTGTGTGTGTGTGTGTGTGTGTGTGTGTTAGTCATTGGATTTAATTTTTACACCCAGGTTCTCTTTGGTTTCGAAACACCTAGCTCCCAACCCCAGTGGTTTTCCACCTTTAGTACTGTATGACTTGGCAGGACAGTCTAATTCGACAAATGCTGCACACAAACTAATGAATTTCAATGTCTTATTTTATTAACTAGAAGTCAGCACTAGGAGAGGATGTAGAAGAATCACTTTTCAGCTACAGTATAGGCAGACAACAAAAGTTTCCTCACATGGGTTTTCCCTGGGACAAAAGCTTTATAAGAAGGGGGTCTCTGGTCTAAAGTGCAAAGATCTGGGCATCTGACATGAAACCGTTTACAAGCCCTTAGTTAGACTAATGTCTTAAAGGTGCATTAAGTATGATTTTTACTGTCCCACAGAGCAAAATGACCACAAGTTAACTGCGGGGGGTTTGATAGGATCGTTGATCAATATTAATGCTGAGATATTCTGGTTTTCAAAAACTCACTTTCAGACCCCTTATTCTCAGTCAAAATCAAAATGTCAACAAATGACAAAGCAGTACTATCTTGCATCGTAACACATCACCTCTTCACTAGATGTCTCTGATGAATTTCTGCTGTAATTAGCTAGTTTACTCGAAAATGTGACTAATATTTCTGTCAATTTGGAATACAAATTTCCACCGTAAGCTGTGCCAGAGACCTGACAGTGTTATTGAAATGTCTTGGTTGCTGATAGGTCAATAAAAGTCATACATTATTAATAATTATAATTACTTAATGCCCCTTCAAGCATCCCCAGGTTAAATCTTCACGAGCCTAGTGTCAAACTGGGTCACTGAGTTTGTCCAAACTGCTTTATTGCTGTCACAAGATCAATCTATTGTTTATTCAGTTAAGTCTTTCACAGATAATTAAGTATATTAGCTGAGTTATTATAGTGTAGGATATGTATGTCAATAAATCACAGTCTGAACTATTTTGTTTATAATTTTGACCTTGCATTTCCACAGACAAAAGTGAACAAGATGCTGCTCAAAAGTCGTCGCCTTCAGAATGGACTCTTCCTCCCGTCACCTCGGCCCAGGGCTCGTTCAAAATGTCCATCCGCAGCAGTGACAAGAAGAGCTCCAGGAGGAAGCATAAAGACAAGATGAGGGAGAGCAGAGGAGCCGCTTCCTTTTTGCTGCAAGCCAGTCACATGGTAGAAGAACCGTGTATGAACACATCAGAGGCTAGTGTGTCCAACCAAACCTTGTTATCCATTAAGACAGAACCCGGCCTGGATGACGGCTGTGCTATTGACCTCTCCAAGCCTTCGTCCCTTCTCAACCTAACAGTCAGGCCAATAAAGTCTGAGAGCACAGAAGTCAGTTATGACAGTCATGATGCGTATACAGCTCTGCAGCCGTCTCCCGGCCCGGAGCAGGACTCCAGAGGCAGCGACAGCGAAGTTAGAGTCACCATTGTTTCTGACAGCTACATGGAGGCCAGCGAGGATGAGGACAGGCAGTTCGTCAAACCGGAGGACGAGGAGCCGAATGGGAGGCTGCAGTATGGCGATGAGGACGGCTTCTCTAAGGCGGGGTTCTCCTCTGAGGAGCATTTGCTGAGCTATTACCCCGAGTCAGAGATGGATCCTGCCGGAATGAGCGGAGAGGTTTTCATGCCAGAAGAAGTAAAGCGTGGGGAAAATAATTCAGCTGCTGATCCAGCAGATTTTTTGGAGACTCGTGACAACTTTTTGCGCTGTCCCATATGTCCCAAGACATTTAGCCGAGCAACCTCCCTCAATATCCACATCAAGACCCACAGCGGCGAGAAGGCCCACAGCTGCAGCTACTGTGGCAAGCGCTTCGGACGGGCCGACCTCCTCAAGTCCCACAAGCGTACCCACACAGGGGAGAGGCCCTACAGCTGCAATATCTGCAGCAAGACGTACGCCCATCCCAGTCAGCTCAGGATACACAAACGTGTCCACACTGGAGAGAGGCCCTACTCCTGCCCTTACTGCGGGAAGCGCTTCAACGAGCACAACCAGCTCAAAGTCCACTTACGAACTCACACAGGAGAGAGGCCTTACAGTTGCAAGGAGTGCGGTAAAACTTTCAGCAACGCAGGCAACCTGCGCATACATGAGAGGATCCATACTGGTGAGAAGCCATACTGCTGCGCTCAGTGCGGGAAAAGGTTCAACGGTCTGGGCGACCTCAAAACACATTATAGGATTCACACTGGGGAGAGGCCCTACAGCTGCGAGCTGTGTAAGAAGACCTTCAGCCAGGCCGGACACCTCACCATACACATGCGGATGCACACAGGAGAAAGGCCGTACAGCTGTAACGAGTGTGGGAAGAAATTCACGGTGGCCAGCAGCCTAAAGCTGCACCTGAGGACTCACACAGGGGAGAAGGAATACATCTGCTCCTACTGCAGCAAGAGCTTCAGCAGGTCAGGCCACCTGAAGAGACACGAGCTCGTCCACACCAAAGAGAAGGTCTTCCTTTGCAGCCAGTGTGGCAAGACCTACACTGACCAGTCCTCCCTTAAAAAGCACCTAAAGATGCATGCTGCCAAGGAGCAGAAGGCTCAGAGTGAGGGAAACGCCAGCGAGGCTCAAGTGCAGGCCAACGCAGCCGAGCCGCTTGATTCTGAGCCGCCTTCAGCCACTGATAAACACGAGAACCAAATTCTAGATGACTAATCTAAAAGCTGAGAATTAATAGTGCTGTATATGATATTTGTGGTACAGTGCAATACACTGTTGTCTAATCTTTGCTGTGATTTAGTAGGTATATAATATTCAGCAATACTGTATGACGAATGATTCTCTTTGATTGGTAAATGGTTATTATTCTCCTTGTAGTCTGCATTCAAACTTCATTCCCTTACTTTGTACAATTCTCAAAATAATGTGAGAGTTACAAGCAAAAGCTGTGATGTTATTGTCAAATTGGAGTTGCATATATTACCAAAGTGTCTGTTTTTATGTTTTGGAAGTGCTGTATGGGAAAAGAAAATGCTTGTGATGAATGAATTGTTAGTGAGACCGTTTGGCAGGTTGGCTAGTGTTTAGAGAGAATGTCCTGAAACTGGAGGACGCGGGTTCAAGCCCCTGTGTCAACAAGCATCCGCCCTGCTGAAGTGTCCTTGAGCAAGACACTCAGTCCCTGCCAGCTCCAGAGGTGCTGTTCCCTGACCTCTGACCTCTGACCTCCCTGTGGAGGAGGGCAAGAGAAAAGAGATCAAGGAGCTCAATCAAGTTTAACATTATTAGTGAAATGAAGGTGCTTCTGTTCACATTTATACACTTGGTAGCCGCTGGTTAAAAATATGTGAGCTACGTCATTGATTCTAGATGCAAATCATTAATATTATGCTGTACATAGCTTTAACTATACAGTCAGCAGATCTATTGAACTGACAAGAATGTATTTGTATAGTAATGCTAGAGTGTGGGACAGCCATGTTCGATACAGATTGAACTGCTTTCAATAATAAATCAATAATTGTTTTGCAAGCCATACTGATCTTGAAGAATGTTGAGCTTCTAGAGCCTTTGTCTTAGACTGTGTGTTGTACTACCAGGAAACGTCTTCTACCATGAATTATGTATAACTGACACACGTAGGAGTATGTTTATGACGATAGGGCTACTGTTTGTCGTGGCAACTGATTAATATACCTACCTAGCAATGTATTTTAAACTGACTATTTGCTACTAGGAATATATCGTGGAGTTTTACTTTTGTGTGCTTCATGTCTAAATTAAAAAGATCAGCAAAAGTTGTTTCTTTAAACGTCCTTATTTACTCTTTATATTTGCCATTTATACCTGAAAACGGAAGGAAACGCTCAACAAAAATTCTTAATAGTTTATATTTTCACTGAATACACACACAGAGTACATACACATTGTTTTAAATGTTACACATTCATGGCTCCCAGAAGAGCTGATACCACACAGTATGCAAATAAGTGCATGTTCATATTGTATCTTTCTAATAATCAACATCTGTCAACTTCTGATCTAGCAAGAACATAATTTGTTCTACTTTATTTCACATCAACAATGCAAATTGATACATTTTACAAGACATGAATAATATATGATCACACTTCAGACAGCAAACAAAGAAGCCAACATTTCGCCCTGCTCCATCTGAGTCGTGCCACTCTTGGTCGGCCTAGCAGCAGAGGCCGAAGCTCTTTGGTAGCTTCTCCTTGGACAGGTAAAGCACAGGCTGAATGCTGCTGCTGAAGTCCATCAAGCCAAACGCAAGATAGTGAATATAGCAACGAAACACATCGCTAGAGAAGTAGTGCTGGAAGGGGAACAGTGCTACAGGTGGGAAGTAGTTGAAGACTATGATGGCCAAGATGATGAGGACCATCTTGAAGGCTCTCTTCTTCACCGGGTGCATCTCGTCTCTGCCCGGGCCGGACTGCCTGAGCGCCCAGAGGATCGCGATGTTGCAGAACACCATGAAGGCGAATGCGGCGAGGATCATGACCGTGAAGACCAGCTCGAAGTTGGCAATGTTGCCCACGCACTTGGCGGCGGCGTAGGCCAGCGTGACCAGCCACACCACGGTGACCAGGACGGCCCGGTGGCGGCGGTCCTTGAGCTCGGTGAAGGTGATGGGGTGGAGCACGGCCATGTAGCGGTCCAGGCAGATGCAGGAGAGGAAGAGCGGCGAGGAGTCTTTGATGCCGTAGAAGAAGCGCAGGACGTACCAGGTGCTGCTGGTGGTCAGGTAGACGATGTTGGCCAGCTCCAGTGGAGGGATGAGGCAGAAAAAGACATCTAGTACCGCCAGGTGCATGATGAAGATATCTGAGGTGGAAGAGTCGCCCTTGTTCTTATGGATGAGCCACAGCACCATGATGTTGGCCGGGATGCCCAGGAACATGTTGATGAACTGCAGGCACAGGTAGCAGATGATGACAGCAGGCATGTCTTTGCAGCCCTCATACACCGTCAGGTCTCCCTGGCTGTTATTGATGGGTCTTTGAGAGATGAGGAGTACAGAGAAGTTGATGTAGGAAACCTCCATGAAGGCGGGAAAGGAGAGGACACCAGCCAGCTGAACGACAGGGATCTGCCGGATAGAGTACACGACACATTCAGCTATTAGAGACACACTGTAGGTAGATAAAACACCAAACTGCTCACATGGAAAGATGCTAGTTGAAGGAAGCAGAATTGTCAGACATCACTGATTTAGTTGACCAAATTAAATTTGGTCAACTAAAATTCTCTATGAATCATAAATATCCTCTCAGCTGTTGCAAAACACTGTAGACCAAAGAGGGAGAAGAAAAAAAAAAAAAAGTCTAAGGCACTCTCTTGAAAAATGATGGCTAATTCATAGCATAAGAAAAAGATAGAAAATAGAAAGATAGAAAATAGAAAAAGCAAATAAACTATACTAAACTAACATATTTTGATCCGCATCACCAGCTTACTTTGCTGTTTCCTAAATGGAACAAAACCTTTAATATTTAGGAAAAATGTGTTTTCACTCATTCAGCACAAGAACGGCACACTATGCACACACTATCACAATAAGTTTTCTTAAAATACATAAACAACTAAATAAAAACTAAAAACAAACTCTGAATGCACTCATTCATATGTAGAATGACAAATTATTTACTCTAAGTGAAATATCTTACCTTTTATCGGTATTCAGTTGTCTAATGCACCTCTGTCAGACTGGCACTGTAGACACCTATCCTATTTATTGCCAGACACACCTAGAGCAGTGTGAGCCACACAAGGATGTGCCTGTATGCTGAACATCACACTACAAAAGGGCTCTGAGAATGGTTTGCAAATGTGCCTGTAATATATTTCCACCGTGTAAACAAGCTGCACATCCCACTCTCTCTGTATCCAAGGGTGATATATCAATTGAAAGGTCTCAGTGAGATCTTTTCAGTGCCAAAAGGTTGATAATTGATAATTGATAATTTTTTTCTGTTAAAAACTTAGTAGGGTTTTGTTTGCTGCCAAAAGGGCGTAACTGCACTTACGCCCTTTTGACACCAAGCAAAACCCCACTTTTGACACACAATATTAGATGAATGTAAATATGTTAATATTCCCATTAAAAACTTAGGCCTATAGATTCAAAATGTTATTTTATAATGTTAGGAGTGTGAACTGGTCAAGATGAGCTCTGATAGTAAGACTGCTGGTAGCTGAAGTTATCCCTCAGTGTTATGAGGAGTTTTACAGGTCTTTGAACGTGTCCCAGGACACATCAATAAGTGACGTGTCCTGGGACACATACAAAAATGTATTATACTAGCAAAAGAAAAAAAAGTAGTAGTTTAGAATCAAACGTAGTTTCTTATGTCTATAGAGGTTTATTAAAAAGGTTTATTAAAAGTTTTTAACAGAAAAAAATTATCAATCAATTTGATATGTTCCATGTAGCCTACAATTTTAAAGGCCTTGGTGAAAGTTGCTGAGCATTACTTCAAGATAAAGATGTTCATTCTGATCTTGTTTTATATTTCAGTGTTGATTGAATTGTAATTGCTAGATTTGTTTTAAAATGAATGTGTTTTACAATTGTTTACCTACATATGCCCATATTCTGCATGGCTGTATTGGGACAATGTTTGTGCCAAAAAGGCGTATTTCACTCTTTTGCCATTTTTAAAAAAGTTAACAAATATAATTCAACTTAAACTGCAGCAGTATTGTTTTTATAGTAATGCTCAATCTGATAACACAAAAAGTTAAAATATTGTGCTTAGTATGTGGCAGCCGATCCAAGTTTGATCAAAATTTGTTTTGGCTCTCCTGTAAAATCTACTATAACGCACTTACGCCCCTTTGGCTCCAAGCCCTCGATATGTATATGTGCAACCAGAGTCTAAGTAGAGAAGGTTTGCAATATCTAATAAAGTCAGTGGTGCTGGAACATTGCCATTCTGTTTCCCCCACCCACAATGAAATACAACTCACTGTGCAGAGTAGATATTAGAATATTTACCTAACAACTGTTTCCATTTGAATGGAGAGGTCAGAAGTTACCCTTTTATGCGAAATTACTCTCACCTGTTCAATAGGATAATGCAGCGCCTTCTGTTTCAGTGACTGGTGTCCCTGCTCCCCGCATAATCCTTGTGACTCCTGTGTACTTCTGTCCCAGTGTGAGCAAATACTGAGCCCTCACCTCAAAATGAGGGATGGAAAACAGCCCTTCAAAGATGACCCAACACTTCAGGGATCCCACTCCATCCAATCACAATGTCGAGACAAGGGTGTGGAACCTGGAAGATCTCCCCCTGGATACCACGATGCCTTGCTTGGCCTCACTTATAACACTGTGCATTCATCGCAGATTTAAACGAATTAATAATATAACTGCAAAACTGTGAGTGATTTGGCAAACTGAAGAGTAAAAGTGGAGTTGGAAAAGGCGTTTAACTGTGAAGACAGAGTGGGGAGAGTGAGGAGTCTAATGGGTTTGTTTGGAGGACATGTTGTGGCAAGCCGTTATCCATTCACACCGATTGGCAATGATGCAATAAACCATTGGTGCCTGACGGAAAATCGGTAGTAAACAACTGATGCAACAGTCCAGAAAATCACTTCTGAAATTCAGTGTAACAGTGTGTAATCTGTTACATGAGGCTGACACATTTCGACTTGCCTGTCGTCATGCCTGTCGGTGGTGCGCAGAGCAAAGACTACTGTCTCTATTGCCAATCACTATGGGCCACTTAATGCCGTGATTCACTGTTATGCACTTTTTAGTATTTCCTGGCTGTCTTTATGTTCAGGTGGATAGGAAGTGTGTGTGTACACTGTGCTGTTTTTTCAAGGGCCATGTTTCATTACACAATTAAGAGACTCAGAGAAAAGGCCGCTGTGCAGATCAGACTCATTCTGCAGATTGTGTGGTGACCAAAACATCTTGGGATAAAGTTAAGACTCTATTGTACATACTGTATTTTAGATTATATATACTTATAACAGTAAAGGCCTATTGGGTTTTTACCATAGTGACACAATCTATCACAACACATAGATTGCATTCCCAAGGGATGTCTTCATCGCTCCTCATTTATTCACTGGTATACTATAAGCGCCAAAGTTTAAATACTAATTGTGGTATTATAGTGGGCTGTTTCGTGTCTGTTTCAGTCTATTTGAACAGCTTGGCAGCCATCTGTTGAAACTCGACCCGGGTTTGTTTACCTTTGTGTGACTGTCTCTGAAGTTGTTTATACTGGTGTCAGATTCACAGAAGTCGCGTCTCGCTCATATAAGGGAAGGTTCTCAGACGTCTGCCAGATTCTGCATCAGGGGCACCAACACACACCACAACTGACACAACACACCGCTGCTTTTGTCATGCAGCTTAATAGGCCTTTTGTTCAGGGACGATTCAAGCTTCTTGAAATGTTTACATTTTTATTGATCTATAACGATGTCTTCCTTAATGGCATACCACTTTTCCTGCCAGTAAAGAGCTGGAAAGGCACAGTGACAAGAAACGTGTCATGTTTAAAAGGAAATTTATCAAGATAAAATTATGTTTTTTAGTCATTTTGTTTTGTTGAATATACTGTACAGATCAACACAGCACTGCACTATAAGTATACTGTGGCAATTACAACAGATACAAGGTTGAGATGTGCTTTACTCTTTACTCATGCTTACAGATCCAATAGTGATGGGTACAAAGGAAATGAAGTGAAGTGAAGGTTGTTGAAAAGCTGTGCTGAACCTTGCTCCCCTCCGCAGCGTCCCACGGCTCAATAAAAAACACTGAACCGGTTCCAGTACAAGCACATTACTGACCCTCTGAACACTGTCTATCAATGCTGCTGTACATATTTAGTTCACTCCAAGTAAAATTACTTGGAGTGAACAGATTCAAATCGTTATTTTGTATATTGCTTTGCTAATCAGGGCCTGTTACTTTTGTTAAAAATCGCAAAACCCCAACAAAAAGCACCAATCTTCCAGTATTTTGAAAATAAATACCTATTTACTTGGTTTATAGGTAGAGATGTTGTAAGTTGATTTTATATTGATAATTCATGTAACTCTATCATGTTGTAGGCACTAGGCAGTAAGCCTTTATATTGATACTGCTGTTCCTGTGTAGATTTACTGTGTTTGGATGAGCAGCTGCATGCAAAATGCAGTCTGCCTCAACATCATTTGCAAAACCTCCTCTGCAGACCTTATTGATTAGGGGCAATTGAGCCTTGAAGAGAAGACTGCTGAAGCTGAAGATATAGAATTGCAAATCTCACGTTAAATAATATGATGAAAAACTTGTTACCAGCATGCCACACAGTAAAGAGTTAGGATAATATACAACTGATGATTTAATTTGTAGAATGAAAGTTCATATTCTTAAGTATGACATCTCTGCCTCTGGAGTTTTCAGCTGCACACATTCGTGATTCACTGCACCAATTCTCCAGGCGGGTTTCTATGAGCGCTGCAGGCCAAGTAAGATTATAGTCCTTGTTAAAATATACCAGACCTAATCACATCTGAGGGGGACGAGTAAATCTGCTGGCTGCATTACATCATACCATCCGGCCTATTAGGGGACATTTCCTTAATTTGTGACAGGGAGTCACAGCTGAACTGAGCATGAAGCAGCATTCTGGAAATTCACTGATCTGCTGGGTGGATTCTTTGGTGTTTTTTTCTACGGCTTTTTAACAGAAACACACAGCGACAAAAAACAAATTACGAACACAACCAATCACCTTGTTCGGTGCTGCCATGCCAAGAATGTTTTTTATCAGTGAAGTTGTACTATTAACAAGCAGGGACAGAAAAAAAGGAAGAGAAAAAGAAAACAACTGTGGATGTGTGAGTCGGTCATCTTGTCTTGTTCTACTATAATATTGAACACAAGTCTTCTTTTGCTTAAACCTGACATATCACACATCTGTACCAAAATTATTCATCTATAAAACATGGCCTGAAAAATCTGTTTTTTTTTAATTTTGTGCTTGTGTGTTTAAATCTTTTTATTGTTATTGGTTTTTTTTTATTTTTTCTCAAATCATTCATGTTTTTGACAAAACAAGGATGAAGGATTGAATAGTTGGTCCACTTTTTAATAGGAAGCTGTCGGTACCACATGGAAGGATGAGGAAAAATTTGGTAAATCATGGAATGTACAAATTGGGATGTCAATTTGATTAATACTTTACGCATTGATTTGGCTTTAAACAATTTAAACAGCCTACTTACCCTCATATAGGTGTTCTGATACAATGCAATACATGGTAAAGGTCACAAGATAAGAACACACAGCAAAGGAGCAATACAGACGGAGTCTCATACGACCATTTTAACACCATTTGGTCATATTTTTTTTTATTTTACAGTTCACTGGAAGCTGGAATACTCTTGATAGGAAGCAGAGGGGAAAGGGTTGCACTCACAAATAATGTAGTTTGAGCAGCAAGAGTCATACAATCAAACAAGCGGGAAACAGACATCAACAGTATACACTGTAGCTACGTTATGTGCAGACATCCCAGCAGTACCAAACAGTTCCATTACAAAACTACATATTTCTTTTCTACCGCCACTCACTAACTAAATATTCCTCTTGTAAACTTGTGGATGTCTAAGTGTTTTTACAATACGGTACAGAAACCATCCACTTCCAGCCTGTTGCTGGTTTAGAGGGACACTTGTGAGGACCAAAGGGCATCAACTTCTGTGCTAACGTTTAATCTCCAGGTTTCAAACGGAAATCTCTTCAGAATAGCGAATATTTAGAACTGAAAAATATGAACCATGCTATGACAAAGGCTTCATGAGTAAAAAAAAAAAAAAAAAAAAAAAAAAAGCATCCACTGTAAAGACGGGATGTGGCACTAGGTAGCCAGTCTAGTGTTTTGTTTTTTTGTGACGTGATATGACATCAGAGGTCTGCCAACCGAAGATCCCACCCTGCAGCACTTCAGTCTGAGCCTTCCCAGCCCGGTCCGGTCCAGTGGTGCCGTGACCCTGAGCTGGGGATCAACTGGGCTCCAACACATTCACCATGTGCACCATCCTCCTCAAGTCTCTTCCACGTGCAAACTTCTCTCATCCATCTCCTCCACTACATCTCGTCGGCTTGTAGGCTGCTCTCCCATCAGTTTTTTTTTTTCAGTGTTTGAAACAATTGTCTCAAAGTTCAGGCAAAGGTTACGACATCAAACGTGCTGCTATACTAATAAAAACACTGTTCTACTCACTTGTACAGGTGACACCCTATAGCTAGATCCTCTGTCTCACACTCTACACACCGCCAAGTGTCCCCATGTCAGGAAAACAGATATTATTATCATTATCAGTTACATTACTTCTAAAACACGCAAGTGGGGAAATATTGAAAGAGATGGGCTGAATGTAGGTGATTGGGGTCAAAGCACCTGAAATAAAGACTTTAATAAAAACATGATTGATAGGTCACAGCAAGCAGGTGCAGTTGGTGATTTATTTTCTTATTCAACAATACGAATGTGGCATATACTTCCAATGGAAATCACTCCACCCACCGTCTTTGTACAACAGTTTTTGGGAGACAAAGGTCTAGGTCAAAGCCCATGTTTTCCTGTTGCCTACACAGTGCAGGGACAGGAGTGAAAATACTCTTCTGGGAGTGTTAAAGTCTGGTTTCATTCTTGAGATCCAGCAGATGCCACTATCCTGCAAGTAATGAAGCGAGGGGATCTCAGCAGCTTCTCAGCAGCTTCTCAGGAGTGTTAGTGATAGTTCCAGGCTTTCAGCTTGGTGGGAGTGTAGGCGGCATCGGTAGGAAACGGGGAAGGCAACAAGTAACAGGATCTTGGATCCCGGGGCAGCTGGACTCGGACTTGGAGTGTTCACTTCTAGGCGGTGCATGTTTTGTTTCGGGGTGGAGTGGTTACATATTGCAGTCTGGGGTCTTACGATGGAGTGGCTAAAGGTGCTTCACTGCCACAAGTGGTCAGTCGGGTAAACAAGGGTCCTGCCGCGCTGAGCTTGCCAGACAGGATCGCTTCAGTCTTATCAAAAGTTTGCTCCAGATGAGGCTGGAGACCAGCGCAGGTACTGTATATCGACGTCAAATCGCGATGTAATGTTTGTATCACATTTTGTTGGTGATGGTTGTATTGCGGTGGAATAGCGGCCATTTCACAGCTGAAACATGGTGACATTATGGTGTCGTGTCTAGTAGGACTAGATGAAGGTGGAGTCCATGGTGCTGGCGTCTTGCGTGCTGCGGGCCCGAGCCTCAAACAGCTGTTTTATCAAGGCCGACTTCTCTTGCTCCAGCTGCGTGATCCGCTCGCTCTTCTCTGTCACCTCCTTGATGAAAAAGAAGAAGAGAGGAGAGATGGAGTGGGTTAAATGCACACTGCCAAACGTGGAGTTCACTGGAAGCAAAAGTACTTTGATGCAACTTTTTTTTAAAATGGCAGTAATGAAGTGTAAGCTATTAGTGACTTCTATATATTGGCTGTATTGAATGTGATTTACCTGCGTGAGGAGACGGTTCTGGTCCTTCAGTCTCTGGATGGCTTGTGGCGGAGCTGGAGGCTGGGAGCTGGAGGAGACAGCTGTCGTCTGAGCACCAGAGGCAGGGAACGACTGCTGAGAGAGAAGAGGAACCACATTCAAGGAAAAGTCCACCTTCAGATACTCTTACACTGTTAGATATCATCAATCTGTGATGTTCAGTACATTCCAGGAGTTATTTTGTGATGAAGTGTTGTCCTTTACTCTTTTGCTGGACCCACTTTCCCTCAACGTGCCTCGTCCACTTCTACTTCAGCTAGTTATTTCCTACATTTCCCAGATTGCCTTTCAACCACCCCCAGAGAACGTGCCTGGACTCGTTGCATTCAGCTGTGGGTTATACGTTTGGGTGGAGAGCTCCTTATTCAAAACACAACATGTCTTGTGGCTGCATTGCATTCTGGTCTATTGAGGTTACTGTCGGTGGAGAAATTGGTCTCTCTGCCTCTTCTATGATGGATTTCTCCCTGTGTGGCTGTTGGACGTCGGTGCCAAATGGCGGCTCTAGAAAGAAGACCTCACTCTTTGATTCTGAGGGACTGACACCAAAACCTGACGATTACAGTTGATGTTTTAAATGGCTAAACTTTTTTCTCCTATCACACTCCATTGTAGCTGCGTTGGAAATGACGTCATGCCGTCTACGTTTGGACAGTTATCCAATAATAAAAAAAATACACCAGAAATGGGCCCAGAAATGCAAAGGACATCACCAACAGCTGTATTCTAACAGTGTTAAAGTGATTTTTTATTTTAAAACCATTATATTTGAGCATATAATATACTGTCTGTGTAAAACACAAATCTCCTTGTCAATATTCAAAAGATAAAGATAGGTCAGTGGTAGTTTGAGATGAGAGCATAACCTGCCCGTTGTGGATTTCACCCATAAAGGAAACTGTTTAACCCTGGAATCCAAATTTTCCTGTAAATTGCCTCTTCTTATCCTTGGACAGCGAGGAACGCGTGACAAAGTTTGATCATCTCGACCATTAGGTGTTATTAGACCCATGACGGGTAAAACTACCCTATGTGGAGCCTACAGTCTGTAACACTCACCATCCCAGTGCAGGAAATGAGGTCATTAAGGCAGCGGTTGACTTCCTGCAGTTTGGGAATTAGAACATTCATGCGACTCTGATTGGCTTCTGTGAAGAAATCCTGGCAGGAGAGAAAGATACAAAGACATATGAAATTCAAGAAAGTAGTTCAAGACCTGAAAAGTGTTATGAGAAGGAGGTGAGGGGCGATGACTCAACAAACCAGGGAAAGGTTTGGTGAAAAAGGGGTAAATTTAAATGCTGTTTCGTTGGGAAGTGTTTTTAAATTCATAAATATTCATATTCAGTCAATTCATAGATCACTGAGAATGTTCAGATTTCAGTTATTAGCAATTAATGAAGTATTTGTCTGTTCAAAACCAGTGCAGAAGAAAAAGTCAATGAAAATCTTAATGAATATCCACTTTCAAGAATTAGTGGTTTCAGTAAATCCCATGATACTACTACATGATACAAAAACACATTAATACACAGCTAAATAAGGTGACTATGCAAATGTACATGGTAGTACATAAGATTTTGCTATTGATATGTCTCATTTACAGTTTTGAATTACAGATACAGTTCATATTTTGGACTGGAGATTAAGTTAACACTGGTTCTATAAGTGGAATCCTCCTGTAGTTTCACCCAGGTCCAGTCTACAGTGTACTGACCGTGCAGTGGGTGCTCTGGCCGACCTGCCGCTGTCTCTCCGTGACATTGTGGATTTGGCCCTGGTACCAGTCCCTGGCCCGCTCCACCACCTCCAGGCCCGCCAGCAGGGAGTCCTTCTCCTGCTCCAGCTCCTTCATTTGCTTCAACTGGGTGAGTTGAGAAGGAGGGAATTGAGTAAGGAGAATATGTGGGAGGAGAGGGAAAAGGGGGATAGGAAAAGGGAGAAACGGTGGAAAGAGGAAGGAAAGAGGAAAGAAGACAAGAAAGAAAAACGTGATTAACAACCACAACGGACCGGCCTGAAGTCCATTCCCGTATGATCACTTTACACACCAGACATCATAAAAACAAACTTGATTTACGTATTTTCCATGCCATCACTAACAAAGCCGGCTGATCTCTGCCAAGATCAAATGAAACCATGTATTCTGGTTCTGCCAGTACTTTGCATGGTAGACAAACTCCAATCTTTTCACATGGGCATCTGCAGCAACCTCTTTTGTGCTGGTGGAGACAATGGCGCCATACCAATTGTGCCTGACTCTCACCCCATCCTGAACAGAGACAATGTTTAGAGGAGCAATCAGTCCAGTGTCATGGCAACCGCGCAGCAACCTAAGAATGGGGTAAACAAGCGGACCCACTTCAGCCATGGCCACCCTAGTGTGTGTGTGTGTTTATGTGTGTGTGTGTGTGTGAAAGAGAGAGAGAGAGAGAGAGAGAGAAGAGAGAGAGACATGTATGACAGAAAGTGTGTGTGTTTCTGTGTGTGTGAAAGAGAGAGAGAGAGGGAGAGAGAGAGAGAGAGAGAGAGAAATGTATGACAGAAAGTGTGTCTGTTTCTGTGTATGTGAAAGAGAGAGAGAGAGAGAGAGAGAAAGAGAGAGAGAGAGAGAGAGAGAGAGAAAGCAGAGAGAGAGATGTGTGACAGAAAGTGTGCGTGTGTGTGTGTGCGTGTGTGTGTGTGCGTGTGTGTGTGCATCCCAGCCAGGCCGCATTGAGTTGTGCTGACCAGGCTGTCCGTGCGGCACCCTGCCACAGCCCAGGCCCCACCGCTGGCATTCAGCCACCTGGTGTGTCATCTTTCTCTCCACCCATCCCTCCATCCTCCTGTTCCCCCTGCCTCTAAATACATTCCACAACTCGCCAAAACACAGCCAAACACAGCGATACACGTCCCAAAAGCGTTACATGACACGGGGCAGTGTATTACCGAAGTATACCGATCCCGGATGAGGGCTCCCAGGAACCAAACTCAAACTGTTAATGCATATTTAACAGATTTACGGCCCTTTCACACACAGAATGAAGAGGGGATGAGAGAGAAAGAGAGAGAGAGCACACAGGAAGAGAGGGAGGGGGTGGAGGGGGTGTCCGTGCCTAGAATGAAGCATGACCCAGTGTCAGGCTGGAGGATTGTGTGGTGGGCCGCAGCAAAGGCAAATCGGCTATTTTAAAGGGGAGCAGAGGGGGGAAATCCACACAGAGAACAAGGGAGGGAACGGAACAGTAAATGATAAAGTTATGGAAAGTAAAGTTATGGAAATGTGTGCGTGTGCGGTGTCCGTGTCCCAGCTGGCTGAATGAACCCACACCCTGAATACACACACACACAAAACACACAATAACATGACACCGCTTAGCTAAAAACACAAAGACCAATATAATGGCCTTTCAACCTTAATCTACAAAGCAACACCAAACGGCACGCTCCGCACCTTGAAGTCCTCCAATAACACAAGCAGTTACCAACAAGTTAGAGCCAACAAACAAGGAGCTAAGTCCCTAAAACAAGCACAGATACAGAGTGGATAGTGTCCCATCCAACATGAACTTGATGACATGTGTTTATCTCACCTTTTTCTCTTCAATCTCAAAGTTAAATACTGAAACAACCTGATGCACATCTGCCCAAACACACTCCAACACAAACCGTCTCAGAGACCAAATTGAACTAACTGCCAGTAATCTCATGTCCATGCCATCCTCTCCCACCTCTTCCCTCTCCCTCTCTCTCTCTCTCTCTCCCCCTCTCCCTCCCTCCCTCCTCCCCCTTCTATCGCTCTCTTCTGTTTTGCTATCCTACTCACCCAGAGGAAAAACTGCAGGGCCTTGCTGCTGTAGAGGCTGCTGCTGAGGGGGATGAAGACAGTAGTGTAGGCGGCCCAGACAGCTGTCCAGGCCGGGCCGGGCCGGCCAAGCGAGTCCCCTGCTTCCACCAGGCCCCTGGGCCCAACCCGGCTCACTACCATCAGGGCAGCAGCAGGCCAAGTTGGCCAGGGGGTGGGAGGGACAGATGGGGAGGGGGGGAGGAGAGGGGCAGGGAGGGAGGGAGGGAGGGAGGGAGGGAGGGAGGGAGAAGGAGGGGAGTCAGTCAGTCAGCCTCTCCAAGAAACAGAGAGAGGAGAGAAAGAAAGAGGTCAAGGAAGAAAGACAGAGACGGCAACAGAAATAGGGACAGAAAGAGAGAGAAAAGGCAAAGCCAGAGAGGATAGGAAATGGTGAGGCAGGGGGAGAGACAGAGAGTGAGGGAGCGGGCGAGAAAGGAGGCATGAGCACAGGACTGGAGAGTGGGAGGGGCAGAGAGAGGGAGGGGTGGGAGGGGAATGTGGGGGCCAATAGAAAGTGAAACCGAGGGCAGCCTGCACTAAGCAGACCATCGTTTTGGTATTTTCACGTTTCCATTATTTACTTTTCTACATAAATAAAATGTTTATTGATAGGAAAAGGCACAAGCCCTGAAATATCCAACCAGACTAAAGATCGTCAGAGTCTTAGTCTTAAAAAAACCTCTGTCTGTCTGAAAGTCTGCAATAGTGATCCTCTGCTCTCTCACCCAACTCAAGAAGCAACAACTAAAAAGACAAAAGGTACTAATTGAAAAATCACCCTAAAGTGTAATGACCTCGGGTCACATATAAAGGCAGTAAACACAAACTTGTGGGAGTTATCAGAATGAATTCATTAACACTGACTACATTTAAAGCCTTATTCAGGTATAGTTGTTTAATTGCACCGTGATTGAGTCTCCCTGTTGCCATGAATAAACAAATTAACAGAATATTCCTGTCCACCTGCAGTGTCCCATCCACAGACGGGACGGTCTGCCAGCAAAACAATATAAAAAGGTGCGACTGCCAGCTACCCTCTTTGACTCAGCAGTAGGTTACTTCCAACACAGGGGAAGGAAATGATGATCACAATAGTTAGAGTCATAGTAATAGTAAGTTCTGCTTGTCAGCAGGTTTTTGTTCAAAATGCCCATAATGCTGTGGGAGTGAATTTGCGAAGACAGCGTAAACGAAAAGTGAAAGGAGTAAGATGTTTCCATGCCACAGTAACCTGTTTAATATGGGAGTAAGCCAGGCATCTTAACTAGGTTTCTCTCATAATCAGAGTATGAGCTGAACCCGGTTGTTCTAACACAGTTATGATGTTTAAATGTCGACCCCGGTTAGTTGAATAACCGGGTTAAGAACAGAATTATCCGTCCATGTAAACGTTGTGATTGACATATAGCCATGTTTCTCACAAAGACAGGAATGTTAGTGTGTGTGTGGTGTGTGTGTGTACATGTGTACCAACCATTCCGTAGTCCACGCCATTGGATATGGTGTGCCGCCTTTGCTCATCCCGACTCCGCCCGTGCCGCCTGGAGCCGCCAGTAAATCCTGTAGCTGATTCACTCTGAGATCTCGGTAAACCTGATTCCACAACACCTAGACAAAGGAGAGAGCAGAGACATTTCAAATCAGTTTCAGCACAACAGTGGAGTCAGGAATGCAGCCGGTAATTACTGGTTTTACGCATCCCAAGTTTAAATGGGTATCTGCTGAGAATAACGTATGTTAACATTGTAGGAAAATACGCACATTGTGCAGTCCTTTTTTGAATACATCACTCTAGTCAGTTTGTTTAAAAGATACTCAAATGTTGTTAATGAAAAACATTGAATTTGACAACTGGTAAGCAATAGGATAAAAACAGGTCATGGAGAGTGTTGTTATAGCATGCATACGAAGAAATATGCATGCCACAAACACTTTTTGAGTGTGTGTGTGTGTGTGTGTGTGTGTGTGTGTGTGTGTGTGTGTGTGTGTGTGCGCGTGTGTGTGTGTGTGCATGTGTGTGTGTGTACTGATGGTGTACAAAAAGCATTTGCACTTTTTATTAAGTGGTCTACATCAGACATATTTGGGCTTAGGGTGCCATGTGTGAAGTGTATGCCCCCATTTGAAGATGGGGTCCTTACAAAACTGGCCAATAAAACTAATAATATTTTTTATTTAAATTAAAAAAATATGTATATGTTCTTTTGAACAGCACAGATGACACTGAAAGCCATCAAACCTTCCTGTATATGGCAAAAAGAGGAGCTTGATTGCTCTGACAACTTTAGTGTTGTTGATGTGATGAAGGCATGGGTCACGTAAACACCTTCATCTAATTATGTGGCCTCAATTAAAGCTATATCTTGAATATTATTGTTATGATTAAGACATGTGGATGCGACATTAGTAGCATTACTGGAGGTGTTGTTTGGACATGTAAACACCATACTCCAGGTAAGTACGTCCATCTGTTTTTCACAAGCTCAGACACTTGATGTGTTTTTTGTTAGATAGTTTTCATTTACATCCAGCCTTCATACCTGAAGTCTCAACACTGGATTGGGTTACATAAGAACAACAGATATACCTAATATAATAATATATAATAATAATATAATAATGGGAGCAATATAACTGAAATGTAAAACAGGAGGGAAATGATTGATGCTTGTCTCCTATAGGAGAGTTGAACGAAGATAAAAAAAAAAAAAAAATGAGGGAGAAATGCAAAGTGTAGGAGCAGGTGGTGAGGAAGAGAACTGAAGAGGAATATGAAAAGAAGTTGAAGGAGGAAAAAGTGAAAATGAACGAGAAATGCAAAGAGGCAGTAAAGAAAATAGAGCAGAAAATAGAAGACAATATGGAAAAAGAGTATGAGCAGAAGTTCTAAGAAGCACAGCTGGTGAACTAGGAAACTGTTAGAACAAGAAACATTTCCTCATGTGCAAGCCCAGGACACAAACCCAGGAGGCCAAATGCAACGTCCAGACTAAAACCATAGCGGTCCAAGCCGAGACCCAATCTCACGTCACCCACACCAAGCCCCAGTCCCAAACTGGTCCCCCAGGCCCAAGCCCTAGAAAGCCAAAGTCAGACTGAGGGCCGAGCCTCAAGGCCCTAAAACAGTCCTGAGACCAACATGTGCTTCAAACTGACAGACAAGACTCAGAGGGAAATGGATGAAAAGGAGGACGACCTTTTTGCGGAAGCTGCTGTGAAGGACAAGAACAAGCGTAGGTGAATTATTTTCTGGATGAATGAAAAATCGAAAATGCAACATCAGAAAAAGAAATTGCCAAGACCCACTTTGAGGAGATGCACAAAGGCAAGGAGCTGGTGCATGAGGGAGTTTTTCTCCACCACATGTGCTGAGATAGAGCGGGAGAAAAGAGACTTTCCCGTTACCTTTCAGCCTCAACTGAAGGAGGCTGAAAGGAAAAGAGAGAAATTTGAAAGGTGGTTAATAGAACAGAGAGAGAGAGAGAGTACCCAGAGGAAGGAGAATGAAAGGATTTAGACAGTGAAGAGATGAAACTCTGAAGAAGACAATGATAAAATACGTCTGAAGTAAAAAAAATAACCCAACCTCACCTGACCTAAAACACATAAAACCCAACCTAACTTAACCCGTACCTCACCTTACATAACATAAAACAAACATACTGTAAAACATAACCTAACCACATAACACACCATAAATAATTACAGCAATGACACACAGAACCACATCAGTCAGGTCTTCCAGGCTCCTCTTCCACCCAACTGTCCTCCAGACCCCACCTCGACCCCCCCGACTCTCTCGGACCACACCATGCTTTTATCCTCCAGACCCCATTTCAAGCTCCAGGCCTTACATCATGCTGCCTGCCTCCCTTTCTCCATTTCAAGACGCCTCCTTGCACCCACACCAGGTTGCCATCAGACTATCCTCCAGCTCTACTTTAAGCTGTGTCTCTGGGTCAACACCAGGCTGCCATCCAGACTGTCCTCCAGCTCTGCTTCCAGCTGCCTCTATGAACAAACACTGGGTTTCCTTCCAGGCTCCACTGCAGCCAGCCTCTGTGGGATCGTACCTAACTGTCTTCAAAACCCCACCCCCGGGTGTCTACATCCAGTTGTCCTCTAGGCCCAAAGTAAGCTGCCCACTGGGTAAATTTATGTTGATTAGCATACTATGCAGGATATTATTGCTTAAAACATTTTTAAATGACCACACTTTATTACCACTTCACTAGACTGGCAATATATACAAATACTCATGACTGGCATGACTCACTGGCAAGTGTGGTACGTTCAAGACAACTGGGAAACTTCCCACTTGGAATTTCCTTCTTCCCACCTCAGAGCGTTAAAGTGGTTGAGGTAGGAACAATATGGACGCCTGAAAGAACGTTGCGTTTGTTTGGCTGCTTTCAGAGCAGCAAAAGCAATGGGATAGCTGTTGTACATCGCTCACAAAAAGCACATGAAGAGGAGGTGGGACGGTGCGCGGAGGCGGCCACAATTTGACTGTACACACACACAGGCAAAACAGCATGTAGCGTGGGGGGAAGTCCTGCATAGTGTGCCTTTAAAAGACGAATCTAAATGTAATTTTATTTGTATAAATGTCTAAATGTCTGTAAACATACACTGAAAAAGAACACCAGTGAGAGACAGAAATGAGAGACAATGTATTACTTTGACCTGATAATGCATACATTTGGTTTGCCGATGTATACCACAGGAGGGAGCCGTATTCAGCAAATATTTCTGGTATCAGCAAAGCAGGATTATTTCCATTGCATGGTGCACACTGAAAACATGAGGACAAATGATGTAAAAACAGTAATATTCAAAATACAGAGGAGACCAAAAAAAACAAATAATTTTAATCATCTAGTAAATAATTTCTGTCAGTGCTTTCATCAAAACTTCCTTGTTAATGTGCAACCAAATATGGTTCCTGGAGGCCTGGGAGGCTTCGTGCTGCACATCGGGCGACTTTATGGAGCAGGGCAACTCCCTCAGAGAAAAGAAAGATGAGAGAAAAGAAGAAAAGAAAGATGGCTGTGGAGCAAATCCATCAGCAGGAGGAAGTATCAAGCTGTGCCAAGGCCGTCTCTCAGGCAAAACAGGGTCAGGGGAAGAACTGGGAAGGTGTGAAGAAGAAGAAACTTGGCTGGAGAGAGTTGTGGGGTGTGGATTCATTACAGGTGGAACCTACTGTATGATGTGAGGATCTTTTTCCCCAAAATCTCAGGCAATGGGTGGATGAACACCCTGCCTGTCCCTATATGTTCAGACATAGCTACTCGTAGTCCATACTATGTCAGGACGTAAAAAGACTCTGTCACATGGACGATAGACCTGGCAACCGCGGTTCTCCCGATATCTGATCAGTGAATGGAGCAGCCTGTCTGAAGGTCCTGTAGATCCGTGACGGTTTGGCCTGATGTCCGCTACAGCACCCATCTGTGGGTTAGTGCATCATTCTTTTTAACAACTGTACTGATGCTCGCCCTGGATTACGGCACAAAGATTTGTTACATCACATTCTGTGTTTTGGTGAATGCTAAATCTCTTTTTGCCCGTATTGAGAAAATATTCCACACAGTTCTGACTGCCTTTTTTCAGGGTTCCCACACCTTTTCACTGATGAAATTACAACACTTTACAAATATCCATGACCAATTTTGAATGAGACTGAATTAAAAAGTAACCAACAATTACACTAACTTTAAGCATTACTTTGTTTTTCACTGTTTCGGAGCCAGACGCATCTTTTTGTGACATTTGACAGTATTCAAGAAAAAAAAAATCATGAACTTCACAAATAAAATTTCATGACTTTTCCAAAACATTTCTCCCTTTTATCACTTTTCATAACTTCTCCAGGCCTGGAAAACACTACTTCAGACTGCCTACTTTTTACAGCTATGCTCCATGTGCAGGTGATCTCATGTAGTTGATCATTAAAGACTGATAAGGACTGGGTTCCTCCTATTCAATCCTTGTGAGCATCCTGTAACAGAACGATAAGAGAGAGAGCATGACTCGCTGCATGCACTTTAATAAGTAGTACTGGTATCAAAGTCCAACACCTTTCCCAAAAACCAAGAGAGAAATTGAAAGAGAGCAAGAGAGGCCGTGCTTGGTGATGATGTCCAGAGGGGTGAGGAGGATTTCACCGCTGTCGTGCCTCAGTGAGCCCGGGCCTGTCTGCTGTAATCTGGCCTAATCCAGCAGGGTTTGGCTGCATGTGAGAGATTACAGCGCGGACACTGCTCGCCTATCTATCTATCTATCTATCTATCTCTCCCAACGAACGGCAGCTCTGTCCTGAGTGCAAGTGATGTAAGTATAGTCAAGGCCCCCGGGGGCTGAGAGAGAGAGAGATGGGGAGAGAGAGAGAGACAGAGAGAGAGAGAGAGAGAGAGAGAAGAGAGACGGAGAGATGTGTCACACTTATAGCTCCAGACAGGCCTGGCTATAGAGATCAGGCAAACTCTGACAGACTCTTACAGTTGTGTGTGTGTGTGTGTGTGTGTGTGTGTGTGTGTGTGTGTGTGTGTGACAGAGAGAGAGAGAGAGAGAGAGAGAGAGAGAAAAATGAAATGTATGTGTATGATTGTTTGCGTGAGAGGAAGAAAGAACGAGAGCGAGCCTGTTTGACAGCCTGTACATACTGTATGAACGAGATAAAGAGCAGCAACGCGGGCATTTCACCCACCTATAGGTGCACCAGGGCGACTCTAACTGAACACCTGGGTGCTCGTAAAACTGTCCGTCATCCCTTCCCCAGCCAGAGAGCCACAGCAGGGAAGGCCGGGCTCCTCACCCCTCCACAGACCAGAACCCTCAAGGAAAACTCTGGAAAAAATCTCTCCAGGAATTTCAGACATGATCTCTGACCTGATCTACAGAGATAACAACGGCAATTACTCAGTTAGGCGCCCCTCATTTGAGCAGAGGCATCCAAACGGCCTGTTTAAGCTGTGACATAATGCTGATACCCGAGTAGCGTGTTAGCGAAACCCCCAAATGACTCTTCTTGACCCCTGCTGGGATTCTGGCCAGGACTCTCCTTTAAAGTTAACGTTTTTACCTTCCCAAGACAGCAAACACTCGCACGCTTTTACGCCTGCCAGATGACAAATACTGACACACTCAGCAGACTGTGTGTGTGTGTGAGCAAGCACGTGTGTGTGTAGGCCACTGCATGGGTTGACGCAATACAGTGTATTTTTAAAATGCATTGTATAATTACAAGATTGCAGTGGATTTATCAACACAAATATGCATGTAATTTGATGATTTACTTCTGAGTATATTCTGTTTTGTGATCTGACAGGACTGCAGGAGTTAATCAGCCTTTCATGACAAGACTCCTAAATTCAAGTGGCCTGATCTGACTCATAATCTTATACACTTTTTGGGTGTCCACTCAGGAGTTTCTCTTTATTTCAAGTCAGGTTCTCTTGTAATCCTTTAAGCCTTTTGACAACAACAGGAGCAAATCAACAAAGAGACACAAACAAAGTGGGAAAAAAAAGTGGGATGGAAGCAGCTGTTTCATTAGCACTGACGAGAGAGAGAGAGAGAGAGAGAGAGAGAGAGAGAGAGAGAGAGAGAGAGAGAGAGAGTGTGTGTGTGTGTGTGTGTGTCTGTCTGTCTGTTTGCAGTAGCTCAGGTGAGAGATGGTCACACTGTGGTATCAGGGCTCTGACAGTTTTGACCGTTTTAATGGAGACAGAGAGTGACATAATGAGTCTTCCCTGAACTCACTGAACTGCATCTGCACACACACACACACACACACACACACACACACACACCAAAATATATCTAGTGACTCTGCGCCTATGGACAGCAAGGTTCTGAAATCCTACCCTAAATATCTTTGATTTTATATATTTATGAGTTTTATTTTTTAATGTTTTGGACAGACTTACTCGGTCTTTGGAGCTGCGGAGATTCCAGCGCCAGAGACTCAATGGTCCTCACCCGGCTCTGCTGTGGCACGGCTTGTTTGGCCACATGGACCGGGTCTGTCCGGTAACACCCGCCCTCCGGGACGCCGGGGACCCTCTCCAAACTCCGTCCGGACCTCTCGAAGCCCGCGTTGTATCGCGATGGTCCGCACGCGGGGTACCCGCTCCCCTCCTCGGGCCTGGCCCGGCTCTGCAGGGAGGACGCCCGGTGCTGGGCGGTGTTGGTCACGTTGCTCGGCCCCAGCGGGCGGACTTTGTTTTCAACCCGCGTCCCGACGCTGCAGGTGGAGAGCGGGGCGGGCTTCTGCGGCGGGAGGTGCTGCTTCGGGTGCGGCTGTGCCTGCTGCGGGTGCACGGCAGCCTGGGCCTTGAAGTGATGGCTGTTCTCCGGGTTGAGCATCGAGTACCGCAGCCCCGCGACAAACCGCTCAAAAGTGAGGCAGCCATGCGGCGGGGCGACCCGCCTCAGGCAGCCCAGCACCCCGCCGGGCAGGTCCCGGGTTTCTGCGCCCTGCCAGCGGCTCTCGATCTCCGAGATGTGGACGAAGCCCCGTCCGCCGTCATCCAAAATGTCAAAGAGGGTCCTCAGACTGTGTAGAAACGCTTTGGGCAAGCCATCTGTTGAATACTCCGTCTCTTTGGGCTGCATTTTGACAGTTTTGCCCTGGAAGACTTCTTTTCTTGCGCCAATTCTACCATAAATTGCCGGTGGCCCGTTCAGTTTGCAGCCCTGGTCAGTCGCTATCAAAGCCATGAAGTTATCAATTATTTCCACTGAATGGCGATAAACTAAATCACACCAATACAACTTGGCTACTGCGTTCACATAAACCTACAGAATATCCAGAATAACCGAAACGAATACTTGCTTTTTGAATAGAAAAAACACTTGAAGATTTCCCCCAAATCTTTCGTAGATTGTATCGTTTTCAGTGTCTACTTTCTCGCCGAAACTCTCTAACCCAGTTATGCAGCTCTGCAATCCATATACTTTCTTCTTTTTTTTTTGTCAGGACCGCCCTTCAAATATCTGCGTGTGTGAGTCCTGGGACCCTGCCATTGGCCGCGGCGAGCGGCAGCTGAGCGCCCATTGGTGCAGGCCCGAGGAAGGCACCAGTTTGAGTTGTGCTTTTGTTATTACTAATGCCGAGACGTTATTCACCCTGAGATCCATACAGCCTGATATTAGATCCTCCACACAGCCAGGGTGTAGTGGTAAAGAAAGGTGTGGAAAAATACAAGCAACCCATTACCAATACAAAACAAAAAGCAATGATATTTTCAGAAAAGCATTCATTTATGATTTTGTTTCCTTTAAAGACCCCTATCTTTATGAATCTGTTTGATATGAAGGGTTTAATTCCAGAACACTATAGCCTATCCATTTTGGTGGGGGAAAAAATGTTACATGAAATTCATCAGGCAATATTTGAAAAATGTCCTCAAAAAATGAAATATTTTATAAGCAACTGTCTTAACTCCTATGATGACTCCTAACTTCAATAGTAAAGACTGTGTTTAACTTTCATTCCAGCAGTCAATATGGGAGAGTAGGTGTCATGTTTTTTTAAAACTCATCATATTACTTGCTAGAGTGAATACCAAGAATTTGGTCAGGCTGAAAGGTTCAGGTGTTTTTACCCTCCACTCCGCCCCTGCACACAAGTCGCAACTTGAATCTTAACTTCCACAGAGTCAAAATATCACAACAATTTCTGGCACTTCAGGGACACTTTTCTTTTCTGCTTCCCTTTCCTTTGCGGTGAGTCACGTCCAGAGGGAGAAACATTCAACTCCTCGGCCCAGTTTGTCTCAAACGCTCTCTAATGTGCCCAGACTCGAATACTCGTCCCATTGCCATCCACAGAAACCTTATCAGTGATTAATGGTGAAGTTATTTAGTGTCACTGTCACAAAGATCTTTCTGTAATTCATTGCCTGCCTAACCGGTATTATTCAGTCATTTCTCCTGTCAGAATGGCTATTATATCACATATTCTCACTTTAAATTCATCAAATGCTCTATATAATTTTTTTTACATTATTACAAAAGAGGTAGAAAGATGCCACACAATCAATTAATCCCCTCACAGGACAAACATACATAGGGTGTCTCTTCTCTCCCCCTCCCAATAACAATCAATCACATACCAGCTGTTATTGATAACACATTAATTTAATTGACTTACAGTGGGCCAGAGGGCATAATTCAATGGATTTGGTGCAGTGAAACACCCAATAACATGGAGTCAGAGTATAGATTTAACCCAGGAGTTGCTTTGTTTTTTCCACCAGGGCTGGGTTATCTATGTTGGAAACTGTATGTGTTTTTTGATTTCATGCATTGTGAGCCACTGTGGTTATATCACTGAGACAAAGTGGCGGAAAAGAAGACCAAGGAGAAAGAAAGACAGAAATAAAGAAGGGGAGAGAGAGATAAAGATAGAGATAACGAGTGAGAGAGAGAGAGAGAGGCTGTCCAGTAGGAGCTCAGCTCAGTCTGATCAGTAGACTCACAGGGTCAGACAACTGAGCGCTCAATCCCCCTCTTCTTCTCCTCTCTCGCTCTCTCTCTGTCTCTTGCTGTCACGCATACACTGCTGCTGCACAAACCGACACACACACACACACACACACACTCTGCACGAAGACGCTGTGCAGGGTTTTAAACCATGCGTGTGTGCAAAGACCGGTCTGCACTTCTGTTTGTTTTAGTTATTAGGAATATACCGAGCCTCAACTCCACTGGCCATGTCAATCCTCTTGTTTAACACATATATACATGCACATGCACACACACACACACACACACACACACAGTCCTTTGCCTCTTTATTTGCTCTGTTTCTCAGTCTGTCCCTTTAGCAATATCACTGTGCATGTGACGGAGGATTTGAGAGCTGATTCAATACATTAGGGGTTTTTGTTTTTCTTTTTTGGAGGGGGGGGGGGGGCTTCAAACCCTTCAAATCTTGGAGGTGTTAAATCAGATCTGAGTTACAGTGGGAGGACGAGAGCAAGCGAGAGTGGGGGTGGATTCAGACTGCACAGAGATGTAAAGAGAGAGAGAGAGAGAGAAAAAAAAACATTAAATCAAAGCCAAAGTCTTCCCTTATTCAGAATGGCTTTACTATGAGCATCTCCCATCTCAAACGTTTTCTTTCTTTTTTTCCTCAAGCATTGCACGCTCATGTTCCCCCTGCTGCCGGCGCTCCCAGCTCCCATTATTAGTGGATTTTCTTTGGGTCGTTCACCGTGAATCTACAGCCTGGACTTTGGTCGTTCTGTGCACTCAAGGTGTTACACCATGCTTGAAAGAGTCTATTGTTTCAACTGCCTGCACTGGAGCAGAATGTTAATAACACATTGTTATACAGTAGTGAAAGAGAAACTAGTTCAGCTATGCAAATTGCAGTCACAGTGTAGCTTAGAAAAAGCACAATATAATCATAATCTCATTTTGCCTTTTTGAACATGGGTTTTACCACCAGAGAAACATTAACAAGGCTGTCAGTGACTGCTGCGCTTTATTGTTCAAACGACTGCAGCCTTGTTTCTCTATATTTTTTATAGTGCGGGTTAGGGATTCATTTTAGTTCCACGTCTATCGCTATTTTGGTCCTACAGTCTCAGCTCTACTGCAGAGGACAGCTCCAATACAGGCTTTATTATTTGGATGCTTTACTATGATGAAGCCACCACTTCAAAACAGGAGCTCTATACATGGTTGTGTTTTGGAAGGAAATTAAGTTAAAAGTTGATTAAAACTTTACATTTCCTGTAGCAGTGGTGGCGGTGCTCTTGCTCTAGTGGCCCACTGCTGCTGAATGAATGTAGGGGGAACAGTGTAGTGGTGTACAGAGTACAGTGTTATCAAATGGAGATTGACATCTTCCTTTAAGATATCTATGGAGTCAATCATGTGGTTGATAATTTATCTGTTTTGTATTGCTGTTCCTGAGTTAATGTATTTCATGTGTCTTTTGTAGCTGTCATTACACCTGCCCAGGGACTGCAGTTGAAAATTAGCCAAGATAGCTAAACTGGCACATTTACAGAAATGTCTATTAATGTGCACTGTCCCTGTAACTTTAAACTGTATAAATAAAATAATAAACTAACTGGGCAGTGTTCTCGGAGTATTTATTTTTTTATTTTTTTATAAATGCCAAGCTTCATAGTAAATGATAGCGCACTATGCCAGTTGTGACAAATTTAAGGCATAAATGTCAGCGTTCATTCTACGATGCCTCGAGCAACTTTACCTTTACTGATATACTGTATATGCACATAGTGATCGTCCCTGGTGTCTGACTCTTGTTCTGGGTCAGCAGATGGATTGTCATTTTTAGTTTTCTTGGAAGATGAGCATTAAGGCTATTTTGTAAAAGAGAGAACAGAGCTGTTTATTTGAGATCTGTGCGGATTAATAATCTTTTATATCTAGACATAAGAGGCGCAGCAGATGGAGCCAAGAGGGAGTCTCAGACTGGAAGTCCACCAGGCAGCGACAGACCTTGGCACCCAGTGGATTATCACTTTACGTTGCCACACCATCCTACTCAAGTGTGAAAGACACTGCCAACACACGGCGGACATATGACAGTCTGCCCCCAAGTAATCCTGGGAGCTGTTTGCATCCCGGCCTGCTTTTAATCTGCCCAGACCAAGTGTCTGTTTAGGAACCTCCAGAACTTCAACATAAACCTAACATCCACTTGTTTCATTTAGTTGGAAGATTATGAGTGGTACACAAACAGTACCATCTAATCTTTTCAGAATGGCAAAGAAAAACTTTTCCCAGACAAATTGTCACATCTACTCTCTTTGAGCCAAGTACAAATTTTTCTATGTAGAGACAGGATTATGAGTCATATAGTACAACCCTAAACAAGTTATTCTGGTATACAAAGTTTTATGAGTCAAAAATCTTTTGAGGCTTTTACTTACAGTGCCTGAATGTGTCAACTAAAACATCTTCCTGTCCTCTGACATTAGTGAGCATTCAGATTTGTTTGAGGTTGACTGAGGAATACATTTGAAGCTTGAATGTCGTCCAAGTTAATCAAAAATAGCCAACATTCATACAAATATGACATGTGCAATCTCTGTTTAGTCAAATTCTCAGATCACTGGCCAGATCCGGACCAAGCGGATGGATTTGGACTGGTTTAGTTACACCTACGGGCAGAATAGGGTCGCGTTTGTTTTTAGATCTTAACAAAGCAAAACAATTAATTGAAGTATTGCAGGATGGAGGTAGATCTAAGGTCACCCTGTGGGCGAGGCCTTTAGAATTAGAGAAACACTTTGGTCTCATCCCTCTCTGTCATTCTCTCCCCTCTCAATTCTTGCCTTATTCCCCCTCACTTCAATAATAACTTCAGGAGCAATTGTAGACAAATATTCAATTAGCATTTGCTTCTATTTTTCCCCTCCCATCTTTCATCTTTACAGCTTTTGTTCAATTCGTCAACACTTCTAAATTAGCATTAGCATCTAATCCCATGCAATTTATTGTGTTTTGCAAAGCACTCACAGATGCAAAAGTGATATAAACCCAGACAGGATTAATGTTTGCTAATCTTTAGATAACGCAGGGATCACTGGAGCATTACAGAACTGAATAAGACAGAGTGAATAAACATTCAGTGGCTGAAGGCAAAAAGTTAAATAATTTCAAGAGGATGACACTGCTGCACTCAGCATTTTATTAAATGGCTAAGAATGTTAATTAAAGAGCATGTTCACTCCAAAAGAATTGGATTTCTGGAACAGAGGGCATAACACAACTAAATATATGAATGTCTAACTGAAGTCACACTTCTGAAACCAAAACACACAAAGTGTTTGTGTGATGCACGGATACATAATGTAATGGTCCTTTATTGGCTTGTTCTACCCATGAGGGTACAAGAACATGAACAGCTCTGCAGATCCCATGAGGTATGGAGCGGCCACTAGTGGCGAACCTTCACATTACAGAATAAATTCTGCAGCATGTCCTGCCAACAAACACATCAAAATAATGCTGGATCACAGGCTTAACATCCGACTCCCCCTGAACACCAAAACAAATTCCTGACCTCCGATTGAGAAAATGTGTCAGTTTATCCAGACTTAAATGCTGTTATGAAATCCAAAAGATCCACAGACTCATAAATACTAACACTTCATTCATGTGGCCTACTGAAAAAAATAAAATTAGGCCGTATGTATAAGATTTTTACTTTCTGTAGTAGCAATCCTTTAAAATTGGGATGCAATTAATTATGTAACATCTCACCTCCAGCTCTCTCTCCATGCATAACATCATCGTTCATCAAGTAAGTCAATGTGAAAAAGATCCACTGTCGGTCCAAACACATTGGATAAAAGCTTATCTCATCTCCTGCGTGACAAAGCATCCAGTGAGACATGATGAAAATAAAACTATGCTGCTCTACAAAGCTAAACAGCAGCAACTGCTTTTTGTGTATGTGTGTGTGTGTGTGTGTTTTTGAAAGGTCAAGATTTAGATTTAATTTTAACAAAAATTAAAAACAATATAATTTATGTAGTTCTGAATCTGTACCAAGAATACTTTTGTCAGGACAGGATATGATGAAGATGAAGTTAATGAAGCCATTTCTCTCACTTTCACTTTGTCTTGCTCTCCTGCAGTTGCTGCTCTCTAGCTTTGCAGGGCAATATGCTTTCCAACAAGATACATATTCTGAAAAGGTGTAGTTGTATAAATAAATGACCGTATTTACAGAACTGTAATTGTGTGTGTGTGTGTGTGTGTGTGTGTGTGTGTGTGTGTGTGTGTGTGTGTCTTTAATGTCCCAAAGCACTGTCATTCCATCACATCGCCATATGTCGTCTTCTTAGGTCCTACTGGTTCCTCTGGCTTGGGCACTGAAAGATAGACAGAGAGAAAGATAACAAAAACACCAGAGAGTTCGCAAATCTAAAGAACCAGCGCCAGTTCAGATAAATCTGTTCAGAATCACACGACACAGACGGCCCAGGACTGAAACTGTGCAGCCCTGTCGCTTCACTTTCCTAAACATGATCTGAAAAACTAATACTGCCATTACAATTTCCATATTTCCTAATTTTCAAGCTTGAGAGGAAAGGTCACTGCCATCTACTCACCCTGTGGTGGCGATCTGTCTGGGACTTTGCCCGTTTCTATCAGCAGCCACAAGTCTGAGCACTTCTGTGATTCCCAGCGTGTCACTGCATAACTCCCCACTGACGAGGCCACTGGCAGGAGAGGAGAAGAGAAGAGAGGAGGAGAGGGGAGAGGAGAGGAGAGGAGAGGAGTGGAGAAAAAGGCAAGACAAGGCAACTTTATTTATGGAGCACTTTAAACACAAAACAAGTTTGGTAACATACAAGAGAACAGACAGGGCACAAATTACACATATAGACAGACTAGAAAACTAAAAAGAAATCAAATCATCACCATCATCCCTATAAGTAACGACAAAACAGTGACATCTCCGTTATCTTATACAGCAAATAACTGCCACTGGTTTATTAGTTACCATTTAAAGCCTATGTTTCTCACCGATTGAAATGAGCAGGTTCCACTGAAGGGGATAAGGCAACTTCCTCTGCAGAACCTTTTGAAAGACAAATAATCCAGCAGCACCTATAGGTGACACAGGACACATGTGGCACATCAGGAAGGCAACAATACACTGAAAGATTTATAACAGCAATGTGATATGACAATGTATTATTATAACTAGCATAAAGGTAACAATAATCACTGTGGGAACGGTTAGAGACAAGCTGTACAATACATTATTATTCATTAAGTTTTTATGAAATTGTATTTTCCAATGTGTGTGCCTGGCAGTGAGCAACATATCATATATCATTTACCAAATATAAAGCTTCCAGTCCCTTTCATGAAGGCATGAGACTGACAAGCAGCATATCTCTCCAAACCCTGGGAGAGAAAAACACAACAGCCATCATGACATGATAGATTCTGCTAAATACTTTGGACGCTACTTTCAACTGCAGTCCAAAGCTGTCAGTGTTTGCAGCACTTCATCATTAGCTCATATGTCAGTCACTGTCCTCCAGTCGAGGGGGTCCAGACAGAGCCAGGTGTGAGAAGGTGAAAGTCAAAACCCACCGGGTGTTTCGCTGCCAGCGCATCGTCCACTTTAGTGAGCCCGATGTTGACCATGTTGTCGGCTGTGGTGAAGCTGGAGGATGACCTCTTAAAGTATCCGCTACGGGACGACGTTACATCTCATGCGGTCGTTATATTTTGTATAGACAACTTGTTGTTATGCAACTTCCGTGTTAGACGCCGACAAATGCATGAAGAGAACTTGACAGAAAACACGACAGTAGTTTGTGGAAACACCGGCGACGCCGCGTGGAGTGGAGGTGGCGTCGCAGCTTCCTGCCTGGCAGAGTCTGCTGGGCTAATGCTGCAGGTGTGAAATCAGTGCGCCACCCTCAATGTAAACACATGTTTCTCACTCTGAAATGCTTATCGTCTTGACTTTTGTTCTAAAGCCAGAAAGGAAGCGTCGGACGTGCGTGTTTTCAAACGCACCAATTGTGCCAAAAGGCCAAACGCGCACTCAAGACATCCAGTGGAAAAACATTAAGGTGAAATCATCTGTTCAACTTGTGTACTCAGTGACTTGGGTATGATTGTGTAAGATGCAACTCAGATAAATACATTTGTTGCTGTCAGAAAAGGACACGGTTGCCTGGACAAAAGTAATTAGTCCAGTAAATAAATGAACAAGTGAAAACTCTGTCCATAAAGTCATCATAGTAACCTGTCTGTCTGTTTTGTCTGCCAGACAGATGGACTTCAGGCTGACAGGAGGGTTCACCCCGTGACCTGGTGACCCTCCTGCTGACCTCTGACCTCAGAGGGAGGGGGGGGATCTGCTGAGGAGGAGACACTAACCTACAAGTAACAACATAATGTCTAGAATTACCAACCAAACACTGTAGAGTTAAACATACTAAGTGAATCGGTTGTTTCATTTTTCTTCATTTTTTATTTGTTCCCTCAGTAACTGTTAACATCTGCACAATTTTGCACAAATGATTAATCCTATTTACATGGAAATGCATAATTACTGATATGCTCAATGATGAATCTCTCCTCTGCTAGTTTGACCCATCTCACATGACAAACAGGTTTAAATAATTCATGTCTACAACATGTAGTCTGCATTCAGACTAAAATGACAAAATTTCATGAGATCAGGTTGCTCCACTGCAGACACTGACAGCCGGGACAGACCACCCATGATGTTCTTCAGGACAGGACTGTACGAGGGGAGCTGCTGCCACCAAATGGCAACATAAACACACCACTAGATGAGGAAAAATGGAAAGTTTCAGCTGACTTTTCCAAGAGAATGTTCTCACCCCATATCTGTGGGAGTAACCAGCCACCTCCCTTCTCTGGACTGCTGGTGCGCTTTGGGCTTCTCCTGACAGTGCAGCCCATTCAAGTTGTACCTCAATCACATGCAGCTTCTGGAGGACCAGACCTTGTTTCTCCCTTTCTGATTCTTTCATCAGCAGGATAGAATAGTTAGTTGCTGGGACTGGTGTCCCCATTGGAGGAAGAATGGACTGAGTGACAACTGCTGTCCAGAGTTCAGGACAGAGGATGACAAAGCCATGTTGCACTGCGGTCCAGAAGACTAGAAAGAGTAGAAATTAATGTTTAAGTGACTCAGATGGATAGAGAACAGGCCGTTGCAAAGGCCCTCAAGCCGCTGATGCAAATAAAAATGTGTTCTCAGTCATTACAAAGTCAGTAATTGTGTTCATGTATAGATGTAAAATAAGCATTTTTTTATGTTATTACAGCAGCATTATTGCACACTCAAATTGTGTTATTGCAGCTATATTTGACCTGTACTGGACTTCCAGATCATTCTCAGATGTGTACTTCTCCCATGAAACCATGCAGAGTCTGACTGTCGAGAGCGAAGCCTCAGGAAGCACGAGCGACTCATCGTTCCTAGCCAATCACGGGAGAGCAGGAGAGAGCGTGGAATAAAAAGGAAAATTGAGGGAAAAAAACAAGTCAATCCTAATGTTCTTATAAATGCAATTTGTTCAGTGAAATGCCACGAGAAACTTGAATTGCCTTTCCGGGAATTTGCGCTCTCTCACTTGTAGCACTCCAGCAGGTCAGCTGATAAAAAAATACTTTCACTGCCTTGTAACTGGGTGAGAAAAAACATCCAGGACGGAGGGAGCAGCATTATCAAACTTTTTATCTCAAAATTTACATCAACATATTTCTGCTGATCCCCAATGAAACAGTATATTTATCAGAATATAAAGCAGATAAAGAGATGCTATGTTTACAGGACACTGAAAGTTTATGAGCCTTATGCATCATGCAAAGCCACATTTCTCACCTTAGTTTACTAAAAAAGGGAAGTAGTGACATCAGAGCCTGTGTTATTGGTAAATGTCTCAGCAGTAACACCATAATGAATGGACTGGCGGTTCAAAATCATCAAGCAGATTCTAGCAGATATCTGTGGGCTGTTTTCGCTCGGTGCAGCCAGGCTCGCATCTATAGAGGGAATCAGTAGAAAGTTATTTAGACATCTTGTGAACAAAATGCGAGCTGTGTGCGTCTCGCCAGCTGGTAAGTCTCGGCGACTGGCGGAGTGAGGGCCCTTCACTCCCACACAGACAGCCGACTGCAAACAGCGCCTTCAGGAGAGGGTCTATATCCACAACATGAAAAAGACCAATTACGGCGTGTCAGAGCATGTTTTGACACTTAACTCTTCTGCGCTGACTGGTATTCTTTAAAGAAACAACACCTGTTCTCTTTGATACATGAGCTAACAAAGTAATGTCACTGATACCTCTGTCTCCCTGCTGTGAAAATGTGTGTGTGTGTGTGTGTCCAAGGTTTTGTCACTCAGGCTTTGCGCTATGCTCTGACCTACACAGTTGTGTTCCTGGCATTGCACCAGCTTGGTCGGGACGGCGAGGGCAGACAGGTGGCGCAGCGGACCGTGGCAAGCCTCCTCACACCGGGACAGCTGTGTCCAAAATCAGGGCGGCTAACTTGGCCGGCGCCCCCTGTCCCCTGTCCCATGTCAGCTGACCACAACCTGGCTGAACACAATGCGGCTTCAAGGGAGGCACCTGAGCCATCCGGGGTACTGACCTAGGAGACAGGGGGGTGGGGTAAATAACACGGTGGTTTCAGTTTGAAAAGACAGCCAATAGCAAAGTTTAAGGCCAATAGCAAATTTATTTTTTAAAAACTTGTTAGAAGACATTTGATGAGTTAAGGTCAAATGCTTGATTTTAGTTCTACTTGTTTTGTACTGTTATATCCATACATATGTGTTTCATTCACACTTTTGTTTGTTTGGGCTTGTCCTTAGCCTTTTGATATGTAAGAATCATTGTTTACTGTACAAATGTGGCTTATCTTATTCATATTTCTGCTTGTCTTTCATGCTGTGGCCCATGAATGGATGAATGGATTTGATTGTATCCTGGTTTTAAACTAACTTTGTGGATATGTTGTGGATGTATATTGTGTTTTAGTGGGACCCCAGGAAGAATAGCTGACACCCATGTGTGCAGCTAATGGGGATCCTTATCAATAAACAAATAGCCACACCTAGCACTATACACACACAGACATGCATGCACACACAAACACCTACAAGGGCCCAAATCCAATCCTCATCCGGCTCATCATCACACCTGCCAACAATGTTGTTCCTGGGCTTTGCCTTTATTTTAACCCCTGGCTCCCACTGTGCTCCGTTCTTGTCATTTGTTTGACAATCTGTCATATTTCAGAACAATTTGATTGTTATCTGAGTGTTGCAGCAGTCGTTTGGAGCGGTGAGTTATGCGTCACATCATGGTCCTTTTCAGCATTAAAAGGCAGGAGCGATATGGATTATCAAAATAAATACAAGTAGCCAGATGAATTATATACCTCTGTTAATTTAGGCTGGAGACAAGCTCTTAAAAACATCAACAGCATCAGAAAGATGCAATTTGTTAGATTTATTGCCTGAAAATCTTCTATCTCTATTTTCTGTTAATCACTTTTCTTTTTTTTTTGTTGTTTTGTTATATTGAGGTGGGTTTTTTTTTTTTTACCTGTCATAAAATGCAAACTAAGTGCACCTGTATTATAAACTATGAACCAGAGAACCACATTTAAAACACAATTAGGGACTAAGAGATTTCCAGCGTAAAAATTGACATTAATAATATCCAAACACAAGTAATGCAGCCTGACACAAAAAAACAAAAGTAATGCTGCCTTCAAGTGTGCCTCGTAAATTCCAACTTCTCTCTGAAAATAACTTATTTATGCATTCTTCCCTTAAAGGACGCTTTTGTTATATA
Organism: Centroberyx gerrardi; assembly: GCF_048128805.1. NCBI lineage: Eukaryota > Metazoa > Chordata > Actinopteri > Beryciformes > Berycidae > Centroberyx > Centroberyx gerrardi. Next base: position 17,016,564 of record NC_135998.1, on the reverse strand, counting down.
ACTGTATAACTCAGTTTGATCCTACTTTATATGTTGAGCATTATAACTTCAAATTTACATCAGCCTAAAACACTGGATGAACTGAGATTAGCTGGGTTTACTAAATCCCTGGATGCAAATATTCCTTGTGCTATTCACATTTTGTGCCATGTCAAAATCTGTATTGGATGTCAAGAGGAAAGAGGGGTGAGAGTAGGTTGTCATTGGGGTTATTATATCCAGTCTTTCATCCCAAAACACCGATCAGACCTGCTCACCTGTGGTCTCTGTGTGCCACGGAGGGCCGAGAGTGCAGGATTTCACTCCAACCAAACACTAAACCAGCTGATTTCTCTAATTAGCACACCTACAACAAGAGAGGAGGGAACTAATCACTGAAATCAGCTGGTGTAGTGTTTTGTTGGAATGAAAACCTGCAGACTCTCTGCCTTCGACAGCCCAAAACTGGACTCCACTAACCTACTCTACCCCAAACGTCCTAGATACACTTCAGGACGCTCGCTAACTGGCATTCATCCTATTTGACTGAAGCCCAAACTCAACAGCCTGCACATGGCCTTCCCACCGAAACTGAAACATTATTTACAGGCCTAGATACATGATCATTATTTTCATGCAGCGAGCCTTTGAGATTGGGCATAGGACGCTGCAGTCCTAAAACACATGCTTAATAATCCTGTAAAATAGAAAAACCATTGGTTCAATAGTATTTCTGAATCAAGTCAATATGCAGTTGATGAAATATGCAGATTCCATCATGCTCTATTCACAGGTGTAACATTAGCATCCCAACTCCCACAGATGAAGTTCATTTTATTTATTTTATCATTTTACATTGAAAAGAAACGGTCAGTTATCCCCAACTGTACTTCCATTCACATACTGTAGCTCTTTATTTCTAGGTGATTAATGCTTATATTCTTACAAAACAAAAAGATTTCGGACACAATCTGTACACTCCCTCCAAATCACACCCTCTCCCTTCATCCCCTCTATGACAAAGATGCTAACATGGGAGCCAAATTTTAGTGCACAGTGTTGAAAACCTGTTCACATACATAGAAAATAAACAATCAACAAGTCGCATGTACGTCTGTGAGTTACATGCTTATATGTGAGTGTCTGGACTCATCACCTAAGACACAAGAGGACACATTGAGCAGGTGTGCATTGTAGGTAATACAGAGAAGGCAGGCGATTGGGGATAAAGTTGACACAGAACAGTTTTACTTGACGGACCGCCGTGTAGTAGAAAACAAAAACAGGAATTGGTACCAAGCCATTCATTAAAAACAGTCTCCTAAATAAAATTGTGTTATGGGGGGATTTCAAGTTTTTTACTCCAGGACGTCCCTCACACGGGAGCATTTAGTGATGTTGTGCTGTGTTGTACTGGAAAATCTGGAAGGGCAAAAGTCATCTCACTGAGATGAACAGAGAGGGGGACTCATTCATTCAAAGACCAGGAGATTTCACCACAGGAAAAGGAACAACGCCTTAAATGACCGGGCTGAAATCCACAACACCCGCCCCTCTCCAGCCCAAAAAAGTGATGTCAAGGTCCCATATTATTCACTTTTCATAAGTTTGTCTTCAAAAAAAATCACTGTCGCAGGACAAAAATGTGTTTCACAATGAAATAATGTGTTTTAAATAAATATAGCTCCATTCATAGAATTTCTTCAAAAATAACCCATAGAGCAAATTCTCACACAAGAAACAGAGCACTACACCCCGGACCCCCCCACGCAAAAACTATAAATGCCAGAAGCCTGTTGGAGAGATGGGTGTCGATTCAAATCCAGCAAACCGTGACCGAATGGAGGGATTTAAACCAGTGTTGGGAGAAGTGCCAAACAACACCATGTCCAGTTAGTTTTTATATATTAATTGGACATGTATTTGAAACAGCATGGAAAACAGGAACAGATTTTTGAAAATGCAATAACTCCAGTCACTTGGGCTAATTCAAATTTTTACCATGTTTTTCTTTAACAGTCAAAACCAGCCTGATCAGATCGATTTCAAAACCATGGGTCAAGGAAATTCTTCTAGAAAAAAAAAAGCTTAAAGCCTTCATTTGGCAGCTACTTTATTATAGAACAAGTGAAAATCTTTTTTCTCCCCACTGATTCCCGATTTAAATATTTATTCATTTGTGAAATTTAAAATGCATATAATATGGCCCCTTTAAAAGAGAAAAGACACACCCATAATCCACTTTGACCATTTCAATGTCCTTCAGTCCTTATTGGCAGCACATACACAAACGTACACAAGCATACACACGCGCACACACTCACACACACACACTCAATACTGGTAGTGTGATTCAATCAGTGAAATCTATCTGATGCATGTTGTGGTTGGTTGCAGGGGAGCATGACGGACAGGGAGGTGGCGAAGGTGTCGATGACCATGACGATGGCAGCCATGTGCACCAGAGAGGTCAGAAAGGGAGCGATACAGTGAAAAGGTCCATGTCCCATTGTACCAGCTGAACGACGGGTACTGTAGCCCCTGGGTCCCCGTTTGCACAGACGTCATCATACCCAGCTGCTGGGTGGAGGAAAAAGTGGATGACGACAACTGTCCGTTTTCGACTGTGGTCCAAAGAAGCTTGTCCGGTTTATCGGCGGGACAACTTTTCCCCCTCACATACAAAACCATAGCAGCAGGTGGAGCTCGAGGGTCTCCCTCCTCGAGAAAAATAAAAACAAACAAACAAAAAATAATAATAATACCCCCCCGCCCACCCCACCCCACCCCATCATCCAAATCCACATGGAAAGCAAGCTATGGAGAATTACCAGTTCTGGGAAGTGGTAGTTGTCTTTTTGCTTTATTCTCCTTCCCCTCCTCCATCTCCTCACCCCTAGCACTCATCAACCAATCAAGCAACCAACATTGTCCTCTGTCGTTAGTCTCTTGTCAGCAATTATTTTTCCATTTTGCACTTTGTCCCCGCTCCCCTCCCCCAAGTCTAACCCTGCCCCCCTTCTCCCTCCTCCTCTCCCCGTTGAGGATGAGGGGCAGATCATCGTTCGGGCTCCGACTCCAGGGCCAGCACCCGCTTGCGCTCGCGACACTGCTTCTTGTGGGCCGGCCAGTCCCTCTGCTGGCACTGGGAGCCGCAGTAGCGCGCCACCTGGCAGCGCCCGCAGATGTTGAACTCTCGCAGCTGTGGACAGACAAGGAACAAGATCATCTTTGGCTCTGAGCACCTTCAAAAGGAGGAGCATGCACGTAAAAATGAGAAGTAGCCAAGATCATTTTCATCCTCTCATAGCTCTACACCTTAGCTTTTCATCTCCCACTTTAAAATTCAAATAAATGAACAGGCAAACACATCTCCACTTAGACAGGGGCGGAGTCAGTTTAATCATACAAATTTAAATGATAGGAATGCCAGTTGTAGTACATACCCTCCTCTCAATGAGTGAACAAGGAGGGTAGTGACACTCGTAGTAGGTGCAGGAGCACTCCTCCTCCTCCACCAGCTCCCCGTTAGCATTGTAGTAGCGCGTGCGGCTCAGCTCCAGATACTGCTCCTCCACCGGGTCGGCCGGCACCTGCTGGATGGCCAGCCAGTATAGAGACTGCTCTCTGGAAGAAGAAGTGCAATATGGGAGGAAATATTGGGTGTGTGAAAACACGTCTCAACAGTCCTGTGCAGATGCAAGAAATGTCAGGTTTGAGCTTTTATTTTGCGCTTTGTGTTCATTATGTATAAGCAGTGAGAAAAAGCAGTGTACATTGGACTTAACATGACAAGTCACAGGATGACTTGAAGATCCAAGTTTCCTCTTCCCTTAACCCACACCATCCTCCCTCCCTCCAATCCTTCTTTCCTCTGCTGAGGATTTCCAACTAGTTAAGGCAAAGCACATGTATTTATATAGGATTTACAATACATTGTTGCCAAATAAATCATTTAATCCCCCCAGAACCTTTAAACTTTCCATGTTTGCGTTTCAAGTTGTACCTAATTTTCTTGTTTGGAACACAAGAGGCTAATTCTTAACTTTACCTTGTTACTCACAATATGCTTAACTCCAAACGCATCACACAACTTTACACTGTGTGTGTGTGTGTGTGTGTGTGTGTGTGTGTGTGACTGACATGACGCAGTGACGCCAAGGAGAAGAGTGTGTTCTGCACAGATCTCTGCAGAACAGGAGGAGTTGCCTTGTAGCTGAGGCTCATAGCAGTATAATGATACAGAGGACAAACTAGACTCTTTATCAAAAGTGTAGCTACACTTTTGATAAAGAGTCTCTTCTTTCTCACTATGTTGCCATGCGCTTCAGCTACAAGGAAACTGCTGCCGTGCCATAAAGAAAACAGAACAGACTGCTTTTCCCAAGTTTACTACACCTCACAGTAATTCACACACAGAAGACTAGGGAGGAATGGAGAACAAAACAATTCAATAGTTCATCAAAAAATGTTTTTTGTTATATACTTTTAACAAGAGCAAGGAAAAAACTGGAAATCGATAACACACATATTGGTACTGGAAACACTGGTTCCTCAATGGAAGCTGGTGTTGGTTCCCAGCCTTAATGACAACTTGTGTAAAACCACCAAGTACTTTTAGTACATTACTCCAGAATTAATAAAAACATGTACTGGACCAGAACATCTGAATGCAAGGTCCAACATTTTACAATCAGAACAGTCACTAAATCCAAGCTGGCGACAGATTTTGTTTTTAGCCAAGCAAGTGGCACATTCGGTGTCGCCAGATGGTAGTATAACAGCCAATTAATGTTGCAGTAGCATGTTATCTAATGCTAACCTCATTATCTTATAATAGAGTGAGGGACTTTAGCCACTTGAGATACTGAGCCCCCACCCACTAAAGTAATCTGCCAACCTGTGGGAAACTCTGCTATCTATTTGACCACAGTTCTCTGATGCAGAGACGTGTCTTTCAGAGTGCTATGGTCTGATAACGTCCTGGCCAGTCGCAAGACGTCACCAAATGTAATCTGGATGATGGGACAAATAAATCTACTCTGTATTAGGGGTGCATGATTATGGCAAAAATTATAATCCCAATTATTTTACTAAATATTGTGATTTCACATATTTCAGCAGCAGCTAATACGCATGGTTTCCACTCTTACTGTCTTGCTCTTATTGTGGTCCTTATTACCACTTTATGACTTAGGTGCGCAGCTACAACCCAAAGGTAAACTGCACAGAATCTGTACTTGTTTGTGGTCATCTGGTTTAAGACCAAAGTATCTTCAAAATGACAGACGATGATCCACTTTGAGGAAGGAAAACATTAAGTTCCTTAAAGTGGATTCAGACTCGGTAGAAGTCTGAAGTCTTTTTTAACAAGTAAGAAAAAACATCTTGAAAAAACAGGGTGTCATCAGTGTTTGGTCTGTGCTATCACTAATGTGCTGAACAACAGTCCAAGGCTGAGTCTATCTACTAGACTGTCTTTAGCAACAGTGGCTCCCTGGAAAGGAATCTACTTGCTAAATAGGGCCGATGCACCTCTAAAACATGATAATAAAAAGATATGAATGTCTACAGAGGCTAGCTATCCAAATTGACCAAACAGGAGAGCTTTCAGCAATCTTGTCTCATGTGTCACTAGTCAAGCAGCCAGCAGAAAAAGGAAGAGTCGTCCAATTCAGAAGATGTCTAGCGATGTTATTATAGTAGCTCAAGTATAGCTGCAGTCGTACCTCTGCTTGCTGGAAATCTCCTCCGGCTTGGGGCTCCAGCCTACTGGCACCAGTCGCAGGTTGTCTAGCCGGTTGTCCACTGTCACAGAGTTGATGTGGATGACTTGAAAACTGGGGGCAATGCCTCCTCTGTGCTTCTCCCTATAAAAAGACACATGTTTTCAAATCACCTGCATGTCAGCCATGCTGCCACAATCACTAGTTTCACAAATAAAACAACATAGGAAAACAGAAAACAAACAGACACAGATGACAAAGAGAGAGCCATGTTCAAATCCAGGCACATGGACAGGTTCCAAGCACACTGCCGGGTTTCCTATATAATGTTAATATTTAGTAAATTAGCAGCCACCCCTGTACATTTTTGTTTTAGATTTATTTTGGGTGTTGTGATGTGCAAAGCTGGAATTCAAAACTGGTGTGCAAAGCTGGTATTCAGACCTGGCCTTTCATGTCAATGGCGTTAAAAAATAAATAATGTTTTCTAGCATTGAAAGTGTGTTAATGAACAACACTGACCATAATTCATTGCACCTATGACACAGCATGGCTGTCTGAATAGAGAGACAAAGTTTGAAATGTAGCAAACACGATATGTTGAGGGACCGCTTTGTAATTAGCTGTATGCACTTGCTTCTTTAAACCAGCGATAATCAGATAGGAGTATAATAATCAGCTAATGTTGCCGTATCAAGTTAGCTAATGCTAGCCACAATATCTTAATCAAGAGTTGGCGTTAAAGTTCAGACTTTAGCGTCTGAAAAAAATGAGATACTGGGCTCTCAAAATGCCAGGTAAACTGCCAACTGCACTGGTCTACTGAACTCCCACAGCTCCCCATGATACTACACCAATATGATGCTTTATTGATCACTATAGGGAAATGTTCCACAGGGAGGTCAGAGGTCAGGCTCAGCGACAGCGCAGCACCTGTGGCACTGGTAGGGATTCAGTGTGTCGCTCAAGGACTAGCGATGCACTGATCAGGTTTTCTGGAGCCGAATCTTGCTAATTTTTAACAGTGTGATTGGCTGATCACTGATTGAAGTGATGTATTTTACCCAGACTTTCTATCAACAACGGCACATCATGTAAACCTGCACAGCAAGCATACATAGCATACATACAGCTCTGTGTTTAACAGATTGTTCTTATGGCTGCATGACATAGCTGGTCTATCCCAGTGTAAATAAATCATAGGCTTTATCCAAACATAGTAATTACATGCCTAGGTCAGACTGCAAGACTGCTCAAGTCTTGCCCAACTAGGGCAGTTCAGACTAAACGCTGCTCGGAAACTGTTCACACAACGTAATGGGACAAAGATGGGCGTCACACATGAAGACGAGGGATCACACACTACCCGATTCTGTCTTTCAAATACGTTTAGGCTACCCTTTCGTCCAGAACAGTTCACTGTAAATAAAATCACAAAATAGCTGTTCAATTGTTTCCTGCTCCACGGTTCAGAAGCTACAGTTTACATTTATATTACACATGTATTTTGAAGTGACATTATTACAAGGATAATGCTGATGAGGAATTTTGGACGAGACTTCTTTCACTTAATTTGTAATTACATACTTATATGGACTGATCCACTTTATATAAGGTTTATTCCTTCAACTTATCAAGAGTGGAGCAAGTGGAGTTGGGAATCTTGCTGATATGAAGTATGTACGCGAGTGGGTTGTTGTTGATTTCTCTTCCGGTTCACTCTCTTTTTCTTCCCCCTGTATCTTAACTCCCATTGGCTGTTGCCAGTGTCACTCTCATATTTCAGTTTTGGTAAGTCTTGTACAGCTTCACACTACAGATCAAACAAATCAAACGTTTGAAACAATCGCGTCAGGCCAAACGTCCAGAGTCGGCAGTCTTCAGTCCGTTCACACTAGGGACGTAACAGTTTGAGATTTTGATGGTACAATTATAGTGGGAGGAAAAATCACGGTTCCACGATTATAATACGGCAATATATTTTTACAGCACTAAGGATGAGGAAAAATCAAGTATTTTATAACTAAAGTTTTTAATATACTTTGCACAAGAATTGTTTTGGTCCTGCAAATCATACACTATGTTGAAAACACTTTAAATATGGTTGGAAAAGTATTCTGCCTTTTAGAATTGACAGTAACTGCCTTTTGAAAACAAAAAAATAATGGTTTGGTCTTAGTGTAAAGGTTAGTGTTTTTCATCTAGCCTATACTTGGAAACCATTTTATCAATATGGATGGGAATGAGCAAACAGGGAGAAAATGACCAAACGACTTCTTCCAACTCAGTCCCACAACGACTAGAAGAAACGCTGGAATATTTCAACTTCGCTTGGACTAGATTACAGCCGTTTGAGAGCTTTTCAAAGCGCAAAGTAATTGATGAATGCTGCAATACTCCCGTTCCAGCTTTGTTGACGTTGACTTCTGTAATTGAAAGCCCAGCTCTTAACAGCTTTCACGCTACTTTGTTGATTGTAAGTGACAATTTTATATTTTATCCCCTTTAGAAAAAGAAAAAGAAGCCCGCACACTGTCTCAACACATATTTTATCCCCTACCAGCTTTACGTTTCATTAAGCATCTTGTCACCAAGCTTAACACGTTTCAACTTTCTTTTATTAACTTGACTTGATCATTCAAGGATGGAAGGTGAACTGGAAGATGCTGTAGTGTTTGACCCTTTGGCTGCCACTTTTTGTCAGCATGTTTTCAAATTAGATATCAACTCCCTGGTCATTTTTGAGGTATCCCAATTACTCCCACACTGCTTTTTGGTGGATATAAGGCTGGGATGTTGTCTTCTCTCTGTTAGCTAATGTAACAACGTGATTCACTCTGGTGAGAAGTTTTGACAGGCGCAGTCTCTCGCGAACATGAGGCTGCATTCAAGAGCACAGAACTGTTTAGACAGATACCGCAGCTTCCAAAATGCCTACAGTTAGAAAACCGTGGCGTTTTTAAGCACAGTTAATAGTGACAACGGTTGATCGCAGCATCCCTAGTTCACATTACTGACTGTCAGGCTCGATTCAAATCGGGCTTAGAATCAGCATTAAAATAGTCTAGTCTGACCTAGGCTTTAGTGTGTGCTCGATGACTGAGGTGCTTACTAACCTACAGCCATTGGTAGTGCATGAAATGTTTTCCATTGCAGCAGCACAAGCTCTGCCTTCTGTCCAATATATTGAACTGGTTCTATTCTATGATCCTAGGCTGTGAAATTCAAAATAAAGTCAGAAATGAACTGTCAGTGTCAGATGGACGACATGCCTACGTTACTGACGATCTGCTGACTGGCGCAAATTGGTTACAGCATGTCCGCTTTCCTGATCCAGCAACTGAACCTGTGGGGTTTTTTTTGTTATTGTTGTTTTTTTGAAACGGTGATCGGCTGATCACCAATGACCTATTTAGAACGTTTATCGGCGGATTACGATCAGTTGCCGATCAACTGGTGCCTCCCTATCAAAGACACTTCAGCAGTGCAGATGCTTGCCAACACGGGGGCTTGAACCCAGGTCCCTCCAACAGAAGGGCGATCTCCTTCCTCACCATGCCACCCTTACGCCCAATATACAGAGCAAATGACTCACCAGAGCAGCTCATGCAACGGCCTTCCTGCCCAGCGGCCTTTGCCAATGTCGAAAGCGTAGGCAAAGATCTTGGCCCCATTGCCGTCTGCATCTACCTCCATGCGCGCCTGGAAATGGAATAGTGAAATTGTTTAATGTAAGCTCTCATCACTGTACTGTAAATCAGAAAAGTGATCACAGTCAAGCTTGTAATCAACAGGATAAACGTGTTTCTCATGTCACTAAGTACTAAATCTGTGCTCTTCTCAACACAAACATACTAAGGACATATTTTTCAGGTGAATCATAGTGGTTTACCTCAAAGGCATAGTTTTCCACCAGCGGTATGTCCTGTTCATCGATCAGTGTGTATTTTGTCTGAAACAAAACGGACAGGTTTAATGTCATGATTTCAATACCTAAAACTGTAACAACCACAACTACTAGAACAGCTGCCTTTTCACTTATTGCTTTGCTATATCAACATGAGGAGACCCATATCATTGAAGTTTATAAGTCAAGAGGAAAGAAAAACAGAACAATTCCAGTTTGGTATGTGTGGAACAAAAACAAAAGTTATCAAAACCTTACAATCTAGCTTGATTCTCAGCCCAAACAGCTTCAAGATGTCACTGTGATCCCTTTGTATTTACTTAATCTGTAATCCCAACATGGACGATATAAAGCATTCGCCGGAGTCAATATAAAGCTTTAGCATTAAATCCTCACAACATACCAAGTGGCAAAATGCAGCTGGTCAAAACAGTTTCTAAAATGATGCCAGCCTCCTTCGAGATATAAAACAACGTGAAGAAAAGTCACCCAAAGCCTTGTTTTCGTCCTCAAAATCAAGTCCCAACCACAGAACACTACATTTTTAGTCCACCATTGACCCTGCTGCAAAAGTGTGGCTGCAAATGAACCTGTGGCACAAGCCTGCCTTACCATGGGAACGTGCACAACTCAGACATTTCTGCACAATTTTAACTGGTTCGAACAGACTCAAGCAGTTGAACAAAACTGATTATCCCAACAGTGGCATGTTCAGATGAGCAATAAACGTGTATGTTCAAACATCACTCTTATTTTGAAATGCGGTCTGCTAGAGGCAACATAGGTGCAAACTTTTGAGTGGATGGTTACATTTTCATATCACCAATGAGAAGGAAATCGCTTCAGAACAAGAAGTTTTTGACCAGCAAGAATCTTGTCAAGATTTAATCTCCGGTTTTACACTGTCCACATTCAGACTTGAGTTGCAAGTTAATATGAATGCATAACAGTGGCATCTTATGGGCTGCCTGGGTTTCCTCTCAGTAGGTAGGAATTAAAGATGCATATGAGTTGACACCAAGACAGCAGCCCTCTGAGGACCTGAACCACCCTGGCATGATACAACACAGCATGGGCGGTGCTGTGCTCATACCAACAAGCAATGTGACACTGAATTTCGTCTTGACAGCAACACAAATGTTTGCATATGGGAACAGTGTGAGATGGTATACATGTGTTACATGTCTGTTGTGTATTGCCCAGGAGCAGTGTCACTCAGCAGGTGGGCAGCTGATTCACCACGGCTCGGTCTTCACGTCTCTGTGACATGAGCAGGAGCGTTTTTACAACATTCAACAATACTGTAACGCCGGGCCTGTATGTGGGGTCAATTACGTAACTTTAGCCAAAATCACGTTTGAGAAGACGGAACAAATGTTCAGCCATAGCTGTCAAGCAGTCCTGTCATGCCAGTGCTTTGTCACGTTGCACAAAAGACTCTGGATGGAGCATGGCAATGGCTTCCTCATTAGCCGATACTTCACACATAGCAAGCCGTCTAGTACCTACACAACACAGCTAGCGTTGCACTGCTAACTTTACACCAAGTGCCCGAATGTTAAGTTACCAACCGTCGTAAAAAAATAAAAATCAAAGCAACGGCGCACTATTTTGTCTTGTCTACTTCTACACTGTCCGACACGGGTAACGATAATATAAGGACGCTGTTTGCGTTACGTTAAGTTACTAATTCAACGCTTAACGTTAGCCGCTAACGTAACCTGCTACTAGCTAGCGTTAGCTTCACGGCGATGTGACTGTGTGTGTGGTGGAGGTGCAGAAAACCAGTCCGACTCAGCACGGCGAGCCACTCTCTCGGGTCGCTTAGCCTCTTAAAACACAGCTAGAAATGTGTAGCGCTAAACAATCACCGCACCAACGGCGACTATTAACCATTAACCCTCCTCGCTGCCACCGACTACCTCCGTGAACCCTTTTTAGGCGCTTTTGTGATCCCCGCGGGCCCTCCCCTTGTCGCACATGGCAGCCCTCGGATCCAGCTCACCTTCCCGGCCACACGGCCAAGTCGAACAATCCCGAGCTTGAAATCCGACATTGGGAGGGCGGGTGGTTACAGAGCGAGACGTATGATCCACCTAAGCGGTATTCAAGTTTAAAACTCGTCGGGGCGGCCCCTCAGCCCCGGTGTAATGCCAGTTTGGGTTAATAGGTTCAGTATTTGCCCGATTCTGGTTCTCTCCAGTAGCAATCAAACCTCCGTGACACACCGCTGGCGTAGGAAAGCCGACCAAGATTTAGGGGGCGGGACAAGCGAGCTAAATATTGTCAACCAATAGCAACGAAGCTCTTAAAATGTGTTGTCCAACCGCAAATAGTTTTACATGTATGCGTTCTAATACGGGGCGGCCGATCATATTGTCCAATCGAAAACGACTATTTCGGTTAAGGGCCGCCTATTTTAGTCATTACGCCATCACACCCTCGTGACTGCTTCCTGTATAGCGCAGTAATCGTCCAAGTCATTTTCGCGCGAAATGTTTGATGGCTGGGCGGGATTATCACTGTACACAGACCAGACGTAATCCACTGACTCTGGTGCCAATCACTCCAATTCAGTGGGTTTTACAGTTTTTCACAATTGTTTACACACTAAAACTGGAACTTCGGACATAATCACTGAAACCTGAAAATCATGTATCAAATCCCTAAACCAAGTCTGCAAAACTACAAGCACATTTTCTGCTTTTTTTTCTGCTCACTCAGTTTGCAATTCTCTATCACACTTTTTGCAAAACACTACACACAATTATGTGTAGTTTTCTCTCGTTCTCTACCTTAGGCACCACATTCAAAAACTAAAATCACGTGTTCATTTGGAAGCACTGCCATCCCAAATGCTTAAATTCATTTACCAATTGGCAACATCCACTCATCACACATATAAACACTAATATCTGAATTGTTCACTCAGAAATCAGAGCTTTAGCACTATAAAAAAGGCCACAGGTGAGCTCTCTTGTTTTTGAGAACAATGGAAACCAATGTTGCAGTGAGAGCTAGAGGAAGAGGAGTGACAGTAAGAGGAGGAAGAGGAGGATAGGGACAAAGAGGACAAGGAGAACAGTTATCTCAGATGAGATCCGGGTCACTTTGGTTCACCATGTGGTCAACATGGGTTGAGCATGAGGGAGGCTGGGCAGAGTCCAGTCCAACCTGAGCTTCACTGCTGCTTTCATCATCCAGACATTCAGAAATGAGAACAGGCAAGTAGCCTCCTGTCTACACCATGCTACTGTTCTTTATACTGTAGTATACTGTAGTAGTAGTAGTAGTAGTAGTAGTAGTAGTAGTGGTAGTAGTAGTCCTACACATCAGTAGTCCTGTGCTACTCAGTGATGGTTGGCCAATGTTACAGTAATGTGTCATTTCATATTGAAAAATAGAAATATTCTTGTACCATGACCAATCACATCATGTTTTTAGATCTTCTGCAGAACTGAGAGACGACCAGTCTGTGTGAACACGGCTTTTTTTTTTTTTTTACAGAAAACCTTTTTTTTTCTGTTTTTATCCTACTGCATTGTGTTTTGTATGTAGAACACTTCACATATCCAACACATTCAAGTGTTGAAATAAAGTAGCTATTTGTGATTGAAATAAAGTATTTTATATACTGTATACTGTAACAGTCTTTTACAACATGCTACTGTGCATGAATGTACCTCTGAACATGCAAAAGGCATAAGTCTACTGATGAGATATTCATAATAGTGTTTTCCGTTAAGCACATCAGTGTTTAGTCAGTTGTTAGAAAGATGTATTCATTTGATGGTTGTGTGTGTCATTTTATTGCAAAATAGCATTTTGAAGAGATAAAATGGTTTTGAATGCAGTGTTTCATTTTGCCAGTGATTTGTGGAGTTTTGCATTTTGTGTTAGTGGTTTTGTGTTTTGTGTTAAGAGTTTTTAGAAAATGAGCCCTAGTTTCAGAAAATGTGTGTAAGCAATTGTGAAAAACTGTAATGGCATGACATCTGACATGTGCTGCCGCAGCAATTTAACCCTCCTGTTATATTCAAATTAACATTTTATGTTTGGGGTCAGATTGACCCCAGTAATTTAAGCCTACAAAAAAATATTGTAATTGAAAGTGTTACCCAAGTTTAGGTCTCAGCTGTTTGGTGTCTCTCAACTGACCATTTTAATAGCCCTTGAAATAAAACATGAATCCATCCACCCTCCCCTTATACATCAAGTATTCATATTGTGTGACTATAGAAAAATATGCAAATCAACATAAAGTCTCATTGTTTTACCTAAAATGTGAAAAAAAAAACATGATTTTGGTGTTTGAAGGGCTTTATATTGCTTTAAAGTACTTAATTTGTCCCCAGGTAAAACAAACCAAAATAAATAAATATTTAGGTTATAATAATAATACAAATAATAACAATAATACATTTTATTTTCAGAAACAGAGCTTACAAAGCATTTTACAGAGCAAAAAAAGGCAAAACAGTCAATAATAAATTAGTCAACAATAGAGCAAAGAATTAAGAAACTAACAGTTTTTACAAAAAAACAATTTTATAAAATGGGTTTTAAGAAGAGATTTAAATGAGTGCACAGAGTTAGCTAGTAAGGCTAGGCTCCCTGGGCAGGTTGTTCACAGTATAGAAGTTCTAATGCAAAACTCTCGGTCCTCAGTCCTTGGAGCAGACAGGAGGGCTGACCGAGCACCTCAGGGTGCTGTCTGACTTGTTGGGAGTTAAAAGTTCTATAATGCAGTGAGGGGCAAAATCATGCTGTGTTTTAAAAGTAATCAGTAAAATCTTAAAATTGATTCTAAAACTAACAGGCAAACAGTGCAGGGAGGCTATAATTGAGGTGATATGACGTCAGTGTTTTGTCACACTCACGCTGAGAAGAGCGACGTCTCTGGAACTCCTTTCCCCTTCACTTGAATGTGACCTCAATTTCTTCTACTGCTGCTTTGAACAGCAGTGTTGGTCAATTCCTGCTCCAAATCCCCCTGCAATAAACTGCCCTTCTCCAGTCCTACCCCTTACCTCAGACCCCTCCAATAGACAGCACTCCCTACCCCACCTGTCTAACAGTCTTCAGTCTTAAGAGACCACTGCATGCAACCCTGCACCTGTTATCATCACCAGTGAGGAAGTACAAAAACTTTTTCAGCAGCAAAACGTCATGAAAGCGGCAGGGCCTGATAAAAGTCTCATCTGGAGCCTCAGACAATGTACTGACCTGCTGCTCCAGGGTTCACCAGCAGCTTCAGTCACTCCCTATCCACATGCAAAGTCCTCACCTGAACACACTCGAAAGTGTGGAGAACAGGATGACTTCTGATGGAACGGGACGGCTCATCACCCTCTGGAGATCAGTGGCTCAACTGTCTTCTCAGCTGAGTTGCTCAAGTTCCTAAGATGCACTGTCAGCAACACCTGAAATTAACTGAGATCATATTTTGATTAATTAGGAAATACCTAAAAAGAATGTTCTTCCTGTGATAACTGAGGAAAACCAATGTTTATAACAGTCATAACAGTTTTGAACAGGGTCTATTTTGACTCCATGTCCCCAACCGCCCAGATACAGGAGAAGCTCATTTGGTGTTGAAATCATTCTCCACCAGGCGTTCCCAGCAGACCTTTGCTACATGTTTGGGCTTACTAGGCCTGTCTGTCAGCCTCCCCCTCCATCTGATCCAACTCACCACTAGATGGTGATCAGTTGACAGCTCAACCCCTCTCTTCACGAGAGTCCAGAATATATGACCTAAGGTCTGATGAAGGCTCCCAACAACATTGTTCTCAGGGTCACTGAGGTTCCTTCCTTCAGTTATCAAGGGTTAGGGTTAGGGTTATGAATATGACATTATGCACTGGGTATGCATAACAACATTGATTGTTATGAGGCGTATTGTGGGCTTGGACTACATCAGTTATGATAGGGCCACTTCATCAATAGCAAGTTACTTCATTGAGGAAGAGGAGGAATGGAGGAAAGTCAGATAAAGAATGGTAGTCATAAACTATCAGGTGATAAAAAAGCAGTTATGGGTGGTTTGGTTATAGGTTTCCACTTAGAAAAATGAATGCATCCCACTTCTCAAGTGTTAGTTTACACAATCATCATTGACCAACCACTGATGATTGCCATTTTCTTTATTTCAGTTATTCAAAAGTCAGTGTCAGAAACAAGTCCTTGTGTGATTGTACCCTGGTGGAATATGTGATGTAACTGTTTGGAAATAGGAATAAAGCATATAGAAAGTTAAGAAAATTGATCTTGTGAATGTATATTTCACTTTGAATGAATTAAGGGATAAGGGAAGCTGCACCTGGGAGACATGGTCTATATTATGAGGTATTTACTGTAAACATCTGAATGATATTGTGTTGGAAGAGATTTTTTAATGCAATATGGGAGGAGGGCAAGTTGCCTTAACCCTCGGTGTGGTGTTCGGGTCAAAATGACTCATTAAAATTTTTTACTAAAAGAACAATTATACAATTAATTATTTTTTTTAACCAGAAACTCCATGGCCTTGGCTTAGTTTCTGTGAAGAACACGTGAAAGAACACATTTTCATTGAGTACACCTGCACATTTATGTCCTTGATCTGATGTTCAGGTCAATTTGACCCAAGAGTAAAGAAAGGGTGGAAATTGTGGCCAAGAAATGGTAAATATAAAACAAACAAGGTGACTTCACTTCTTGTCACACTACCTTCGTCTAAAATATGTTGTTGTCCTTTCTACTAATTTAGTTGACACAATTCAACCAATTGCAAGTACAGTATTGAACAGAATTGTTTGTGTGTGTGTGTTTGTGTGTGCGAGTGGGTGTGCATGTCCATCCGTGTGTGTTGTGTATATGCATGCATGTGGGTAAGTGTGTGTATCCATCCAGTTAGATAGAGAGGATCTTGGTCAGTGTTTGCAAGCCTGCTTCCATTTATTAAAAACTTTGAAATCTGTTTGTGTTTTCATGTCAGATAGTACAGCATTCCACAACCTTTTACCAAAAAAGATGACTGCCACAAAGTCAAAGAACAATCCTAATGTTTTCTTCACGTCAAGATGCAGACCAGATAACTGATGTCTTGACATGCCAACACTTTCTTTCTTCCTTGACAGTTTTCTAAGAAGTATAGAAAGGAGATGTCTCTCGTCCAACTCAATACAAATTTCTACTTTGAAATTCACTGTAACTCCAAACTCTAATGTGCAATCTAAACATCATTGTCTTCCAAGGATGACTGCAGTAGGAAGGAGCAACAGAATAAACAGAGGAACTTGGCTGAAATCTTGTCCAATCCAGCTTTCTGTAAACAGTGAGACCTTTTTTTATTGTCTGCTTTACCTTTTGTCAACATTAGCTCACAATATAAGTCTTTACTTTGTAATTTGTCTGTGAACTTTGTGTTTTTGAGAATTTACCAAACAATGTTGATGACAATTGGTTTTTTTTAGACTAACAGAAGGTCTTTTCCATTAATCCTTCTCCTGAAACACGCCTTGTGTTTTGATAATGGATTCCCTTCCCAGACCGAACACTGTGAAAACTCTGCAGGAGTAAGATGTGGTTTAGCACCTTTATTTCTGTCAAATAAGATGCTCATTATAGGTTTAGTTTGTGGGGATTGTGAAATTTTCCTGTTTCAATAAAGAACTCTTCTTCAAGTGCGTTTTTTGGTTTGTTTGTTTTTTACACATATTCGCATGTTCTCATTGGAGCTAATCCTGTGCATACATCCTCACAGATGCACACACAGGTCAAGTCAAGTCAAGTCGAGTTTATTTATATAGCCCTTTATCACAAGCATGTCTCAGAGGACTTTACAGAGAATGTGTCTAGCTAGATCTAACTAAACACAATCAGTGATGAACAAAATTATGTAGGACAAACATAGTGAAAAACACAAGGTAGGCAGGAGCAGATTTAGCAAGACAAACAATCTACCTATTCTACATAGCCTAACCTACCCGGCACCCCAGCCTTAGACCCTAAATGCACACAAGGAAAAACTCCCAGGAAAAAACCTTACTAGGAAAACTTGGAAGAAACCTTGAGGCAGAGAGGGATCCCCCCCCGGGACGGCTTAGCGTGCAATAGGTGCCGGGCAAAACATTGACAGAGTCATGGGCAACAATGATGACAGGAGAAAACAGAGAGAGACAAAAAGGGTGGAGAAGCTGCATGCGGCGATGAGAGGGGGCTGAGGCCAGCACTAAAGGAGCGAGGACAGCAGTCGTAATTCAGCGTCCAGGTGGGAACAGCGGAAAGGAAGAGCAAGGCCAGCATTGACGGTGAAGAGCCAGGGCAGCACCCGTCACTGCCAGGTATAACACTGACCTGGAGTCAGAGAAGAGGAGAGAGAGGAAGCAGCGTACGCACACACACACAACACACCCAGACGCACACACACGTACAGACGAAGGGGAGAGAACAGCTGCACACAGAACACACAGGGTCAGAGACACGATGGGAGGGAGCAGCATCAGGGACGGGACCGAGGCCGGCGCCGACGACCACTGCACTGCACCGAAGTCTGAAAGGGGAGAGAGGAGGGGGAGAAAACAGCAGCAACAGAACACACGGGAGACGCGTAGGGTGGGAGCAGGACCAAGGCCGGCGGCAACAACCGCCAGGCCGGGGCAACACCTGTCCACTGGCAGGTGGAACACTGGACCGGAGTCTGGGGAAGGGGAGAGAAGACAGACGGAGAGAGAGAGATCCAGGTGGGGGCAGCGTCAGGGATGGGACTAAGGCCAGCCCCAAAGACCATCAGGGTCTGAGGGATCTGAGAAAGGGTGGAGAAACCAGCCGCACACACACACACACACACACACATACACACACACAGAGCTGTGCAGAAGCAGCACAAAACCCAGACGTATTTGGGCACAGACACGCTCATACAGACAGCAGATAGAAAGTGATTAGACACAGTGTAACCAGGAGGCGGCGCTATGCTATGTTCCCAACGGCAATTTCTATATAAATACTGTCTATGCTAGGGTAAGAGAAACGACTGTGTCGAGCCAGGCCAATGGTGCTAAGGTAGGTCGTATGATTGCGAGAAAAGATAGGTTTTGAGTCTAGATTTGAAGATTTCGACAGAATTAGCTTCCCTGACTGTAAGAGGTAGCTGGTTCCAGAGATAGGGAACTGGGTAAGAGAATGCTCTACTGCCTGCTGATTTTTTCTTGATTCTAGGGACAATAAGGTAGCCAGCGTCCTGCAATCGGAGGGCACAAGGGGGAATATAAGGGATGATGAGGTCGGATAGATACGATGGTGCAAGCCCATGTAACGATTTATAAGCTAACAGAAGCACCTTAAAGTCAGATCTGGCTTGAATTGGGAGCCAGTGAAGGGAGGTTAGGATTGGAGTAATGTGGTCAAATTTTCTAGTTCTGGTTAGTATTCTGGCAGCAGCATTTTGCACCAGTTGTAGTTTTTTAATACTGCAGTTAGGTAGGCCAGAGAGTAAGACATTACAATAATCGAGTCTTGATGAAACAAAAGCGTGTATTAAGGTTTCAGCATCCGTCGTATTTAGCAGACGCTGCAAGCACTGACAAACATTATAATAATAATGATACTAGTAATTACATATGGCTATTTGATAAGGTTTATGACTATATATAAATAGTCACTACCACATGTTATGAAAGTATGGTGCAGAATATGATTATTTTATAGTATAGATTATAGTTCTGTAAATTTCTATCCGAAACTTATTCATCTGGTTAGTCTTGAAACTCAGAATGAGGTTGGGTCAAAAAACCTGGAAGATGCCAGAGACAACAATATAACAGCAACACATGTAGTACAACTTTGCAATGTCTTACCCACAAATGACTGTACCAAAATAAAAATGGCATCTGGAAACCATTATATAATCACATGATTTCCTTTTTTTTTTTTTTTTTGCACCAGAGTTATGATACTTCAGAAGGAATACAAGTCAGTGTGTACAGTTGTGTATTCTGTCTTGTTGTTTTTGTTTTGTTGTTGTTTTTTTTCACTGGTTTCTTAGGTGTTTTTTGGCTTTTTATTTATGTGAACTGTAAATTTACTGTATAGATAGATTAGCTGTATACTCACAGGTATCTGGAGGTGGAGTGGGAGATGAGAAGGGAGCTGTGAGGATGTTTTCAAAGACATGAGGAGCACCGACCTCCAGATCCCTCAGCAGGAAAACTTACATGACTTACATGAGGACTGTGGAAAGCTTCTGAGGGAAGGTTACTTTACTCCTTGGACAAGAATACAATTTAACAAATGGTCTTTGATTTCACTTCAAGCTGAAAAGTGATGGGGATAGAAAAGGATACAACACATGCATATTACTAATAGTAACAAATATACCTGATATTTAAATGTTGTTTTTTTTGTTGTTGTTTTTTTTACCAGAGATCACACCCATTTACTCCATTGTTTTGAATTTCTCCCAGTTATCCTCTTAAAGATTCCAGAGTTTCCAGGAACCTATTAACCTAAAAGATTTGTTTCCACCGGACAAAATGAAGTGCAACAAGGTAGAAAGAAGGACATCATTCATACTGAACCTCAAAAACCAACAGGAAATGGAGAAGTAACTTGAGTTGGAGCAGATTATTGCATGATACTGACTGTGTTTGACATTGTTGCTGTTGCTATGTTTACGACTTTGGGGGGGAAAACAAGTTTGAATTTTTCAGGTAATTTGTAGTGTTTCACATTTGATATCAACTTGCATGAATCGCAACTTGCAATTCATTCACATTGCCGTTTTGCTCAGGCTTTACAGATAATATTTGCCACATAAAATCCACCTTTTCAGATTTATAGCTCAAGTCTTTTGTTATTACGATTTTGTTATCTAACCAGATGAAATGGGCAGGAATAGAAGCTATTTTCCTATAAAGCAGACTGCTCAGCTCATCACACGAAGGGCAACAGAACATAAAATGAATTTTCTTTATGAATCATTTTTGTCCAGTTTCTCCCACAACACATGATAGATTCTGTGCCCTGGTGTGCCACTGAACTTTCCTTTTCCTATAGTTATATAGTTGTTTTGTGTAACAGCAGTCAAACTGTAAACAATTCTGATAATTTAACATTATTGTTGGGTTATTTAGTAATTTTACTAATTTATTGTGTTTGCTTCTGATATCATTTTATAACCAAGAACGTGATCTTTGGGATGGTATTACACCTAAGTCCAAATTTTGATGCTATGCTAATGTTATCTGAGTAAGAGATTCCCCAGTCCTGTAGCTTTCCTCACAATGTGATACAGTCTGGCTTTCAAATCCTATGGAGCTTTTCCTTTCAGATCTTCTACACTTATATAGACTTTATGTCACAGTGTAACTTTAAAAGGATTCTCCAGTCCCTACGGAATTACTATGGACTATGGCTTATTTTCAGCCATATCACCTTCTGTAATGTATATCAGTCCAGAGGTGATTCCTTCTGGAGGCAAGAGCTTTTCTGTCCAGACCCGTCAGACTGTTGCTAAACTGAGCTGTCTGCGGGGTGTGGCTCCACCTCAGATCCCCTCGCATATTAATATGGTGAAATGGAATATTTCTCAGACTCACCAGACTGGAAAATCTAACTATGCTCTTTCACAATTTTCTCATAATCCCAGGGAACAAAACAACCACAAGAAACAATAAATGAATAAACTTTATTTCACATTCTTCAATTGCAAAATTACAAAGCGCCTCAGTCAGGAAAGTAAAAAATAAAATATAAACGTGAGTAACGTGAGTACAACAACTATATATAATTGGAAATAAAAACAAAATGCAGCAATTAAACACAATTAACTGAAAGAAAGTCTCCAAATGTTTGTTTTAAGAAGCGATTTAAAATACTCTGATTTAAGCCTGGTTTCCATGGGCTAGTCATTCCAAACAAAAGCTTTGATTTTTAAACTAGATTTTGGAATGGCTCATAGAAATGTGCCTGCTAGATCCAGCTAAAAGTAATCAATGAAACCTTAAAATGACTTCTGAAAAGACAGTTGCTGTAAAAAGGCTAAAACTGGGGTGATGTAATGTATCTTGGTTGAGGTTAAAAGCCTTCCTGTTGCATTCCTGTTGCAAGACAACAGATTGCTTTGTGACTCATATGAGTACAAGAAATTGCCAATTGACAAGATGAGGGGAAAACATGTGTAGGTCTTTGCAGGATGAAAGCCAAACAAGAGAAATTCAGCTTTATTGTCACTGAGCTGGATAACATTCAGACATTCAAGCATGTGCATGACCGTATGACTGTCCAAACTGGCTTTGATGTTTGAGCTGATCGGCAAGTATAAAGCTGGGTGTCATCTGCAACAATAAAAATGGATCCTGTGACAACTAATTGCCACTCCTTAGAGATACGTACTGAGAAAGGAATAAGGTATAAAATTTGCAGAAGAAGATTAAGGCCACATGTGAAAAATCTACTTGAGTTCTGACATTTTTCTGACTTTTAAACTCAGAATTCTGACTTTATTCTCAGAATGCTGACTCGATTCTCAGAATTCCGACTTTAAACTCTGAATTCTGACTTTAAACTGAGAATTCTGACTTTATTCTCAGAATGCTGACTCGATTCTCAGAATTCCAACTTTAAACTCTGAATTCTGACTTTAAACTGAGAATTCTGACTTGATTCTCAGAATGCTGACTCGATTCTCAGAATTCCAACTTTAAACTCTGAATTCTGACTTTAAACTGAGAATTCTGACTTGATTCTCAGAATGCTGACTGTTATCTCAGAACTCAAATTATTCACATGTGGCCTTAATCCTCTACCATAACAATTCACCACTGGTGTACACCACACTCTTAAAAGTTAAATCATTTTCAAAACATATGTGTGTCTTGCAGCACACATTTGTGTTGCTTTTCATCCCAACATAATATTAATAAATGTGTCAATATAAGTTGCTGTTACCATATTTGGTAATCAAATCACAGATGTGTAGTCAAAAACCAGACACATGGATGTGCTGAGAATGAAAGTGCATGGAGAACAGGAGCAGAAGATGACACAGAGCTTGATATACGTACATATAGCAAAATGTCTATCACCTAGGAAAGACTAATAATTAAGACAGCATATCCAGAAATCCCAACCCACTTTTCCAGTCTATTGATCAGAACTGAATGATCAATAGTGTTGAAGGCAGAGCTCAGATCTAAAGATTTTCAGTTTGCTTGCCTGAATTTATCTTCTGTTTCATATCACTGTGAAGCAAAATGTGGTTTCACTCATACTTTGCATGGTAAGAGAGCTTCAGTATTCCAACCACAGGATATTGTTGTATGTACAACTCCTTCCTTTCTTTCTTTCTTTCTTTCTTTCTTTCTTTCTTTCTTTCTTTAGGTCTCTCCTAAATATTGTAAGCTGATTAAAGTTAACCTGATGCTCGTCCTGCTCACCAGTTGATGAGCTAACTCTTAACATTTCACTCAGTACCTAAAATGCATTGATCTCTGTGAGGCTACAGTCTGTACAGCTGTTTCTAAAAATGTCAGATCAGACTTCATCTTTACTTCAAATAAGCTGGAGAAGACGCTTAACTGCTGCACTCTATACAGCCTGATTCAAAAGTAGGTATATATATTTCTATACTGTATATATTATTATTAATACTTATTATATTATTAAATATTTCTCCTATTTCCAGGTAGGCCTACACTTTAGGTCATGGCTAGAAATTTGATGATTGAGTTAGTAAATAAGTTAAAAATGACAAATTACTGTATATAGCTTTGTTTTATTATTGTTATTGTTATTATTGTGCCTTTTATTAAAATTGTATACTGGAATGAATGAATGAATACAACTGAAAACTGGGCCTTACTTATTATAGCCTATGTTATGGTGTCATTTTTATAACCCCTATTATTGGTAATTCAATATATCAATGAGTGAGTGAATGTAATTGGAAACTAGTATTTAAAAGCACCCATTGTCCGGATGGCACTACTTTTTTTTTCTTTTTTTTTTTTGAGGTGGGGGTTTCTTCTTTGCACTTTTCCTCCCCCATCCCCCGGGTTTTTCTTTTTTGTTTGTTTGTGTGTGTGTTGTTGGCTTGTTGTTGTTGTTTGTCTCTATTTGTTTTGTAATCATGGTTGTATTGTGGCTATATTGGTTGTGTGTTGTATTTTGTATACTTGTGTAAAAAGCAATAAAACTTTGATCATAAAAAATAATTTGTATAGCCTACCTACAGTTGAAACTGAGCGCAGACGACGACATGACTTCAAAGCACACGGCAGTTATGGCTGACGCCCATATCAAACAACTGAAAGCCAGTGGACCAAAAACTTTGTCACTGCAGGTTACAGCCGCTGATCTTGCTTTTCAGCCCTGACCTCTAGTGTCCGTGTCACTTCCGCGTTCAGCTCACCTGTTACACCTGTGTTACAGCGCTGTAGGTGCGACTCCGGCTCTCTCGCTACACCTGTTGCGTTTTTATCACTGCGCTCTCTCTTTACTGTGACTCTGCGCCATGACCGAAGAACTACAGACGTGTGATTTAACATGCAGCAGGTCAGACGACCCGGACACCGGAGAGGAGACCACCAACACTCTGAAAAACAGGGACATGGACTGTGATCAACCCATTTTCTCCGTGTTGAACGGCAGTTTGCAGCAGAGCGCAGCCCAGCCGGGAGACACCTCGGCGGGGTCCGGCGCGGCTGTCGGGGCCACATCACCGGCCGCCACCTCCGACACCGAGTCGGGGATATTTTCCGGTGAATCTGAACTGTGTGTGGAGCATGAGTCTGAGCTGGACTGGTTCTGCACGTCCGAGCAGAAACTCATCTGCTCCCACTGCGCCATCGTGGGCTCCTGCCACGGACACGCCGTGAGTCCGCTGGCCGCTAGAGTCACCGCAGTCCGGGTGAGTTAGCTGCGTTACACTCAAATTATTCAGTTTATATCACCATAATAAAGGCCTCAACTGTCTCGTGGTTTTTACTGTCTTGACTGAGCTGTGCCATAATATTGGTAGTTTTAAAGTTTGGGGGATTTACTTGGGCAGGTGCAAGGTAAATAATGCTTCCCCTTCACTCAAGACTACCTGGGGGGTTGGAAATAGCCTATAGGGAATAGTTAATAGTTAATAGGAAATAGTTAGGTAGGTTACTTCCACTCAAGTAGAATCCTACCTGAGAACCTTTTCTTCTTTAGGTATTTTATGAGTATCAATGTTTTAGGGAAGTTTATCATCATTTGACCTCATCCACTGCATCTCATAGCAGCTGTCACTTTCTATTTATAACACATGCAGTTAGTAGTTTCTGTTAAGAGAGATTTTGCATGCAAACATTTAAAAGAAATTGTGCATTTTATTATTTTGAGACTGTCATTGTATTGAGCAAGGTAGCAATTATAAATCGACAACCACAGGATTTGCCTGGAAAATGTGTGGAAATCGTATTCCAGTGTGTGAAAGGCTTATTTGTTTAGGTGTGTGCTTCATATATCTAATACTTTCTTGGGTGTGCCACATTTTGCAAGTACCACAGAGATTTTCCATGATAATTCCTCACCTTGGCATTTGGGAAGACAAGATTTTCAAGTTGCATTTCAAGCTGGTGGTGTTGTGATGCCATGATGTGTCAGGAATCACAGTGTGTGTCCCCGCAACAGAATCAGCTGGTGGATGTGTGTGAGAAAATGCAGCTGCAGGCCCTGAGGATCGAACGCTTTATCAACCAGACTCTGACAGCCAAAGAGCGAATGCTGCAGGTGAGAAGTTGCCCCCCGACTCCCACTCAGCCGCAGTGTGAATTCAAAACACATGTGCTGTTTGAACACGTTGGTTTTCATATGTGAACTTAGGAAATTTCCCAACAGTCATGTGAAAATGACATTGCCACCAGTGAATTGTCTCTTTGCATGTGAAATTAAGTTTTAATATGTGAAACAGATAATGCCATATGTCATGGCCAGTGAGAACATGAAATAAAATGTTCACATGTGGAAAAAAACACCTTTCACCTTTCACCTATGAATTTAAGTTTCCACATCTGAAGTAAAAACTGTCATGTGATACAACGTGAAAAAAATGTAATCCATCCACACAAATCAACATACCTACATGCTGCCTGTATCTAATTTCATAGGTGACTGTTGAAGGGCTGGTTTCACAAAACTTGGTAAACCGGTGTAACTCACCTGTCTTTTGCACAGTTCTCTTGCACCATAATGATTACAGTAACAGATGACTGATGGATAATCTTTTTACCTGAAGCTACAAAATCCTTAAAATGAGGCACTTTGCAATTGTAAAGGCATGAGCAAGGGAAACAAAGAACTAGTATTTGAGTATTTGAGACTGCTATGCTTCAGTGTCCTCAGTAGTGAAGTATTCATTAACCCACTTGACACCTATGGTGGCCCACAGCGGACAGTAGTCTCATTCACGTGTGAATAAATGACAACTCAATGAAAATAATGTTAACAGGGAGAAATGCTTTTGCATTTGCCCTCCTAATTATTGGGGGCATTTTTGCCCCCTAATTTTTCACTTTATGAGCATTTTATGAACTTACAAGGGCATTTTTGTTAATTTCTGACCCTGATATAAATATATATATGGCAATGTACATTTTTTTATGCCAGATTTGAAAGCATGTCTGATCATATATTTTCAGTCTCAATGGGGTAAATTCTAGAGTATGTTCACATCTAGAAAACTTTATCTTTAACTGTTATGTTGTTGCCCATAATAATAATAATGATATAGTAATAATGATATAATATTTACCCATTATCCCATTGAATTCAATACCATTCAGTTTTCCTGTGGACATCTGCTCCTACACCACATGTCCTGTAGTGTTTCTTGACCTCGCTCCTCTCTGCGTCTGTGCAGGCGACGGCGAGCGGCGCCAGGGAGCAGGTGCTCGCCCAGGTCAGTGCAGTGCGGGAAGCCCTGGAGGAGGAGGAGCAGCGCCTCCTGGAGGAGGTGCAGACAGAGGAGGAGAGGGTGGAGCAGTGTCTCCTCACCCAGAGAGCCCACTGGAGCCAGGCCTTGACAAGTCTCACGCAAACACGCTCCCGCCTGGTTCACACCCTCACGCATACAGCGGACGCACAGCTGGCGGTGAGAAAGGGAGAAACAGTGATGTTTGGCATCGAGGGGGGCGGGGTCAAGAGATGAATGGGGATCATTGTGGGAAGATAATTGGAGAATAGTGGGGACTGTGCTCAAATAGCGGTATTTGGATAATGGTCATGATGATAAACAGCAGTAATGCCCAAGGTAGTAATCATTTGCTTCCTGTCCCGACTTTCAGACTGCTGTCCAGGAGATCGCTGAGAGGTAATCTTTCATCATATGACATGCTTCTGACTATCATAAACTTATTTGCTCAGTCTCGTGGTCAGGACGTCCCAGAGAAGTAATCTGTCTTCCCTTCTCTCTCCCTCTCTCTCCCTCCCTCTGTGTGTGTGTGTGTGTGTGTGTGTGTGTGTGTGTGTGTCAGGGTGGAGGATGCGGAGGGGGTGGGTGAGCCCTGTGACACAGACCAGCTGAACCTGAACCCAGGCTGCAGTGACAGCAAACTGCTGAGAGGCCTGTGGGCCAGCGCCATCCTGCTGGGGCCAAACGGTTCGTTTTGTTTGAATAATTATAAGTCATCCTGGTACTCGCTGCAGTCAGTGTATTCCCTACACACATGCAGTGGGGGGAAAAGTACTCAAATCCTTTACTTAAGTAAAAGCAGTACTATAATGGAAGAATACTTCATTAAAAGTAAAAGTTCTGCATTCAAAAGTTTACTTAAGTAAAACTATATACAGTAAGTATTAGCAGTAAAAGTACTCATTCTGAAGAACGGTCCCTTTCAGATTGTTAAATTGTTGATGCATTAACCTTTAAGAAGTATTTTAATGTTGTATGTCTAATTACTACATATACTGTTGGCTAGGTTAAACTCTAACAATGCAACATATTTTTTGAGCTTATTGTATATTTTGCATGTAAAACCATATTCTGCAAAGTAACTAGTAACTACAGCCTTCAGATAAATGTAGTGGAGTAAAAAGGACAATATTTCCCTCTGAAATGTAATGGAGTAAAAGTATAAAAATGGAAATACTCAAGTAAAGTGCCAGTACCTCAAAATTGTACCCAAGTACAGTAGTTGAGTATATGTACTTAGTTACTTTCTAGCTCTGCACACATGAAATACTTTAACAGAAAACATACAATGTTGTTACGTACATTGATGATAATTAGGGCAGCAGGAAGGCCGCGTACACACTGTCAGTTTTTGGGAATCACTACTGCATTTATGAATGAGAGTGAGTGTCATTATGTATTAGGTACACATTAGAGCAGAGTGACTAGACTGTGTATGTACGGGCAAAAAAAAGAGGGAGTCTCTTCACTCCCTCGATCTCGCGATGGCTGTAAATAATATCTGTAACCATAGTAACGTTTATGCTTCAAACTAATATGGCTGCTGCCATTGCTGGTTTAGACATTTCCAGGCATCAATTTTATCTGTCAAGTTTTGATAAACCACCACCAATAGTGATGTTGTATTTTCTTTCTTCTTACGAAACTGACACTTTTAAGCGACAGGCTGTCGGCAACATTTGGTACCATTTAGTGTTTTTTTATCCTCCTCTGCCCAAATACTTCAATATTAGTACTTTTTTCTCTCGCTGTGGCCACAACAGCCCTCTACTATCTGCCATTTTTTCAAATGAACAATGATATGTCTTAAACTTAACCAGTTGTCCATTGCCGTTCCGGTACACACTACTTGAACTAACCAAATCCATACTCAAATTCAGGAGTCAATACCTGAATCTTTCTGGTAGTGAGTGTGGTTGTAGAATGCGGCTTTGTTTTTTTGGGGCTTTTCTGCTTTATGAGACTCAGTAGACAGACAGGAAAGACGGGCAGAGAGAGGGAATGACATGCAGCAAAGGGAGCGGGCCGGGATTCAAACCTGTGCCACTGTGATTAGAACTTAGTTTTAATGGTACACACTCTGCCTGTTGAGCCACCGGGGCGCACCCCCAACAACCGTATTTAGCTGCAGTGTGTATATGTATATACAGTACGCTGTAGCTGACCTCTGACCTCCCTGTACGGGCGGGGGGTCTGTAACATTACGTCAGACAACGGACTGCATTACACTAAATAATTCTCAAGATGCTGTAAAACATGCCTGCCTATGGTAATTTGCAACATTTGTTTGATTTGTAACATCCAGTCCATCCTCTTCCCTCTTCCCTCAGCATACGGTTCAGCCAATTTGAAGTTTGACGAGCGCACAGTGAGCCCTCTCCTCTCCCTCTCCGAGGATCTTTGCACTCTGACCTTCCTCCCCAAGAAAGCCCGCCAGTCCCAGTCCCCGCCCTACGACCCGGCACGCTTCGACTGCTGGCCCAACGCACTGGGTTTGCTGTCTCTGTCCTCCGGCACCCACAGCTGGGTGATGGACGTGGGCCAGAGCGGGGCCTTCAAGGTAGGGGTTTGCTACGCGACCGTGGAGCGCAAAGGCTTCGGGAACGAGGCGCGGCTGGGCTACAACAGCCAGTCCTGGGTGCTGTCTCACTACGACAGAGAGTTCTCCTTCTGCCACGCAGGGAAGGCCACGCCCCTCCAGGTGGTGAGGAGGCCCAAGAGCATCGGCCTGCTGCTCGACTGGCCCAGCCGGACGCTGGTGTTCTACGAGCCGGACTCGAGCGCCGTGCTGCACTCTGTCACGCATCCCTTCAACGCCCCGCTGCTGCCGGCATACGCCGTGGCCGACCTCAGCATCACCATACTGCACTGATGTGCCGCTGTTTATCTGACTGACTGAAACCCTGAGTGACAAGAGGCTACAAGTCACAAGAGGTTTTGGGAAACACAAACTGTAAATATGATCAGCAGCTCAAAGACTAATTCCTCCATCTGTGCAATAATTAAAACTCCAGTTTTGGCAAGGAAACTTTTTATTTATTCTGTTTGATATACTTGATCTTGAGGACTAGATTTTTTGTTACTGTGTTTTTAATGATTTAATAGATTTCTTTATGTTGATCAAATTATACAGTAGTTATGTTATAACAGTAATTACATTTACTGGCATTGATTTGTTTCTATGAAGTTTGCTATTTGTTTTTAATATGATGAATGAATGTTTTTTGTTATCAGTTTGATCAATGTAATGAAGATTTCCAGAGTGAATGAATGAAAATGAATTCTACTGGTTGATCCAGGACTGTTTTAATTATAATGTGGCAAAGAGACGTGCTACTTACATTTTCTGAGAGATAACTTTGTATGAATGTTATATATTCAGTAAACCTGTGAAAACATGTGAACTTCTTATTAACTGACTCTGCAGTAGAACTTTCCATGACTATACAAAGTGTTTGTTTCCTTTATCCTGACTAACATTTACTCAGAGCTCAGAGGCTTTGAATTTGCTCTCTTTCACCGCAGCAAGGTTTTGGGTTTTTTTGTACCCATGACAGCTTGTATACATTCCTTGTTGAAATTCCAGTTGGTCAGTAGGGACAAAGATATGTTGACAAAGCAAATGTAACTGTAAAGTAATAGATAATGGTCTTTCTTATAGTTGGGCACGTTCAGAACAATATTGTGTTCAACTTTATAAGACGATTGCCTCCTTTTGTAGATTTTCCACTATGAAATGTCCTTGTGTGGTATAAGGCATGAGGGTCAGCCTTAAAAAAACACCTTTGGATTTGACAAAGTAGGTCAGGTTTGTGACGTGAAGGTCATGATATGAACTGTAAATGACAATGCTTCCACCTTGGTAGACTGCAGCAGACTTATGACTGAAAAGGAGAAGCAAACGTCACTGATACCTATCAGCAGTTTAGGCAGAAAACCATTGGAGGGCAGCAATGTCAAACTAAGACTGTACAACCAAGATCATAAGCATGATGTCACACGCAGGTTATCGTTCAATGTTTTATCAACATGATACACTTGATTTGATGATATACAGTCACAGCAAGTTTATAACTTATTTTTATTTTACCTTTATTTTACCAAACTTATGTTTATAAACTCTAAATACTCCATCATAGGTCAGGAAATTTTAGGAGAATGTCTATTAAACTGATATAAAACTGTCATCCCAGGACCATGGACAGCTACAGTTCATGGCTGCAACGTGACAATCCACCCTAAAACTGAATTGATGTATGACAGGCTGTTAAACCGATGCTTGTGAACATGAATATCTCTCTCACTTATAAGCCAAAGGACACAGGCTTTAAAATGCGACATCAATAAGAGACAGAACCTGTAGATAAAATATACACAGCTGATACACTTCACCCAGAGCAACTAACAATCAGTGCAATACACCTAAATTCCTAGATGACCAAATTTACAGGGAACCAAAAGAAAGGCGTGCCGAGGAGCCACAGCACCCAGAAACATAATCCTGTGACCATGGGACGATCATTTAAGAGAGAGGTGCAAGGAAGATAAATAAATTAAGAGCTTCTCCATGGATAATGAATAGTGACTTCACTGACTCATGATAGTTTTCACTGACTCATGATAGAGCTTTTTTCATCCAAACAAGCTTAATATCATTTCAGCACTAATGGCTATGAACCATAAAATACACTGTATCTGTGGAATCACCCAGGATGCTCCAGTCTGTCTCCGGTTTGTTGTAACTGGAGCGTCTGTTAGGATTTGTTAGGATTTGTTAGGATCTAAAAGTGGGAGTATTTGTCGTGTTCTTTTATCTTTCTATTTCACTTGATTTGAACTTCACTAGTTTACTTTTTAAGTCTTTTATCTTGTGGATCTCTTGTCTGTACTTTTGTACTTTTTAATTGTAATTTTTTTACCTTTACTGTATTTTTTATTACTCTGTAAAGCACTTTGAATTACCTCAGTGTATGAAATGTGCTATACAAATAAAGCTGCCTTGCCTTGCCTTGTCTCCATGACATTATCAGGGGAGATTTAACTCATGTTAATAGCTTTAGGAGTGACAAGTTTATAAATCATGACCTAACTGTCAAAGGTCACAGGGATTGTATGAATTCTGTGTATTTCCCTTTAAGGAAGCAGTTGAAATCCTTTGTGAAATGCATTTCCTTGTCAGGGCAAACCGTTTGGTGTTGCACACAGAATACAGTATGTCCTAACTGCATGCAAGAACAATCTGCAGGTTACATTACAGTTTAGGCATTTAGATGACATCATATCCACAGCAGATAACACTAAGTACACTAACAGAATAACTGGAATTCCTGAATCCCATAACCACAAGAAGGAAATTAACAAATGTGAGGGTCAACAATATGCTTAAAAAAAGAGGTTTTTATTCCTTTCTTTTGGAGTAAAACACATCAGCACCTATGGAATGTTCAGCAGAATTGAACAGATATTGTTTTGAATATAATCAATATATATATTGAATATAAATCTGGCATTTACAGCCAGAGGAACTCGCTTACCTCACTCAATGTCTACCTGGCTAGCAAATACTGACACATTTTAAATGAGCGTATTTGATCTTAGTTTTATAATTCTGTTGCTTTAAACTGGGAATACATGTCTATATCCCTATGATTTTTCGCATATAATTGTCACATTCATAATACAAAATAAGTACAATGATTAAAGTTATCTTGAAATATTGTATCCAAAGCCAATAGTGATTATAGTGAGCATTTTACAAAAACTTTCCTCTAAATGTGTTATGTGACAGTTCTGTGTTTGAATGGCTGTCGCAATAAAAGGAAAGGCTTAACAACCTTATTTTTCACCCGTTAAATAAATAATACACAGAAAAAGATCTAGGTCAGATTATTAGAAAAAACACAACTGTTGGCCTGTTCATACTTCTTGAGAAAGGCTTCTCCATGGTAGCGGTACCCTCGCAACTATTTAGAAGTAGGAAAACACTCACAAACATTTTTTAAGTTTAATAAATGATGACAAACAAAACATTTTCGACCCTCTGGCCTTCATCAGTGTCTCATACATTCAATCATACATTTTTATGAATAAAACATTATGTTTGATGTTGGCGTTGATCTTCATGTGAAATTGCTCATCTCATAAACCTGAGATGTAATCAGCATATCCAGAGTAGAGTTTGACTGTATTTCCACGTGAAATATATTACTATAACAAGAGTGAGTCACAGGATGTAATAAAAGGTTACACATTGCCTCAACCAGATAACAGATAAGACTCTATTATTTTATTATCCGTGATGCTGATTACAATGTCTCCACAACAGATAGTGACTAAACTTTACCTGACTTTACCAGACTCTGTGGCCTCTGGTGGTATAAAAACTCCCTAACATTTCTGTGGTTGAAATGACTCAAGTCAAAATGATTCGCATTTCAAAGTCAAACTTTGTACAAGAAGGGAGATGGATTTTGGGGTGTCAGCAGGAATCAATCAGGGACTAACCAAGTACCAGTCTCTCTCTCTCTCTTTGAAATCCCCCCCCTCACTCTGCTTCCTCAGCAGTGAATACAATCCTTCTCTCCTCCTTCATGGAGTAAGCTTGACACACAAAAAAAATCACCACAGTATCACACATCAAACATCTCTGGTGTCTCGGCTATTCCAAGTCCTTTGTCAAGTCGTTCCTGAGCCATGAATCTTATTTGGGCTCTTCCTCAGGTGTTCCTTTGCTTAGTGGCACTGAGCGCGATGGGAGGCGGCTCGATGTTCAGCTCTTGTCTGAGGTCCTCCAGGTTCTGCTCCCATCGCCTCTCGTAGAAGACGTTGAGGACGCAGCGGGCCTGGCGACCAGTCTGCAGAGCCCAGGGACCCAGGGATGTCAACAGTGACTGCAGGCGACTGGGAAAAAGGTGATATGGGATAGGAAACTGTCAGCGGGACACAGCTATGAAGAGGAAGCTGTCAGCAGGACACAACTATGAAGAGGAAACTGTCATGACATGACATGACCAGTCTTTTATGGTTTCAAATCAGCGGGCCAAAACCCAGTTCCTCAAAAAAACAGTCAAGTTTATTGTTATTGATTTAGGAAGAATTAATGATTTACAGCCACAGTTCTCAAAAAACAGTTCCTGGCATTGACATACATACACTGTGGGAAAATACATCTGAGGCTGTATTTCTTCACATCTGGGGAATACACCCACAGAATCTAAACAGAAACCAGGTCATACGCCTTTGTTATTCATTATGCAGGTAGTGGACTGAAAGACCACATGCAGTTAAGAGTTCAACTGACGAGTCGTGAGTGTTAATGGGTCTGGATATCAAGTGCCGTTTAAAGATTAATTTTAACTACACAAATCAATGGCAAGGTTTTTCCGTTCCTTATTTGCCTGCTAATTTGAATTTTCCATTGAGACCTGATCAGAAGACCAGATACAACCCTAATTTGTGTGGTGTACTTTTGCTCTTAGAGGCTTCAGTGACAAGGACAAAACTCTTAGTAATTCATAATTTAATTTGTCTGGCAAGGTGGCAGTGGTTGCTTTCAAGATGGTTCAAATAAAGGAACTTCTTGGCACAGGAGACCAGTTCTATCACAAGGTCCGTCATGTGTAACCTGTGCACTGTGCTGTCTAACCGAAGGGAATTTTCACTACTAAAAAGGCAGATGATCAACAGCTGGTGATCCATGAAATGTGACGGTTGTGAGGTGGCAACAAGAACAATGACTGTGATAGTATAATGTCAAGAAAAAAAGAAAAAAAAAATTAAAGATACACCATCGAGAATAAAGATGTATTTCAACTTGTTCTAAGGCCAACATTTCCAGACGTGGTATAAATCTTTTGAGATATAGTCATTACTGTATAACACTATTTTAGCAAAATGTTACTTGTTATAGTGATTTCCCCAATAACAGCCATGCAAATATAGATTCAAGATGCAATCAGATGCTCAAAAATGTTTGGTACATGGACAGAGTTAAAAACAAATTTGGTAGGTAGTCACATTCAAGTAGGCAATCTGGTAACATAAAAAGGTTTTAAATATGAGCAGAGAATGCAAATGTGATAAACTTTATTCTGGTTGATTTTTGACTAGCCAAATAAAAAAATGTAACTTGTGTAAAATATTCAGGAGCAATTGTGAAACATTAGAAACTGAGAATGAAGAAACGGAAAGCTTAGTTCCTTTATGCGAACCAGGGCTTTTTTTATGGTTTTCCAAAAACCTGAAATCCTTATTACAACAACCAAACTGTAAAAAATAAAGTATTATGTTTTATCAACTTAAAACTGGATACTCAATGAATTTGCTGACTACACAAGTATTAACTCTAAGAAGGTGATCAATAATGGCTGTCCTAAGCGAAAGTGTCATCTGTGACGTGAGAAAAGGTGACGCATCAAGAAAGGTACTGCACCTTGTATTAAGGCGAAGCGGCCCCAAGGCGGCTCCGAGAACGCACATGGGCAGTCCGGTTTGAGCGGCTTCGAACCACTTCACTGCCACCTCACCTGACAGCGAGAGAAACAGACACAGATCACTCAGAACGAAAGAACAGAATGTACAAGAAGACAGATATCTGTAAAGTCTGTCTAAACATACTTCAAAGTGAAACCCTTAAGCAATATGTGCCATTTCTGTCCGCTGTTACGTCAGAGTTTCATGTTTAGTCAGTTCAGTGTGAGAGAGAACCAGTTCAGCTACTGCAATGTTGTCAGTGTATTGCAGAAAGCTCACATCTACAAATTTCAGACAGGTGGAAAGCAGAGAGGGAGAAAAAGCAGAGGAGACAGTGGAGTAAGTTCAGGAGGGATTCAACATCTGGCTCCACAGGTGGCAGACTTAACCACTCAGCTATCTCTGGGCATCACTTCTGCCTTTTTTTTTTTTACTCAAGTTAACAGATGTTATTTTGTCTGCCATGCTTAATTCTTGTTTCATTACACTTAGCCAAGCACTGTAAAAAAACAGAAAATTCAACTTTTTGTAGATGGCAGGTTTCTGCAGGACACTGATGGTCTGAAACGGCAAATATCACATTCTGTGAAGCCAGACTCACCGAGCATGTTAGTGGGCATGCCAAGTAAGGTGTGCAACAAGTCGTGGACCTCTCTGTATCTCTGCATGACGTATGCCAGCTCCTCATTGTCCACAAACTTCACATCTGCCCTCGAGTCAGGGGTCACATGCTGAGAGAAAAATAATGAAGAAACAGAAAGTGAACGCTAAAGTGAAAATGAAAGAAAAAGATAAACGGGTAAAAAGAAGGACAGTTGCAGAGAGTTTGTTTTTCCTGATGAAACTGGTGCCAACAAATGAAAAACAACTACCAAAACATTTTCTTTGTATGGAGTTGTGCGAACCCCACCCCCAACTCACATTGTCCTCCAGAAAGCGGAGGTACTCTCTCCCGAAAGAGCCATCCGGCAGTGAAGCCATCCTGTTCAGATCTAGAGTAGACAGCCGGATCCTGGGCCTTTCTCTGTGATAACCAGTAAATAACAAATAGGCAAAATCAAATCACCGGACCTCCATTCACAAACGAGGCATGAAAGTATAATTTAAAAGTACATACACCAGATTTTGCGTGACAGTGGTAAAGTGACTAACGTTAGGATTGTGTAGCCCTCGGGGTCGTTTCTCATCCTGTCCCTCAGATTTAGCAAGGCTAGGTGTCCTGTCGTCTCTCCAAGCACAGCCACCATGTCTGTACAGTGAACACACATTCACAAGGAATTAAATGGTGTTAAAAGTATAATAAAGAGTTTTGCCAAGGTGTGGCCTCTAGCCGCCGCTTAATCTACAAGCCGGTAAAAATTTCTTACCTCATAAAAAATTGCAAATTCCATTTTCAACATTGTCAAAATTGTCACACTGTTTATACACTGTTTATTTCATGACTTGTCAAAGTTGTGCAGTCCTTCTCAGAATATAGCTTGTGAAATTCCTAAAACGAACTTGGTTGGTTTGCAGGCCAAGTATTGGACAATCAATGAAAAGCTTTAGGATACTGAAACCTTCAGTACAACCCGCCTGATACTGTGCTGCATGTGCGGGAAAAACATTTTACTCCCTGTATCAGTGATCTGTTTTTTCCCTACTGTCCTTTTTCCCCAACCCGACTTTTTTCCCCTTTTAAAATTAGCGGCTGAAAATGTCATGGTATATCTTTAAGACAGCTGCTGTCTCCAGTCATAAAAACTAAATAACAGATCCACCCCCTGAAAGTTGCAGGGTAGCAGGCATACTAAGCAGTTTTTCAAGCCTTTAAAAACGGCAGCTTGAGAATGACTAAGCTTTTCTAATTAAAGAGTACGAGAGAAACGGTAATCTACCCCTCTTGGTATCAATTTACTGAGAAATGTAAAGCAAAACTATTCAGAAACTTTCCAGTTCCTGAAAACTGAATCTGGATACCAACAGCTACAGACTTGTTGATAACAAGCCTTGCAGGTTTCAACAGTATTGGTTATAGACTGCCTGACTTTTAGTTTTAATCAGAATAATGGCTATAGGTCTACAAGACAGCTGAATGCCGTAAAACAGAAATATGCCAAAAAATGTTGCACCTTGCAACATTGTTGCATCTTTTTATTCATACACATCCTACAACATTTTGGGCGTAATTCTTAAAACATAAAGTTGGCGATGAAAGTTTTGGTATTATATAATGAACATTAAAAGGAGCCCCAGGAATAACTGGAGAATGACCATGTCAGCCATGTGCCGATGTGTCTCACCGTGTCTGTAGGGGTTCTGCAGCGCGGCCACGCCTGACCCGACAGCCAGCAAGACTTTCTGTACGGGGTTGGTGCGGATGTGTCCGGGGTACAGCCTGTCATAGTGGCTGTCTGGAGACTCGCTGCTGCTGTGCTGCTGGCGGACACACACTGCTGAGGGAGAGGAGGAACAGCATGAGAAACATTTACACTGCTGAACCGAAGCCATCGGAACCGCACCACCCTGCCTATCTGGGTCTCTCAGTAAATGATAAAAAATTGTGCAACAGATGTCCATAGATTAGGCCTGGTCTGGAATAACCCCATTAAGTGACAAACTCACATACGATATGCCGATCCCCGACTGTCCAGACTGCAGGGACTCCTCATTCACTGCTCTGTGCAACAACCCAGATTAGAGCAACAGCCTCTGTTTAACCATTACAACGCCAACGCACCGGCCCAGAAAACTGAAAATCAAACACACCAACCATCCACTGCTCTGTGGGTTAGGCCTTATTTCTTAGAATGTGACAAGTGATGGGGGGGGGGGGGGTAGTAGGGAGTTGAGGAGCCTGACTGCCTGGGGGAAAAAACTGTTGCAGAGTCTTGTGGATCTGATGCTGCAGAACCTTTTTCCCCTGTGGCAGCGGGGTGAACAGTCCATGGGAGAGGTGGGAGGGGTCTGTCATTATTATGTTGGTGGCCCTACTTGTGCAGCGATTGTGGTAGGTGTCTTGGATGGAAGGGAGAGGGCGGCCGATGATTTTTTCTGCAGTTCTCACTATCCTCTGCAGGATCTTGTGGTCTGAGGCGTTGCAATTTCCAAATCAGGCAGTAATAAGACAGGCAGACAGACATGTTTCAGTTCTAATCACCTCACAGCTGGTGAGGACGCTCTCGATGGTGCCTCTGTAGAACATAGTGAGGATTTTTGCTTTCCTCAAGCGCTGCAGGCAGTGGAGAAGCTGCTGCGCTGTCTCGGCTGTAGAGGTGGTGTTGAGTGAGCAGTGAGACCAGAGTGTTATTGACTGTCTCCACAGCAGAGCCGTCGATGAGCAGCGGGGAGCGGTCAGCGCGGGTTCTCCCGAAGTCGACGATTATCTCCTTGGTTTTGTCCACGTTGAGGGACAGGTTGTTGTTCACACACCAGGTCGCCAGCTGCTCCACCTCCTCTCTGTATGCAGACTGTTGGAAAATGCAGCCCACAACCATCGTGTCATCAGCAAACTTGAAAATGTGGTTTGAGTTGTGCTTGGTTGAACAGTCGTGCGTCATCAGCATTCTCACATAGGTGTTTTTGTGTTCCAGGCGTCAGTGGACCTGTTTGGACGATATGCAAACTGGTAGGGGTCCATTGAGCTGGGAAGTCCGGATTTCAACTGGCTCATGACTAGCCACCGGTCATTCACACTGTAGACTTCTTCGGCACTGGGATGATGGCGGTGGTCTTGAAGCAGGCTGGAACAACCACGTGGCTCAGGGAGATGTTGAAGATATCTGTGAGGACGTCCGTTAGCTGGTCAGCGCATTCTCTGAGCACGCGGCCGGGTATGTTGTCAGGCCCAGCAGCTTTACGTGGATTAATGCTGGAAAGAATTCTTCATTCTTGACGTCGGCAGTGGGCAGGCAGAGTCCTTGTTCACCGGGGAGAGGGATGGACTTCATCGCAGGCACGTTGTTCTGTGCATCAAACCGTGCATAGATTGCAGATTGGCATCACCGTCACAGGCACGTGGAGCAGGCTTGTAGTCGGTGACAGGCTGGATGCCCTGCCATATGTGCTGCGTGTCTTTGGTGTCCAGAAAGCGTTCTTGAATTTTTCTGTGCAAGTACGTGCTTTGCATCCCTGATGGCACGGGACAGGTTGGCCATCGCTGTTCTAAACGCTGCTTTATCGCCGGATTTGAAGGCAGCATTCAGGGATTTCAGCAGCTCAAGGACCTCAGTAGTCATCCATAGATTCTGGTTAGCATGTGTGGTGATGGTTAGTGACATCATCTATGCACTTGCTGGTGCATCCAGTCACAGATGCAGCGTATTCTTCCAGGTTGGTGTGCTGGTCATAGGTGGCAGCCTCATTAAACATGAACCAGTCTGTGCGGTCAAAACAGTCTTGCAGTGTTGAGGTAGCTCCCTCTGGCCGGACTTTGATCTGCTTCAGTGCCGGTTTGGCACGTTTGTGTAGAAGACTGTATGCTGGCATTAGGGTCTCCCGGATCGTGGATGTTTGTGTAGACTCGGTCCAGTATGTTTTCTCCTCTGGTTACAAAATTCACATGTTGGTGGAATTTAGAGAGAACAGACTTGAGATTTGCATGATTAAAGTCCCCAGCGATAATACCAAAGGCATCAGGGTGATCAGTTTGTAGTCCACTAATGGCTTCGGAGAGTTCACGCAGAGCCTCCTTGGCAGATTGCAGGGTTAATAGAAAAAAAATCCATTCAATGTGCCATCTAGGTACCCAGATTAAAACACAAATTGCAGTCTAGGTCGCTTCGATATTTGTTATATAGATCTGATAGAGGGCGATACATATTCAATAAACTTTGATTATACACATCATATATGCATGACAAGCCAACAACCTTTAGCTGTTCGATCAAATCTTTGTAATTTCAATTTGTGAATGAGCATTTCTGAATGGATGAGTTCAGGTGGATGGGTGAATCCA
Source organism: Centroberyx gerrardi (assembly GCF_048128805.1). NCBI lineage: Eukaryota > Metazoa > Chordata > Actinopteri > Beryciformes > Berycidae > Centroberyx > Centroberyx gerrardi. The sequence goes on along the minus strand of NC_135998.1, from coordinate 16,976,620 downwards.
ATGTGACAACAAAAAGTACACCTGATACTTGCTATATAAACCTGAGATTACAATAAAAACTCAATAGCTTATTGATTATGATTGGCTTCTCAGTACATGAAGTCAACAATCTTTTGACTTGATAAACAAAAGCCAATAAAAATCAATACATTATTGATGTGGGTTGTCATATATATTGCAGCCTGGGACCAAGATTCGGACAGATTGTATGTATGTGTGAGAGAGGAAGAGGTCAGAGTGAAACTTCACACATTATTTAAGTTGTGTTAAGTGTTTCTGGTATTTATGAGAATTTTTAATGTGAATATTAAGCATTTTGGACATTTTTCTGGCCAGAAACAACTTAAATTGGAAACGCTCTAGTTCTCTTCAGTTATTGCTTACACATGAAAATATTAGAAGGATTGACCGACCGGGGGCCTAATTCCTAAGTGGCCTGCTCCTGAATGTGTCAAAATATCTCAGTTTTGGATAATCAGATAAATCTGGGCAATCTGGGTTGGACTATTGTTATGAATAAATTTGTCACTAAATGGGATTATTACTACAATTTCAGCAACATGGGTTGGTAAACCCAACCCAGACCATATCAATGGGCATCTTTTGAACATTTTCTATCATTTAATGAGATACACCAGATAGAGGTGGTGTGTGTTGTGTAGTGCTGGTCTGGTTACTGTGCCACACTGTAACAATTTTAGGAGGGACGATGTGAACCTTGCTATATATAGCAGAACAAGGCAAGATGCCACCTCCCCCTTTCATGTCTTGGTACCCAGGCTCAGGGCAAGATACTGGTACTCTCTAGGGGAAGTCTAGGGGAAGTTACCTCAAAACAGTCATTTAACGTTAAGTGATTGGTTAGCCCATAATACAGCATTACTGTAATATGGGCTAAATATATGTTTCAAGAGAAAGGGACATTTAAACCATTAATAATTTACCAGTATTACATGATATATAACTCTTCATGATGGTAAATCGTGGTTCATTACACTTTACAAAGAATATTCTCATGTGTAGGCGATAATGTGCACTAGCATTTCTGTGGTTAGAAAACTGCGTTAAATCGAGAGGTAGAAAGGGGATAGATTCCTTGTTTGAAGTGACTTCCCCAAGATTTGTCCTCGTAAGACGAGAGTATTTGGTTAGTAATTAATACAAATGGATGATGTTAAAATATGTGATTCTTCATACATGCCACCTCTGACATGGTAACGTTAGGTAACGTAGCATGCCCCGTCAACATGCAGTCATTGCTATTGTTGCTAGGAACCTCTCCGGCCAAAGAAACTGTTAAAATAACTGTAGCTGTAGTTATGGAGTAGCAGTATCGTTTCCCTCTTAGGTACTGCAGTACACTATATCTAAATGCATACCTTTCGAGGTCAACACGCTGTGTCGGGAGCCCCACTTCAGAGAGCGTATGCTGTATCGCCGAAACATTATGAAGTATGAGCATGATCTGCGCATGCGCGGTGGATTCAGAGCTTAGTTCTTCTCTCCGGAGCAGTCCGAGGGAGCGGGGTTTGATCCGTTTCACGGGGCACACTGTGAGACTCCGCGCTACCAAACTACTTTGTCTTTAAAACTTATGTGCACGTAGTAAAAAAAAAAATGTAAACATTGCTCGAGGTTGAGTTGTCCTTGTCCCCGTTAGCAGGCAAACGGCTACCTTTTATGTGTTTTCGTAGAGAGTACATTTTGTCTGACTCCGGTTGCAACCAAGAGTTCAAGGTTAGTTGAGCTGGTTTTATTTACAGTTGACATTTTTGCTCACCAGATGACCAAGTCGTTAGTACCACAAAACCCCAAGCGCTGGCTAGCGTTAGCTGGCTAAAGTAACCGTGACAGTTGTATTTTGAGCGCGTTTAGCTACACACCGAGGAAGGGAAGTCTGATGTGTGTGACTACTGCAGCTCATCTTTATACTAACGTTAGTCGCTGCTGACGTGGGTGTGTCACATCCCCGGGTGGAGCAGCTAAAATACTGGGTGGTGGTGTTGAATTTATGTAGTGAGCAAACACTTCTTTTGGAAACTGGGTGAGTAACGTTAGTGTTCAGGTTTGTGGTGTTCAGAAACTGGGAACCTAGACTTGAAGAGTATTGAGCAATATGGCGAACCTAAGGGCGGGCGAGCAGGCAGGGGAGAACGGGAAGCGGACGGCCACTTTTCACAGCTGCTACAGACTTAACTCTTTAAACAGCAGCAGATATGGGACCAACGTTGTGATAGTTATATATTTATTCATTCATTTATTTATTTTTAGAAAAACAATGGTTGTGTTGACAGTACAGACAGGTCTGAACTTGTTATAAAAGCCTTGCTTTGAGTGAAAAGGCTACTAGTTGATGGCTCTAGTTGTATATTTTTACAAAGACGGTTTTAAACTGAAGCTTTGAAACTTTTTTGTTTATACTGCTGAACTGCAGTGCTCACTAGTTATGATGTTGGGGTTTTATTTTTGGCAGTTTTCATGTTATTTCGTGATCTTTCATCCAATGTAGCATATTTGCTGTTTTCAGTTACAGTTACCATGATCCAAGTCTGATTCTGTTGGATATCTGTATATTACTTTGTCTCACTTTAATAGCACTGACAGGATGGTGAAGTATGGCAAAGAGAGGCCATTCATTCACTCAGCATATGGTTTCTAGAATATTATATCTTATCAGATGTTTGTTTTCTCTGTGTTTTTAGTTGCTACCCTCAAGGCTTCCATGGTTACACAACAGCAAGAGTAACGTGTGTTACATGAGTGTAGTAACATACTTGTTAAGGCTTGTCTCTCACTTTATTCTTTGTCTAGATATTGCCTTCTAGTCTTGTACAACAGTGTTATATGACTTATCATGTGGTCTTTTCTAGTTCCATTTTATGGATTGGATCTGGTTACATGTTTAAATAGCATGTGGTCTAGTCTGGCCAACTGAATCTTGCTGAATTACTGTTTTTCTGAAATAGGTTTCCTGTGTCTTTGACCTCACAGCAAAGCACTCTTGGTCATCTAATGTGAGCTTACTTTTGTAACTTTTGTGTTCAGAGTTTGTTGATGGACAGGTAGGCCTATTTGCTGTTCAAAGCCATAGGCCTACTAAAGGTTTCTGTAAAGGAGGGACATTGGACATTGGAGTTTCTAAAAGGTTTATGATATGCACAGCATTTGACTGAATTAACAAGTCATGCCTTGTGGCTTCTGATATCAGAAATAAGATTGAAATGAAAAGAAAGTGAGAAATGACTGAACAAGATAGCTCATGATACTGAAAGTGTCACTCCATAACTGCATCATTACAAACACAAATTTTTGTCATACCATTTATTTATTTATCTGCCAAATGATTTCATTGAATTGTAATGACATGAAAGGAAAGACAGCTCTGAATAACACTTGGGAGTAGGCTAATTTATTAAGCTTTATATTGAGTAATAACAAAATAATATATGATCATTATTCTAGACTATTCAGTGTTGGGATACACCAATAACTTTTCACTGTTTATGTAATTCCTAGTAGAATTAAACTCAAAGATTTGGAAAAGCAATACATACATCATGCCTAAACCAATGTAGTCTACGTCACAAATGATAATATGTCAATAATAGTTGAAGAGTTTGCTTAAATAGACTGAATCAAAAACAAAATTCTTTGCAATGGAAATCTCTGTTTTATCATCACATTTGAGATAATTCAATACCAGTAACACCATCTCTTTTTACAGTTGAGAAAAAGAACATAATTTATTCAATTAAAATATAGAAATGATTGTCATAGATTGTCATGACTTTCTTTTTAAAGTTTGAATGGCTTTTGTATGGTTACTACTGCTAATGGTTATTAATGCATCACTGGCCATATGTTTGCCTGGAATAAGTTGCAAGTCATGATAAGCATGAGAGATTTTATAAGTGCTCTTTCTGTAAGTCTTTTGGTCATGAGATTTTCATTAGAATTTATTCTGTAAAGGTCAGACTGATAGTGGGAGTTGGGGATGTTTCCTGTTTCAGTGTTCCTGCTGCTGCTGTAATGAATTTGTGGGTCAGGGTAGCCTAACCTTTTGACTGGTCCTGTTTCATTACCATTCAAGTTTTGACCCATCAGCCACTGATAGTCCCACTTCCCTCTATGGAAGTATTAGGAGAATCCTCTCTGAGAGTAGGCCTAAATGGGTTAAAGGAATAGTTCACCCCAAAATGAAAATACAGTCATTATCTGCTCACCTTCATGTCAACCGAAATTCCATTCAAGTTGGTAGGACCACCAAACACACAGCGACTTAGCGTCCATAGTTTCATCTCAATCTTCTCCCAAACAATTGAAGTTAATGACTTTTTTTTTTTACAGCTCCAAGAAAAAGCATAACATGTCCATCAGATTTGTACAAACAGCTTGTGCAGCATAATCCAAGTGTTTTGTAACCAAAAGGTTGCACTGTGGGTCTAAAAGTCAAATATTTAATATTTCTCATTATTTCATATACCGTACATGGAGGTGAGTAGATAATGACTAAATTTTCATTTTGGGGGTGAACTGTTCCTTTAAGATATCATCGTAATTGGTCTTCTTTGTCAGTCTCTTTTATTTTACCAGTTGAGCAAATTAATAGGTGGAGACAGCACTGCTCAAAGCAATTTGGCATTTGCATTGTGGAACATTGTACAACATGTTCTCCTAGATAAAGGAGTTCCCTTTATGAGCTGGTGCTTGGCCTTCCCACGGCTGCATTGTAATTCCAGTAAAGCTATAATCTGTTCACATTCTTTGCATGGCTATGTGTGCATGCATATGTTAACACATATGCATGCACACATAGCCTACACTGTTTTCTGTTGACATGCATGAAACTATAGCCAGTATGGCTGTATGATCAGCAGCCGACAGCTGCTTGCACACATAGCCTACATGCACTTTTGCAGAAGGATTTGTTATAGAAGTGCAGAGGCTATGTCAGGTACACTATAGAATCAAGTTAGTTCAACTGATGCTGTTGTCTGGATGGACTACGGAAAACAATCATACAGAGAAAAATGACAGATAACCATATTTTTTTTGATTGCATGAAAAAAGGCAAGCATTTGCTTACATCTTCTGTCACACAAAATTTAGCTTTTAAAAACTGTCTGCAACAGGTCCATTCTCTGGTTGCCCGATTCTGACCTACAAACATCATCAAACCGCACTGATTAGTCACAATACTAGGCTAATTATTGGCTGAAAAGGTTCATGAATAATAAATAGCTGGCTCCCATGTCCGCATGACTCATTTACTGCACTTGCTGGTAGCAACCTTGTCAACTGCCCCTTCGCCCCGTGCATTTTAATTCAACTAGCTACAGTTAAAGTATAATTATGGTTATTTTCAACCTGGGCCTTATTTTCCTAGTTTTTCCCATCACGACGTTTGATTGTGTTCAAAATTTAATTGCTTACTTCACTGTAGTGCTTTATGTAGCTTCAGTTCACCAGGAGTGCTGCCTTCAATGCACACACAGTGCAAAAAAAGAGATTAAAACACATCCTTTCAACACAATAACACTCACACTGCAGCTACACATATCTTTAAATAGCTGTGATTGAACAATAAGGCCCATGTTAAAAATAACTGTAATTATCCTTTAATTAATAAAATAAAACGAACCAGGATTAAGTAAAACCATGGCTCACAGAGTCTTTGATACTTCCCTACTAGGGATGCTGCGATCGATCGGCCAGCAATCGGAATCGGCCGATATTCAGTATAAATATGAGATCGGAGAATTCCGATAATGCTTTATAGTCGATTGCAAAAACCGATGGATGACGCAAAACACGTGAGCCATTTCTCTTCTTGAACTTCTTGAATTCATATTTCTTTAGGCTACATGTTAATTAAAAACACAAATCTTCATGGACAACCAGTAATGTCACAGTCCGTCATGCCCGCTACTTCCCCTCATTTAATTCTCTGCTTATTTAATGCATCAATTCATAGCATGTCATGTGCGTTTGTTTACATAATGGTCTGCACTCTGCACGCTGTCCGCGTCGTACTGGAAGACGGTCGAGACCCTAACAGCGGAGAGGCAACTGAAAAGTCTCATTTCTCTCTCTCTTAAGAACATTCACTTATACAAAAACAAAGACTGAAACGGATATATATCTTCGGAGGATGTCTCCATTTATTTAACTCGACTCAACAACACAGGCAAGTGGCAACAGTCTGAGTCTTGTGCTTCTGTTATCTCACTAAATCATGTTGCGCTACCTAGAACGCACATGGTTTTGTTTACATAATGATCAAGTAAATATTGAGGTAGAAAAAAAGAAAATGTGGATACTTTTTAACCAGGACTCAATTTGATGGATGAAATGTATGTAAAATGGAAACTGACCTATAATACTGCTATACCAGCTGCTATAACAAAACAAAAAAACGATCTATGGCCGATCGGTATCGGCAGATATGGCTCATAGACGATCGGCGATCGGCGTCAAAAAACGTTATCGGGGCATCCCTATTTCGTACTCAGTAAATCACCACGTCGTAAAAAGGTTTTGTTGCGACTTGAAATCACATCAATGATTGATGTCATAAGACATACAGAAATTATTCATGAGATACTGGACAAAAACTTGCTTCCTGTCAAAAACAAAACATATTATCAAGCTTGCATCGACAGGAAATACTACCTGGGTCGTATTATACATGTCAGTAAATTCAATCTGCCAGTGGAGGTTTCTGTCATTCACAAGACACTTTTTGCAAATTCTCCATAGAACCCATTTTTTAGGCTTGCTTTTATTGATGTTATGGGTTGAATTCTTTGCCTTTTTGTTGTATTGTTTCTTTTATACACATTTTATTGTTGTCTATTATTGTCTACTATTGCTTCTCTTTTTTCTTAATTTCTGCATTATGTCAGGAACATTTTATTCTTATTTTTGTGAAGCACTTTGTAACCATGTTTAAATAAGTGCTATAAAATAAAATTAAATGAATTCCGTCTGGTCTCTCTGCGAGAGATGATGGTAATACCATATTTAACCACTAGGGGGCAAATATGCATTTACATTAAATGCAATTACTGCATTTATCACATGCTTATATTTTTTATTTACTGATAAAAGTCAGTATTGTGCTGAAGCCCTGAAAGGCAAGAGAAAAACATTTGGGTGGATCCAAAGAAGTACGTTTCGTCTAATTGTTCTTTTTCTCCTGTGTATTTAACAGGATTATTTATCAGGTTTCTTTTTCTAAGTTCTACCAATTTTTTGTCTCCTATTGTTGTTATCTCAATATATTGACTTAACGAGCGAGCTAACAGATTCGGGTTTTTTGTCCTGATACCGTTTGAGCCATTAATGTTTTTAGCCACAAGAGGGCAGGCACACACCACTGTTGAGTGTTCAAAACAAGCCCAGACGCATTTTGTTTCACCATTAGTTTATGAATTTCACACCTTGCACTCATCCAGCCTTGTTTCGTGTCTTACCTTGCCTCGCAGCAGCCTCTTTACGCAAGGGAGATGCTGATCCATACACTGTTTCATAATTCCAGTGTTGACCTACTCTACAATACTACAATATATTGATCTAGCAAGAGAAGAAAAAAATTTGGTGAAACGTAGTTATTTTGATTCACCAAGAGAATCACATTTTTGCGTTTCAGGGCTTTGGCCGATGTACTGTTGTGCTGTCTGTTTCTATTACACAAGGGTCTTAGAAGTTTGTGTTTTTGTTCATGTGTTGGTTTTTCATATGGCTTTTAACACATTTTATGTGTGGTATGTGTTCACAGGGTGCAGCACCAGAGTTTGATGGAGAGGAATGGCCCGCATCTCGTTGGACTGCGCAGACTCCCTACCAGGGATCCCCCTCAGCGTGCTGTCGGTGCCCATGGAGAATAAATACAAATGTCAGCAGTGTCTCCAGGTCCTGAGGAAGCCTGTCCAGGCACAGTGTGGCCACCGCTTCTGTGTACACTGCTTCAAACAGCTCACCAGGTAGACTGGAGGTCCTCAAACCATCTAAAGCAGTGTGCACTGCAAACCTGGCTCCTTCCCCTAATGCTTCCCCTCTTACTGGGCATGCTCAGACCTACCCAGCTCTCATTAAATGGCAGCATCTTCCAGCATCCTCCTGTGCCCGGTCTGTGGTGGTGGTGTTTGCTTGCTTGGCTCCCATCAGCACACCCTGTGCACTTACCTCTGCTGATCTCTGATGGCTGCTGCAGCCCAGAAATCGATCACCTAATGCAGCATCAGCCTTCACATGACTGGATCCTATTGCCGAACTCGGTGAATCACCAGGATCTGCCCATGCTGATTCATTCTAAAGATGTCCATGGTTTTGTTTCAGCTTCTTTTCCCATCTCACATTCAGCCTCTTTTATTGTAATGACTGATGCATTGGTTGTTTGTTAATACATGAATGCATTTGGGAATTTATTATTAACACACTGGTGTATCAGTTAATACTGCCATTTAAACCACCTGGGATTTCTTCACCAACTGGGACTTTCCTCTAAATGTTTCTCTCTTTTTTTTGTAGTTTTTGGACTATACAGAAAAGTTAATACATGGAAAATAGCCTTATATTATAATTATTTGTTTTGTTTTGTTTTATTATTTTTATACTTTGCCCAGATGAAAATAAGAACATGTCAGATTTATTTTCTATTAAGGCATGAAGAAGAATGAGAGTGAAATGCCGAAAGAGAAACATGAGAAAATTGACAAGTTTCTGATGGATGGATGCTACTGTCTTTTCTTAAAAGGGAGTTAGATACAGTGAAAGATACAGAGAGAGTTTAGAGACAGATATAATTAAGAGAAAAAGCACAGTGCAGAACTCGAAACCATAGCCGGTCTCAAAAACAGTACGTGGTTCCTTCATTAGCAGACTGGTTCTCCAAAACTCTTCTCCAAAAGAAGAAAATTGAATGGATGCCTAACATTACAAACTTCTAAAAATAACAGTGTTATGGTTATAGGATTTCCTTGTCATATGTGGGACTAACTCAGGTTTAAAAAAGAAATAGAGAGTCAAGACAGTCAAGATTTATTTACAGTACAGGGTTCTTATGCAAGGCTGGAAAGTCTGGAAATGCATGGCAAGTGAAGTTAACACTTTCCAGGGCTTGAAAAGTCTGGAAATTACATAAAAAGTCTTGAAAAATAATGTCATTCAGTCTTGATACACATGTAGATACTTGTTGTGAAAAAAACCTTCAGCAGTAGAGGGATATGGCCTAGTTGACAGTCACATAGCCCAGCCACAGTCAGCACAGATCATACTGAACACCAACCAAAATCTTCAAAAGTCAATTTAAGAAAATAAGGTCTGGAAAAGGTCTGGAGTTTTTAAATGGAGAATGTGTAGGGCATGTGTATAGAGAGGTGATTCAACAAGGCACATTTCTTCACAAGCTAAAATTGTGCAATAGGCTTCTAATCTGTTAAGTGTTCGAAATGCGTAGTAAAGGCCAAGCCTTTTTGACTTGCATTGCACAGGGTATTGCTCAAGCTACACTCATAATTCAGTTGAACTGCAGTTTGTTTGTGGTTGCTTTCTTGGCATGATGCTTATCAACACAACAGCACCCAACTGTTGACAGAAAACTGTCGATCTTTACAGGGATAGAGGCCACAAGTGGAAGTCGTCATTTGGCGTAATTTTGTATGCCATAGATTAGCATCTCTGCCATTTCGTGTGCAGTCCAAAATCTCTATGTAAAATATGAATGGGCTTTTTGGAAAATTACATCACCTTTGTGAATTTGTTCTTTTAGTTACTTTTAATATAGATTTTTGCTAACAAAATGCTAATCATAGGGGAAAGCGGACTACAATAGCAGTGATGATCAACTTCCTCTACCTCTCATCACATTTTTCGTTGCCAGAGCTTCATCTCCTGACTGTGTTGTTCATTCAAATTATTACAATTTTCATAGCGTTCCATTGAACAGTTATTTGTATGATTAATTATGATTAATTAATAGTAAATACAACAATTGTATTGTATTTAACTAATCATGTCAAACCACCAGATAGCTAGCCTACTGTTGTAGTCCTTTTCCCCAAACGATTAGCAGCAATCGATATAAAAAGTAATTGAAGGACAAAAATTCACAAAGCTGATGTTACTTGATGTATTTATTTCATGGAACAAAACCTAGTATAGCTAGTGAGCCTCTGTGTAGCACATAGTTTATTTTTGACGTTACTTGCAAATCCCATTCACATTTTCTATAGCAATTTTGGACTACACACTGAATGGCGGAAATGCTTTACAGCCTAAAAAAATTACGTCAGACTTCAGTTCTCTATTGATCAAGGCATTTATCTTTATTGGCATTTGTATTAATTTAACCCTTTCATTAACCAGTCATTTATTTGTCTTTAACCTTGCATAACCTGAAACATTTAATCACCACTGTAATTCCCTATACCTCATTGAAATCAGCAGTGTTTGTATGGCACTACAAACTTCTCTTGTTCTTGTGCTGCCTAGCAATTAGAGTGCCATTACATTGATTCATGACATCTGTGTACCTCAGCTCTGATCCATGGTGGTTAGCAGATGCTCCAGTAATGGATCAGGTGAGGATTACTGTGGACTGACTGCCGACTAGCTGGCCTCCAGAATGTTTTTTGTACTGTAAAATGACAAGCTTGTCTCGTTTTGTCAGTTCTGGCCCAAAGCCTTGTGACGCCTGCCACCAGGAGGAGATATATGAGGAGCCAATATCCATTCTAAATAGCAATGAGGTAAGTTGTGAGATATTCAGTGATCAGCCAACAGTGTTATTCTATGACTCATCCTCTACCAACTGATGAACACCCGCCCCCATGCCCTTAACACGCACAGCTGCACAGCTTCTTCCCCAGGTAAAACTGATGTCAACAATAGTGAAGCTATTATTTCCGTTATTTCCTTGGCTGGGAAAAGGCAGTGTTGTATTCAATCAAGGAAATTCACAAAACAACAACTCAGGGCCCCCCCCCCGCTTCCTTCCTTAGGAGAAGAGACATACCCAACTGGAGTTTCCTCACCACAGCCACACAATCCCACCCACTGTGTCTGCTTGCCTTTTATAATTAGTGGCTTCATGATCTGACTGTACTCTTTGTGCTTCCCCCTCTGTCAGGCGTTTCCAGACAATGCTGCAGGACGGGAAATAGCCAGTCTGCCCGCCAGGTGTCTGAATCAGGGCTGCAGCTGGACGGGCTCAATCAAAGAGTATGAGGTGTAGTATAAAGTTCAACTTTTTTGTTGTTGTGGCAGTGTTATTGTAATATAATCCCCTGTCCCACAAAAACCTGTATAGGTGCCAATTTACTAGTTTACTCCACTCCAAACCTCAGTGCCCACTTACTCCAACCACTGCATTTTCTGCATTTTTAGATGTTTGTTCATGTTGGCTGAATTTCCCTTCAGCCATCAGCATGTGAGTTTGCACTGCATTGCGTTTGTACAATGCGCTAGTGTTTGTTGCGTGACCCGAGCCAATAGCAACGAATGACGTGTACAGGAAGTGAAACTTGATACACAGCCTGGAAAGTCCCAACCATACCCAGCCCCGAGGCCCACATATCGTTTATCAACCGAGTGGGAAAGTACCGCGAGGTGAACAGTCATGCGGTTAAGATTAACTAGATTACTGGGGGAAGGGTAGGAAGCAGTCAGAGTAATGATAAAAAGGTTAGCTGGTTTCAAACTGGAACAGGCAGTTTTGTAGGAGGAACTTTGTCCCTCATTTAATTACAAAAGTGTGCTTTGTACAGAGAAAAAAAAAAAAGTCCAGTCAAAAACATTTACAAATATCCCAGCTCTCTTTTCTTGCATGTTGGTGGTCTAATGAATGTCAGCTATCTGGTTTGGTTTCTACTATCAGTGTCTCAGAGTGGGGAAATGAAGCCTAGTAATAGTTGATAAGGAGGGATGACTGGCTGGTGCTAATTCTGTGAAAAGGGTGTTTGTTGCACTCTGAGTTTGTGGTGTGTATGACACCTAATAGCAACCTTCGCTAAAACAAGGGTGTTAACAGGAACCCAGTAAAAGGCGATGACACTAGGCTGATGCTTTAAATATTTTTACATGTTTGCAAATGTGGTGCTGACTAGATTAGTCTGCGGTTTTAAACCTGCTGTCTTTGAAGAAAGGCGGCTGTGACAGGTTTTTGTGACCATGGTATTGGAAAAAAAACGTGGGAGAGGTTTATATACATTTGCGATTTTGAAGACAGTAAGTGTTCGCAGGGGGTTCCCCAAGCGCCGGCTGCCGGCTATTTAGCCGTCTATTTAGCCGTCTACCCACCTCTGTCTGGCCGGCTACTTTTATAACTGAGTCTAAAGAAGCTTTTGACTGAACAACGTCATGTTAATCTGCGCGAGCCATTCTGGTCCTTGATTTTGATGTTGCCATCCAAGTTTAACCAATCCTGACAAGTCCCACTTGCACACTGACTCCATTTTGCCAATGTTCAAAATATAAATGGGAGAAGTAAAGGGAGGAACAGGGAAAGATCATATGGGCTTCTGTTTTAGGAGGGTTTGTTAAAGCCTCAGTATGCAGGTGTTATGTAAAATTGGGGCATTTCTCCATAATTATTGGATCTCAGTTCTGTGAGTGCAGTAGTACTCAGGAGAGAGATCCAGTATTGCTCTGAGAAGACTAAAATATGAACTTTGTTCTTATATTTATTACTATTTGTTATAATATTTTTGTTTTAGCCTACTTATTTCCTACAATTAAAAATTACATTTCTGCACTGACTCAAGAAAGTACATTAAACATTCACAATTAATAAAGATTATCCGTTTATTTTTGCATTGAGCCTTTAATGAAAATGTTTATTCATGTTATTTTAATTGTCATGCTTTCATAAACATATTTAAGGTTTGGTAAAAAGTGGCATCACCGGAAAAATGTATCTTGCTGCCACAAATATCCCTTAGCCGGTTACTTTTCCCATCTGGCTGGCTACTCACAAATTTGGGGAACCCCCTGTTCATGTCTGTATGATTCAGCCATGTTATCTGTGAACTATCATGTGTAGGCTGCTATGTTAGTCATTGTTGACTGGAAAGATCTGGGCTATTTCTTGCTAGTCATACACGCCCCTGTGTTTTCCAAAACAGGAAAAATAGACTCAACACAATGTTGATGAGTGGTTTGGGTAGGGCGGGGGTTTGTCTTCTCGATCTCGGAAATCGTTTATAGTTAATTTAGTTCGAGAATTGCCGGTTTAACTTTACTTGTCTGTAAAGTGAGCAACAGTCAAACAAAAAACATGCTAACCTACCTGTGATTCTTGCTCTGTGGCTCCACTTAATGAAATGAAAGTGTCTTCCTCTTCCTGGTCAGTGAACCCCAGCCCACTGAACCCGCCTGCATCATTCTTCATAACTTCCTGTTCAAAATTATTACCTTTTATGGCTAGGTATGCACCATCAATACACATTTTTACAAGAATATCCAGCACTCTCATAGAGTGCTCTTGATTTCAGTGTTTTAACTTTCTTACTTAAATGTTCAGTCACCTCCACCATCCCCTACTCCTGCACCCCACTCAGCTCTCCTAAACGGGACTGGTGTGCCTTCTACTATAACCACTATCATTTCCTACCATAGACCAACTGTAGCATGCTCATTATCACGCCCCTTTGCTGCTAATCATAATAATGTAATTCAAGTTCCTCAACAACCTCTGTTACCCTCTGCTGCTGCTAACTGTAAACCTGTAAATTTTGGTCTTTTAAACATCAGATCTCTAAATAATAAATCCTTTTTATGTCATGATTTTATTACTTTTAATAATTTGGACTTTTTTATCATCACAGAGACTTGGTTAACTCAGGGAGACTGCAGTCCTCTTATTGAAGCAACCCCCCCTGATTTTACACATCTCCACCAACCCAGGCTGTCAGGCAGGGTTATTTACAGAAAGGATTTTAAATGCACTCCCATTTTACATAGTAGTTTTACATCATTTGAACATCTTGGTTTTATGTTAAATTCTAAGGATCCGGTGATAATTTTAATAATATACAGACCGCCTAGACCAAACAATGCTTTTATCCAAGAGTTTGCTGAGTTGTTATCTCATTTTATGTCAAAATACTTTTGAATCTTTTAACCTCACTCAAGCAGTACACATTCTAAGGGCCACACCCTCGACTTAGTACTGTGCAGTGGTCTCAGCCCTGACAACATTGAGACAAAGGATATCTGTGTGTCCAATCACAAAGCGGTTTTATTCAGTGTGGTTTTATCCCAACTTCCTATTAACCACATTACACCTGTCCGCTGCCATGTTTTTAACTCTATGTCTGCTAGCAAGTTTTCTGATCTTTTTAATGCTGCTGCTTTGCCTTTAACTGCCTTTGATCCAGATTTTAACACAGAGGAGCTGGTCTCCCTTTTTAATGACACCTGTCTGACTGTCCTGGACTTTGTCGCCCCATACAAAGACAAAAAGTCAAATAAAACATCGCAGCCCTGGCTAAATGAACCACCCAGGAATTAAAGAGAAAGGAATGGAAAAATGGAAGAAGAGTGGTTTACACGTATTTTATGAGATCTGGAAAGACACAATGCACAATTATCAAAAGGCAGTTAAAGAAGCAAGAGCAACCTTCTTCTCTAACCTGATTGCAGCAAACTATTTTAACCCCAGAATTTTATTTAAGGTAATAGACTCCGTCATCACCCCCTCCCCCTGTCATTTTACCGATGCCTCACCAGAGATGTGTGAGGAATTTTTAAACTTTTTTACGAATAAATTTGAGAATATAAGACAGCAAATTACTCCCCCTGACCGAGTTATACATGCCAATAGGGACATCAATAGTTATTTTAGCAATTTTTAACCTGTGTCACTGTCATTTTGATTTGAAACTATATCCCACATGAAATCAACCACGTGCAGCCTTGATATTATCCCCACCAAATTTCTTAAAGAGGTTATTGACACAGTTGGGCCCAGTATTTTATCAATTATTAATAGCTCATTGGAGAAAGGCATTTTTCCGTCTGTTTTTAAACATGCTGTGGTCCAACCTCTTTTAAAGAAACCTAACCTTGATCCCTCTGTTCTTAACAATTTTAGGCCCATTTCTAAACTTCCATTCCATCAATCTATATGCTGCCACTTGGCCAAATTATCCAAAGACACAATGTCTCTTTTCATTGCTACGCAGACGGCACACAGATATACCTTCCCCTGAGACCTGGTGACCCAAACAGCCTAGCTGCTGTTGTAGATTGCCTCAATAATATCAACTGTTGGATGGCACAGAATTTTCTTCAGCTCAATAACTCAAAATCAGAAATCATATTGTTCAGTCCCCCAAATTCATATTATATAGTCATATTGAGAGTGGCCTTGGTCCTCTGTCCGCAAAATGTGAAGCCCGTTGCCAGAAACTTGGGAGTACTATTTGACTCTGACCTAAACTTCAAACCACAAATTAAAAAAATTGTCTAGTCCTGCTTCCTTCAACTGAGAATCATCTCCAGAATCAAACCAATACTATCACACAGCGACCTGGAAAAAGTAATCCACGCCCTAATCTTCTCACGACTCGACTACTGTAACTCCCTCCTTTCTTCAACCAAAAGTCACTCTCTTGCATTTGTTGTGCAAATGAATAAGCTGTAAATTCTCAGAATATTTGTTTCCTCATTCTCCTGAATGGGTCACAGGACATTTCATCGGAATTACACATCATAGATTGTAATCGCAGCTGTAACTTAATCTCAATCTTTTTTTTCTTTTTTTTTTTTTACTTTTTTTCATGTTTTAACCTACTCACAACCCCCATCACATCACAGGTGTACATATAGTGCAGAGTGGTGAACAGTTCAACCAAACAATTATTTTCCCTTTTCAGGTTGTTTCATTCATTGTTTCATTCAAAACTATTCAGTTTTTCACAAGAAAAAAGAAAAATTTCAGAAAAATCAGAAAGAAAAAAAAAATAGACATGATAGTGAATTTGTATATTAGAAATGTTCTACAGTATAGACTGGCTTGAATACAAAATATTGATCAGTTGCGGTTAGTGGAAAGAACATTTGGGTATACAACCTTGTTTTCATTGATCAAATGAGGTTGTTGTGTTGTTAGCTGTCATTTGGAAGTTTGTGCACACTGGAGAGAAATTAAATGTCCATTATCAAATTACAGTTTGCTTTCCCACACTGCAGCAGCTGACACATTCTGTGCCACACCTCTAAAACTCAAACAGGCGTATGGGTGTATGTGCAAGACATTAAAACCGCTTTAACCGTGGTAAACAAGGGTGTATCAGCTACACATAACGAGTGACAATAGGTCAGGTTGTATATCATTTACCAATCAGCGCTATTGCTTTTTTAGTAACATGGTTTTTCATCTAACCTCCATATTCAAAGCTAGCACAGCTTTTATGCTTTGCACTTAAAAAGGCTGCAATAACAAAAACACTCCCTTGACATTCTCTTTGACAATGACAATGAATACCAGAGATACCTGCTGTATTGCATGAGAAGGGCAGACACAGTAAGAAGGCGGGAGAAATGATCTATCTGTCTGTCATTCTTTTATTTTTTTAGGCTCAGCATGAAGGTCGCTGTGAATATGAACGGGTACAGTGTGAAGCATGCAACAACTTTGTCCTTCGTACAGAGAAGGACAGGCATACTGAAAGAGAGTGTGAAGCAAGAACATTGAACTGCAAATACTGCAAAGCTACCTTCAACTACAAAGACATCAAGGTGAGAAATAGGGTTTATCTAGAGCAGTGGGGTCCAACTGTGTGCCAAGGAGGGCCAAGAGTCTGCAGGTTTTCACTCCAACCAAAGAATATATCTGGTGATTTCACTGATTAGCGTCTTCAGGCAGACTGGACACCACTGATCTAGAGTAAAACAGGTGCCCGTTGTGTTATACTGCATATAATGGACACAAAATAAAGTTCTCATACTCCCACTTGGTGTATTTTAGGCCCATGATGAGATCTGCCAGAAGTTTCCCTTGCAATGTAAGGACTGTGGAAAGAAGAAGATCCCAAGAGAAAAGGTTTGTGCTCTTACTGAAACAAAGAAATAATTAAGAATTAAATTATGTGGACTGAAGTTGCTCTATATCTAGTTGGCTTGGTAATGCTTGACAGTTTCTTTTCCTAACAAGGGCTCATTGTTTCTTTGTTACACTCTAAAGGGCATGAGGTAATGGCTAGACTAGGGACACATTTCATGGTAATTTATGGTCAACTTGATAGTTTCTTTCTGACTAAGAAGCCTGCAATGTACTTTCACTTTCACGTTTGGAGTGATACACAACAACCTCAGGGGCTGGCCCACATCCTGACCTTTCCTTTTCCATTCTACCTTCAGTTCAGTGACCACAGCAGGTCCTGTGCAAAGTCAAAGAGTGCATGTCCTTTCAGTGAAGTGGGCTGTAAAGCTGTGGTAAGTACAATAGTCTAATCACTTATCATGTGCAATCTTCTTACAATCTGATATAAGTCTTGCACACACGTCTTATACACTCCCAAGTAATATTTCACTTTGGTATAAACTATCAATATTAGCTGTCCTGCTAATTAACAGTCACGTAATTTGCCAAATTTAGTTTTCTTCTGGGTGTTCAAAACTGTATTTCTAAAACACACCTCAACAAACTATTATTTCTTTGTTGTGGGATGCATTTTCCAAGATATTATTTTACCATTTTGCAAATAAAGTAAAAGAGTCAAACAAAAAACAAATGCTGTTTTGCTAATGGAAACAGATGGACACACCTTTCCTGTCCTCAGAAGGATCACCACCTAGCATTAGAGCAGGGCAAATCTGTTGTGGCCATTCATGACCTAAAAAACAATGGATTTATTTACCTCTGAAGTTTCTAAGGGGCTCAATTTAAACATGTTATTAGTAGTTAAATTATATAATTTGTTGACAAGCTCCATTGTAATTCTTCCATGCCCTCTCAGATAGAGAATGGGAAGCATAGCGACCATGAGCAGAGTAGCACTATGGAGCACTTGCGCCTGCTGCTGCCCATGGTGCTGTCTATGGCTCGGATGCGTACGGAGGCGGCGGGCCCCGGGGAGTGGCAGGAGGACTCTGGTCTGGGCCTCTACAGGGCTCCTGAGGAGGGAGTAACCATGGGAGCCGGAGCTGCAGCCTCCCCGCAATCCCTCGACTTGGACAAAAAGGTGGGTCTCAGTGGATTGGATGCACTTTGTTGGACATGATAGTACTTCGTTGGCCTTTTTCAATCACTAATTTGTTTATTGATGATGTCGTGCTGACGGAACTGGCTACCTCCGCGTTGATAGTGCTAGTAAATCAGATTTTTAACCACTGGTGTATAGGGCTTTTGAATGAAACAAAACTCAACACAAAGGAAGGACCTAAATGCAGTACGTGTTTGGTGCCGTTTCATGACAGGTGAACGCATTGGAGAACATTGTGTGCGTCCTGAACCGGGAGGTGGAGCGGAGTTCGGTCACGCTGGAGGCTTTCTCACATCAACATCGTCTAGACCAGGACAAGATTGAGAACCTCAGTAATAAGGTGCGCCAACTAGAGAGGACCCTGACAATGAGAGACTTGCAGCTGGCTGAGACCGAACAGCTACTGCGAGAGCTCCAGTTCTGTACCTACGATGGCATATTTGTCTGGAAAATCGCTGACTTCTCACGCCGCAGACAGGACGCCGTGGCTGGTCGAACGCCCGCCATGTTCTCACCAGGTGAGATCAACGATGGATTGCAGGGGGGTCATATAATCACCATCCATTGTCCATTTGAAAGGACTATACTTGGCATATCAAGCTCGGTTGAAAGGCTGTTATTGAATTTGAATGAGTTAAGATCATGTAGTTTGCTAGATTTAATCTCTTTCCATTCTCTTTATAGTGTGGTATATAGCCAAGGGAATTTCCACAGACTCATGTTGTCCTTGAGGGAGTTAACGTTCACTCCTATTCTCATGTGACTCCATTTTTAGACTCTGTTTACAGTCAGGGTTTGTTCATCTGGTTTTCCCCTCTTCTCCTTCACAGCGTTCTACTCCAGCAAATATGGCTACAAAATGTGCCTACGGCTGTATTTGAATGGAGATGGGACGGGTCGAGGAACACACCTTTCACTCTTCTTCGTGGTGATGAGGGGCAAGTGCGATGCTCTGCTCAAGTGGCCGTTCAGTCAGAAGGTAGGTGTTATGAGTGATCACACTTCTTTACATCCCTCTCACTCCATTTTTATCCACAACCACCTCAGTAATGGAACAAAGCAAGCCGGTCTTTTCCTCTCTGTAAGCACTCCTCTGCTGCATCTCTCCAGGTGACTCTGATGCTCCTGGATCAGAACAACAGGGAGCACATTATTGATGCCTTCCGTCCTGATGTCAGCTCCACCTCCTTTCAGCGGCCAATCAGTGAGATGAACATTGCCAGCGGCTGCCCGCTCTTCTGTCCACTGGCAAAACTGGCCGGCAAAAGCTCCTATCTGAGAGATGATACAATCTTCATTAAGGCCATCGTAGACCTTACGGGCTTATAGTGTGTAGGCTGTGGAAGAATCTACACCAAAATGCTCAAAAAACAGTAGTGATTAATAATAATAAAGTTATCAATTATATATTTACATATAATACAAATATATATAATTAAATACAAGTCATATGTATAAGACTATGGGATATTATATCTATACTATATGCAGTGAATGTCATTAAGATGTTTTTGAAAGAACAATGAGAAAGTCACAGTCACAGGAGATGTACAAGGGGATGGACAAAATAACAAACGCCAAATGAAAGGATTTTGAAAGGATTTTGAAGTTAACTACATTACAGTAACAAAGGCTGCTACACAGGCGAATATTGAATGCCAATTAAAAGTATGTCAGCTTTAAAATAGTTCTGACCATCACTTTTATATGTGAGTTTGTTCCAAGGAGGCCCAATAATTGGTGCCACAATTACATATGCATCATTTACAAAAACTGCTAAAATATTTAATTTGGTAAGGCCAAGCCTGGTAATGCCAGATGCCGACAAACTGCATTGTCAAAGAGGAACAGTGGTCGCAAGTCGAGGCTAGTTGCTAAACACAACAAAACTACAGCCTCAAAAATCGCTAAAGAATCGTCTCAACAGTCTCAACAAAAACTGTACATAATAAGCTTCACAAAGCTGGCATTATGGCAGGGCTGCCATTTGGAAAGTGCTTACAGCCAAGACTAAGGCCCAAAGAGGCATAACCTTGTATAAGGAGCACAAAGCCTGAGCAATGGAAAAAAAAGTAATATGGCCTGATGGTCTTCACCTCTTTCCTTGGATGGATTTATATTTGCAGAAAGCCAAAGGATGCCTTCAACCCGCCATGTCTGTTGCCAACTGTTGAACATGGTGGTGGATCTGTGATGGTAGGGGCAGCCATCTCATGGGAGTCATCAGATCAGATGATTGCTCTGCATGTGCAGTTGTATAACAGCCAAGGAATATGAGGCTGTTTTACAGGACCAGGTGCAGCCTGTGGTGCAAACACTGTTATCTCATGATTTTCCCATATTCCAAGATGGCAATGCCTCCATAAACACTACTAAACAAACTCCACAGTGGATTGATAAACACCAGGATCAAGTCAAATACCTTCTATGGCCAACCCCAACCTACCGGATCTAAACATCATTGCACTTTTGTGGGAAGTCCTGATTTCCTGGAGGCTTATTCTTCTTGGAGAATGGTCCAATATCCCACTACACAATACAGGGCTTGTATGACAGCTTTCCAAGGAGGATTGAAGCTGTGCTGGAGGCAAAGAGTAGCCCTGTTCCTTATTAGGTACTTCAGATTCATATATTTTTAGGCGTTTCTGTTATCTTGTCCATCCCCTATATTTAAGACTTGCTTTTTGGCAATACCTGGTTCACAGGATGTTGTCAGAACATGACTTAGAGCACTCCAAAAGAGCCTGATGACAAGAGCATCCTCTGGGTTTATGAACATTATGAGCAAATGTCATATGTGACTTTGATTATTAGTGGATAATGGAATAATCTGTAAACCTGACGTGACACTTAACTCTGTGGTTTTCTAAACCTTTTGACATTCTTGGCATATTATAAGGACATCTGAATAGTAATATTTGTACTAATTAACTTATTTGACATTATTATTATTATTATTATTATTATTATTATTATTATTATTGTTATCATATTGATATTAACCGTGCATTTAAAATGTATACACTGTATACACTACTTAAAATGCATTTAGAAGTTATACAAATTCTATACCTTGTTATACTTAGATCATTCATTAGCAGTATTTTGGTTGATGCATAACACGCTACTACACATCTTTACACGCATCTTTACTGTGCTTGATTAGCAGTAATTTTTGTGGAGTGGGAAGCTAATTAATTTTTGTTTTTACAGGAGGGCATAGTATGGGGGCCATGGTGTGCCAGCATCTCAAATAGGATAATCCAGCATCAAATATAGATATTTAAATACACTTCAATTCTTGAGGAAAAATAATGAAATGGGCACAAATAAATTATTTTGTTCACAAATCGCATCTGTAATCCATTTGTTTTATTTATCATTCTTAATATTTTGTTATTTTTATGCTTTGAATTGAAATATTTAACTGTTTATATGATGGTTTGTTTTTTTTTTTTTATTATTCAATATTAGCACATATACTGTATATTCATATATCTATTTTCCGATGCTCCTATTTAGTATTTTTCCGCTGCAGTGTGTGATGAGGTCTGTCAATCAAACAGCATTCGGTTCACAGACAAAGTAATCCAGCAGCATAGATCAGAAAGGTGATCTGGGTTCAGTGGGTGTGCCTGCTGTTGCACAGTGCAGCGGGTTTTTCTGAGCGACCGCCAGATAACTGCAACATATAGAGGCAGCAAGATCCATATCAGGTGTGCTGCAGGAGGCTGTCGACCTGTTCAACACCTGGCAAATCTCCTCTGAAATCTCTGATCCTGTGCAAAATATTGATGAGAAGAATATGCCATTCCCCCATTCCACATTGTGCAAGAATCACGCACCTACTGATTTCAACGTAGCCTACGTTGAAATCAGTAGGTGTCAACCCTGTACCGCACCCTGCATGGCAACATTTTAGAGAAAAACTTGCCCAGGCAGAAGATCCTGGCACTATGAACACAGATGTCTGGGTTATGAATCCTGTATGACTCTGCAGAGCTTGTTTATCTGCTGCCTAGGTTCTGGCAGCTTGGTGAAAGTTTGTTTTTTTTCTGCTTGTGCAGTGGTAGTAGCAGTAGGTAAATAGATTAATGAATAAATATGTGCATGATTTAATAAAATAGCCTAAACAGACACATAAATATTTCAAGGATAAAAATAAGAAAATATTCTTAAAAAATTATAAATTAAAATAAAACAATAAATGGATTAAAACTGGGATTTGTGAGCGAAATAATAAATAAAAAATGAATTCTTTACGTACAGAGAAGAATGTGTATATATAATTTATTTGTGTCCATTTAATTATGTCTTCACACAAATATAAGTGTATTTAAATATCTATATTTGATGCTGGATTATCCTATTTGAGATGCTGGCACACCAAGGCTCTATAACTACAGAGATATACAGACAGAAGGACTAAATCAGGGCTGTTGTGTAGTTTGGCAGCTCTGCAGCAGTGAAGACACTGACCAAGTTGTTTTCATCCTCATTAAACAGATGTTTGTAATCGGTCTGTCACCACTGCAAGATGGAGCTGCACATAATCAGTTTAGGTCAATATATAGGTGTATACTAATCTTGGGTTATCTAGGCCTATATAAGATTATTTTAACTGTGAATTATAACTAGACTCAACTATTTATTCCTGTTTATAGATGGGATTATATGGGATGGGATCATATTTATTTTTCAATATTCATAAAGTGGTTAATATTTCTTATATTACATATATTAGGCTACTATTATCATATTGAATTAGTGCTACAGACAATATATTCTTGGATAATAGATTCCCCATTTATTTTGGATAATAACCTGCTGTATGTTGAAATGACGTGTTTAAATCACCTTTGGGTTCATAGGCTAGTCACAAAGTATAGTATTTTCTATTTATTTTATTTTTATTTTCTCTTAATCATAAATAACTTTTTTCACTGTGTTCATAATGTGAATATAGTCCAAATAATAAATACATTTTCTTTGCTGTCTAAACGTTCCTTTGATTGTACATAACTGCAGTTCTTTCAGATGGTCATGAATATTTTTTTCCACAGGGTAAAATCCTTAATTTAATCTGAGCTCCCAAAATTCTAATTTCAATGGATATCAAAATAAATCAAAGTGACCCTTACACAGTTAACTCAAAGCTGGCAGAATGTAGTGCAGAGGCTAGTGTTAAATAAAAATAAACAGACCAGACATTTTAGAACAACTTGCTTTTACAACTCCACTCTGAACACACAGTGACGATGCATGAGGAGAACCGCTTTGCAGTAAATCATGTAAGAGCAGAATTGTGTTAAAAAATGGGGATTACAGATGAGGACAAAATGCAGTATAAAAACAATTGTATTTGAGCCCATTTTGGCTGTTATTTTATTTTTTTTGTAAATAATGGACATTTCATCATTTACAGACCTAAAGGATTTGTGCTGTTAAAGAGTAACTAAACCCCAAACCCAAATCTGTGGTGAAGCCTGACACCTAATAGTGAAAAGGGGTACTGAACTGGCCTTCTGCTATTGGCTGATCTTTGTGCCAGGTGATGTCACCACCTGTTCTACTCTATAGAAGGTGACATCACCCGGCACAAAGACCAGCCAATAGCAGAAGGCCAGTTCAGTACCCTACCTTTCACCATTAGGTGTCAGGCTTCACCAAAGATTTGGGTGGGGTTTAATTACTCGTTAATTACAGAAACTCATCCCAATGCTGCATACAAATGGAGGTAGGGCCATATAAACACCCAAGTTTCTCTAATGCAATGTGCCATGTTAGTTCCACTGAGTCATTAGGACAAGTCGACTTAACAGGCCAGGTATGAGTTGCATATATCTGGTAAACACCGTACTGCCCCGTTTTGCTCATCTCAGATCAGCGCTATTACATGGTATGATAAGGAAATTCTCATGATGCAATTCAAACCACAGGTTAACTAAGAGATGGGGCAAACTGAAAATGAAATTGAGTGATTTGATGATGGGGATCCAAAGATCAATGCACGGAGCCCGCACCTTAGGCGGACCATATCTGTAGTTCCCCTATATCTCCTGACAGCTCATGATGAATGATCTGAAATGGAGAAATATGGTTTGCCTCCAGGTTACATGCTGCCATCCCTTCAACTCATTACACAAAACACCCATGTTATAGGTTATCCAAATATTTAAACAAGAAGGAAAACATTGTGAAAGCATTTATACAAACACGGGTTTATAGGTGCAGGTGTACCTGCACACGCAGATGGAAAATAGTGTGATTATTGACCATATGTCACCAGCTCTGTTCTCCATCTTCCTTCAGTGATAAAATGACTTGGTGTCCTAAAAGTCTCTTCATAACCCTGATCAAACTGTGAGAGTAGCGAACTGAGAAAAATGACTACAAATTTATATCTGTCCCGCTAAAATTATAGTATATAAGGGATAAATTATTGTTTAATGAAATTTACTGGTATAATTATGCCGATATGAAATCTAAACCCTTATTATGACCGTTACAACACACAAAATATAGTTACTGTATAATTGGGTGATTCTCTGAAATGGGTGCCTTTTTTTAAAAGAAAATAAATAAGAAAAACAGCTAAATTCTTTTAAACCCATTAAAATATGGATGCAAGGGTCTTAGTAATATATTAGAGATGAAATAAAACTTTTTTTCTTTTTTTACACACCCCAAAAATCTAGGTGGGGTTTCATTACAATACAATGATTTTTGCATACCGGTATTCACATTGATTATCAATACATTTTCATTGAGAATTTAGTATGTGATTTTTGTGTGGAAGTACAGTAGTTAAGTTGCTATGCCTCAGTTTGTGTTCATCCTGTTATGCCATTACATTTTTCCTCTATAAAAACAGTTGACTAATACACGGGACATCATTATTGGAAATCATATAAAAGTCTCTTGCTGCAAACATGCTGCAAACAGAAGCAGTAATCTTGCACATCCATATATCAGTTTTTGTTGTAATAAAAGGATGGTAAAAGTAAACAACCATTTTGCTAAATTTTAAAAATGTCTTATTCAACAGATGCCATGTGGTGAAATGTCCATTGCTATGTAGGCACTTAGGTCCATTATGAAGGATACATAAGCACATGTTCTGACACGATGTTCATATGATATCTTATAAAAACGCATGCACCCTTAAATCGTACTACCATTTGATTTGTAGGCTACTATACCTACACATGGCCAGCTGCATAACCTGTGTTAAAACAACTAGTTAAGGTTAGGTTTACGGTTAAGATCATTGTTAAGGTTAGACAACTAAAACTGTTTGCAGATGATGTCATCCTTCTGTTGTGCGCTTTAATATACTTCACTGTACATACTTTGTTCCAGGAGAAGGGTTTATGCTATGATTATGCTATTGGTTTCTTCCAAGCATGAGCAGACTATTTTCATTTCAGGCATTGTGAGATATATAGTACATATCTTAAGTGGAAACAACAAAAAAGGAAACCTCTCCTAATGTTCTCCATTCATTAGTTCAAAATCAGTTGTTTTTAACTTCAGTAATCAAAATGTTATGCATATAACTTTTTGTGTCATAAGTAAAGATTTATCCTCTATGGAATGAGCCAAGTTTGCTGCCAAGTCTATAGCATTAGTTTGTGACTTAAAGAACTGTGCAGAAGTTTATCGGGGTTTCCTTCTCAGAGGAATGTCTGAGACTATAACTATCAGACAAGAAAGTTATAAATCAGATTCTTGGCTCTCAGAATAATGGTTACAACCCAAAACATAAACAAATATTTTTCATCTTGGTAATGCTTCTGTTTATCTAAAATATTGTTCTTTTCCATTTTTGATTTTCTTCCTTTGAGCTGGTTCCTTGCGTCTGCTTTATGATACACTTTGTTTTGCTTGTCCTTTAGGGCACGATACTTTGTATGAGCACTGTCCTTTTTGTTGCATGCTAAAGAAAGTTTGTCTTGTTCCATGGTTCCAAACCTTGCCTTCAAGTTTAAGTATTCAATTACTTAACTGTTGATATTATGTACAAATAACCATATTTGACAGGATAAATGTACAAAATAGACACACCTACCCATATCAATCATGTATTTACATTTCTGCTTGTGTATTTAGAGGCCATGTGCTTAATCTCATGCTTTTGAATCTATGGCTAAAAGGCAACTAAAATGGAACCAGTGTAACACAAAACACAAACGGACGTTTCACGCATGTTGCTTATGTGCTGCTGGTGCGACATGACCGGTATATACATGTGGTAAGTATGAGTGATACTAGGGAGCCAATATGGAGAGGCTAAGACCGAGACAGCATGTTCATATCTTTTTACTTGACTTGTGTTGGCGAGTTTAAAAGAAGGTTACATTTCTAAATGTGGACTTGGGGCAGCCAGAGAGTAATGCATTGCAGTAGTCGATTCTGGAGGAGATAGGGTTAAGGTTAGCATAAAGAGTATAGAGGAGGAAATGATTAATCCTTGAGATATTGTGGTGGTGGGTGTGAGTTTCGTAGGTAGCGGCAGCAGCCGCAGGGCGAGCAGTATGAAGGTAAATATGTTGCAAAATGCGAGAGCTTGTGATGAATCTGCGCGCCTTGACTTTTGCAACACTTCGCAGAGGAGGACGTCCTGAGGACAGCACATGGAGCAGAGCAAAAGAGCGCTTCGTCTTCTGATTTCTGATTGGTACACCCCAAGGAGGTTCTATATTAACGTACACCACCACCCCCCCCCCCCCCCCCCGCGCCTGCGTCTGTGTCCCTCCGTCCATTAGCAGGATCTCAAAAAGTTGGGCACGGATTTGCACGAAACTTGGTATGAAGGTTGGTTATGGGCCAAGGATGTTGATGCTGGAACTTAAAGTCGAGATGAAATGAAAAATGCCTTTTTAACCCTTTTAGATCACATCCCCGGTCATATTGTGCACCTATTTAACAATATATGCCAAAAAAATACAAAAAATCAATTTCTTTGTGTTCTTATATCAAAATTCAATCATGTTTTCTTCCTGTAAAACAAAATATGCCGTGTGCTTGATTGATTGATGGGTGTGACATCCACCCATCAATCAATCTTCAACTTTTAGCGCACGGAGCTAAGAGGCTAAGATTCATTAGTTAGCTAGCTAGCAACAGCATGGTACTTCGGTGTGTCTTCGGGTGTTATGACACGCCCACTTTTCAACATTCAAATCAAATTCCTCCCAACGTTATGTCCCGCCTGTCTTTCCTGTTTCAGGATACGTCACGATACGGAAGTTAGATACTCTCGAAATGCCGTTTCATCTCGACTTTAAGGGCTACACAAATAAACTTGACTTGACATTATGACATTAAACTTAACTTGAATTATTCCCTTAGTTATCACATTGGATTTGCACTGCTATACATGCTAACGTACTGCTTCACAGAACGATAGATCACAGTCCAATTTTCCCCAAAATTATATTTCAAGCTCAGCATCAAATTTCTTGCAAATGTATTACTTCAAATAATGTAATATCTGCATTAGATACAAACCACACAAACACACGCACCATAATCTTTAGCAACCTAGCTAGCTAGCTTTACATTAATGCTATTAAACAAGCAAACTAATGTTGTACTAATCATCAAAATGGAGAGCGTAGAGATTTTGCTATTGAAGAATTTCAACAGGCCTTATCTGCATTCCAGGTGGAAAGTTTGACAAAAATTAATCTCTCAAACTACAGATTAATAATAGAAAGTTAAGTTCATTGTAAAAAAAAAAATAGAAATCAGTTATATACATTAGCGACGTCAAATGGAGATAACTTCTTGAAATCTCCTGTACCCTTTCTAGACACCACCATGTAATATGGTGAGACCTGAAATGGTAAAAAGAATGATTATTTTTTGCCCCAATCAAGTAAGAGAGGGAGGTAGACCTGGACATTGGTAGTTTGTAATGGGAATGTCTGAACTTCTTGCTTAGTTGCATTTCACTTGCACTCTAATTGTTGAGTGTTTTCCTTAAGTGCATGTCTGGACTGCAAGGAGCATTTCATTGCTTTTTAAATTTGAGACATTTAAATTTGGACAACAAGATCAAGGGTGGTCCAGAGTATAACGACTTAAGCTTTTACAAAATGTTTTTGTAAAGAAACTGACAAAGGGCGTCACATTGAGATAAAAAGTCATGAGAAAATGGTGACAGAGCTGGACACTCACAAGAGATGTTTATGTTTTTACTATCAACAACCTTTGATAAAAAACATGCACAAACTGCACAAAAGTTTCTAGCTGAAAAGATTATCATCTGAATCTTATTTAGACCTTTGATCTTCCGAGGGCATGCTTTTTATTTATGGGGAGTATAAAAAAATAGCAGAGAACAGGAAAGATGATCAAAAAAAGGGAGCTACAGTTAAGAAGGTTGTCAAGGGCACCCAGGGGCAACTTCATGAGTTATTCCACAAACTCCAAAACAAGTTTGGAAGCCATTTGTTCAATATCAGGCAAAAGAATATCTGGTCAAGAGCTGAAAAAAGAGCATTTCAGCTGACGAGTAACTAATTCATAGTTTTCTCTGAAAACTTGATATGCAAATACACTTCTGAAATCCAGGCAGTTCACTTTGGCCAGTTGATGAGATGACCCACAATCCATACAGTGTTTTTCATCCAGGTTTTAACCAAGAGCCAACCGGCTTCAAAAAAATCTGTCTACACTGGAGTACTGAACCCTGTGCTGGACTACCGGCAGGCAAAAACCAGGAAGTCTCCGAGTGCACTTCTGAAGTGATGACCCCAATACAGAGGGTTTTGCTTCAAGGTGAATTACATGAATTATTTTAAAAAATATATATTTATTTTTTTTGAGGCCAGCCATTGAGCGGTGGCACTGAACAGCTTTGGACATCCCAGTTGCACACAAACTTTTCAACGCCCTCTTAGAATCAATCAAAAGGTTGTTTTTTGTTGACAGTGAAACAGTGGAGATGATGATTTGTACTCTCACATTCAGAAAGAAATGTTGACCAGGCTTCTGGATGGACAGAGGTAGTAGAAATAAAATTTAATTTGATTTTATAAAAGTATTTAATACTAGTATAATCAGAATGAAACTAGTACAGTTTCTTTCTGGTTGATATGCCACATATTATATAAGAGAACCCTTTACTGCTTTCCATGAAGTGAAGTTTGTTGTACTTTTTCTGTTTATGTCATTGTCATTTTTTCAGTTTTCAGGTGGACCTTGTTATGACTTGGATCATTTTGGTTACCAGTCTGTATGAGCTTCTCAGTGTAGAGTGCCAGTTATTCTTATAAATTAATAAAATTCAGAGATGTCCTGTTTCTCATATCGTGATATCAAAAGATTTATTATATATATATTATATCTCAACTGTTGGGTGGCATTTTTGTAACTCAAAACTTTTCTATTAGCCAAAGTTGAAATTTTGTCTGTTGATGTTTTTCCTTGTTTGCTCAAAATAAATAATGTTTAAGACAATCGTTTACCATCTGTTCCTTCAACAGTACTACAGCTTTAATAAAACCATGAATTTATTGAATTTATTTATTGAATGTTATATCATTAACTTTTAAAAGGTGTTAGTGAATTTAAGAGTAAATATATCCATGCCATATTCAAATACTGATTATCTCATCAACTCCATCACACTGTGTTCAGTACATACATGATAGGGTTTTTTTTTTATACTTTTAAAATGAAAAAAAAAATTCTCATGACCTTTTATTTTTGAGAAGTGGTGTGGGTTTCAAGTTAAAATTCTACATAGAAACAGTGACTCAAACAAAGGACACCTGAATAGTGTGGCAGGGAAATTACCTAAGATTTCTTCCAGATTTTATTCAGACAGGTTCCAAGTTGTCCATGATGAAGCTGACCTCATGCAGTGTCAATGTAACAAGATAATCCATAATAATGACTGGGATTTTGTACCTGGAGTGGGAAAAACTATTGAAAACTAAACATGTCTTCTATCAGATGTAGAGAGAAAAACAAAAACTTTAAAAAATGGCAAAGCCCAGAAGGCATCCATTTCTCAGAATCACCCAGATATCCCAGTGTGCCTTTCCATAAATTAAATTACTACCTTCTGATACAACAGCGAACAGCAGCTACTAATGAATGAACCAATGAATAGTTTCAATTTGTATCTTATTTGCAGATGGAGAGTATGTACTCTTTGCAATCGTAACAGTAAAAACATTTTTTTTTAGTTTAAACAATGTAGGCCCAGTAACAATAGGGTATCAATTAGCTAGCTAGCCTGGATAACAAGCCCCCCCACCCCCACCCCCACCCCCACCCCTCCAAGTTGATTGTTGATCAATAGCTTACGGTTAAATCCAACCATTCAGTGTCAGTCCACCTAAAATTGAAAGTGTTAACAATTATTATTCTTCCATTTTCAGTTCAGTAGTCACTCTTCAGCTTAACTGTTCCTCAATGACTATTCAACATCAAATTACTCAATAATTGATCTATTATTTCTGGGGCACCTAAACAATGGGACATCTTGGAAAACCAAGGCAGACGGCAGTAAATGCAGCTAAATGTTTTCCTCCCTTTCTATGGTCATTATAATTCTGATGCGCTGAAAATCGGGTTTTGAGATGAGATAGTGTCATGTTTATACACAAGATAGACAACTTGCAATATATATTCAATATTAAGAAAAAAAACTTGACTGCACTTTGTCTTTGTTGGGCAGGATATGACAACCATGATCATGAGGTGCCATCTCTCCAACACATTTACATTACACCTAAAGTCCAGAGGGTCTGTGTTCGTAATCCTGTCTGACCTTCATCTTGGGGGAAACCCTCCTTGTCCGGGCCCTGTTTAGGCACAACATTACAAAATAAATACAGATAGAACCTTATTGTGGAGAACAAGTCTGGATGTCTGTACATTTAGGTGTCGGTTCTATCTTCTATCTGGGTTGGGAACATTTCATATCACCCAAGCTTAATAGTAACAGAGAGTCTATGGTGATTTCTGTTAATTGTTGTTGCAATAGCGCTCCCTTGTGTCTAACCCTGAGTCACATCACATCCAGTGTCCTGTTAGCTGAAGACACCAAGCACTGCTGTGGGTCATAACAATGTGAGCTCGAGCCAAACCACATACTGTACCACACTGTACATATACCTGGAGTGTATATTCACACCAAAGAGGTCAAACTGTCCTCTTCCCTCTCCCTCCTTCCGTAAGTATTTTCCAACCTGACTCAAGGTTTTCCATTGACACCGTTGGCTGACGTGGCGTTCCTGTTGCGGCCCAGCCAGGAGGACAGGAGGTTGCGGGGCCTCGGCGGCCGGGCGGGGGTCTGTGCCAAGCGGACCATGCGTGGTGAACGCCACACCTTGATGGTGGAGTCGTCGCTGGCAGAGAGCAGCAGCTCCTGGTCAGCGGGGCTGAAGGCCACCGAGTTGACCACGTCGTCGTGTGCCAGACGTGCTAGGCAGATGTTGTAGTGGCGATCCCAGATGTAGCCATGCTTGTCCTCCGCTCCACTAGGGGAGGAAATAAGTCAGTTAGGTATTCACTTTGACATCATTTCAAACTTGTTATCAAAGCATTCTCCGTCTTCAGTCTTTGTTATTCGCTGTCTTTCTGAGGTCCAAATCTGATCTTTGCTTTGTGTTGTGCCTTACAATGCCTCTCAGCTGTTCTGCTTTCATAAAACAGTGTTAACACACCATTGTAACACATTTTAACACAAATATTCAATAAATATTGTATTTTTTATCAATAGATAATTAAATATTATTCTTCCACCAAGCAATATAGTTCTTGAACGGTAGCTAAACAAAATGGTTGCTAAGCTTCACTAAAGTACTGGTGTGAGTAGTGATTTTCCAGTGAGCACATTAATATTTAAATGAAGTATTATACAGTCACAGGTCTGCATTTATGCAGTATTTTGCAATGGCTCCAAACCTGACTCAGAAACCTGAGAACTATTGCATCTCACATTGTCTTATTTGGTATTTATGTATAGTGAAGTGGAATATATGCATTTCTTTTTTTTTTAAGGTTAAAAGGGGGATAATTCCTACATCCTAACAAGCAAGTGCAGTTGTTTTGAGTCATTTGGAATGCACTGTATTTAATTATCCTTTTTGCTGAGCCTCTCTGCTCTGTCAATAAGCAGCCTAGGAAACTCCCTACCACTCTCAAACAATACTATCAGGCTGGGTAATCAATGCAAGCTACAAGGAAAGTACTCTACATTTTGGCTTTTGACTAATCTACCAGCCACTTCTGCAGATAACTGATGGCTCATTTTTATTCTAAAATTGTTTTAGACTAGTAAAATTGTGAAAATGGTTGGTTAATTTTGGAATGTATCAGCCAATGTGGCCAGTGGATGAAAAAGTTAGCTTTCTGCTCTGAATACATTTTCAAAAGACATGATGTAGTCTCTTCTGTAGTCTCTTCATGACCATGTCCACCATACATAAGAGACATCATGTCAGTGTCTCACATGAATTTTTTGTTTCTAGTTTTGTCTTTTTTTTTGGTGAAACTAACTAACAATTGGTCCCAGGTGTAGAAAATGTTTCACAACCCCTGAATGAAACCTCACCTTTAATAATGCAAATGTAAAATACTTCATGTCTATGAGAAAAATACAATAGTTTCGGAAAAGTGACTTAGTGCAGGACACTGACAATCAGTAACCCACCTGGCAACAAAGTCTCTGCTGACGTCTAGGAAGATAAAGAAGCACTCGTCGTTGGGTGTGAAGGCTCGATGGGCGCGCAGGCTCCTTCTCTCTTCCCTCAGGCTCTTCAGGTCGATGACATGCAGGTCGATCTCCTCAGCAATGGGGGGCGGGGACATGGGGTCAGAGATCACGCATCCTGCTGGCCAAGCCCGGCTGTTCACATAAAGGTACCTGATGAATGAATGGCAAGGAGTAAAGTTAGAGTCATACAGGTGTACAGAAATCTGAAAAACTGATAAATGGTGTTGCATTAGCACCTAGCGCTGCAAGTGGATATCCTACATTTTTTACTGAGCCAGTATCAAGGTCTAATTTTAAGATGTTCTTTTTTTTATTAAGCTGTTGTTTGCTACATTAAAAGATACTGTATTCATTATCATCTGCCTCCTCAGCCACTCACCTATGGTCTGGAGAAAGGCCCATACCAATGATGTGACCGTGGATGTCAATCACATGGTCCAGCGAATCAAAGAACTCCTCTGAACTCCGCTCCTCCCCGAGGACAGGTCCACATGTGGTCATCTGGTCAGGCATGATCCGCTTAATACCTGGAGGGCAGAAAGAGAGGATACCGCATGAGAGGAGATGTCTGACATCCTTGAGTGGAATTCTTCTGGCACAAAATTTCAGAAATGAATGGATTCATTGCTTTGGCTCTATTGCAGCAGCGTGGAAGCCACCGTACCTATCTGGTGAGGGGAGTACGTAAGGCTGCCAGTGGTGAAGAGCAGGTAAGTCTTGTCCTCTCCCTCCCCGGGGGCAGAGGAGCCGATGAGGCTGGGGTCGGGGGCCTTCGTGTGGGCTCTGCCCATCATCCGGGCCACCTTGGCCTCAATCTCCAGCTCCCGGGCCCCGACACTCTGACAACCCTGACGGCAGAGGGAAGCAGAGACAGGGTGAGGAAGTACAAGATCAAGTGTTCAGGAGAAAAATGGAATAAAATGCCTGAGGAGTTATACCTTCAGTTCATGATTGCAATCCACTTCAGTCTATTTCATATACTGCATGGACATAGGGGCGGCTTTATCAGCAGTTGAATTATGTCAAGCTTTATTGCTCACCTGTATAACATGCTCCAGACCTGAGACGGTGGGTTGGGGGAGGCGAGGAGTGGAGAGGCCATGTAGCCTCATTTCCTTCTGCCGCTCCTCATCCTGCTCTTCCTCCTCTTCTTCCTCACTGTCAGTGGTACCCAAGTCAAAGAGAAGGGGTTGGTGCTGCTGCCCCCCCTGGCTTTGGGCCTGGGCCCGGGCCTGCGACTGAGCCTCATAGTCTAGCAGCAAGTCTGGGTTGTCATGACGCCTACAGTGGGCCACCATCACTGTGCGGATGGTGCTGGCATTGATGTTCTGGATCTTGAAAAGGCGCTTGACAACATTGACATTCTCTGATTCAATATCCTAGAGGAGAAACGAAGAAGAGGAGAAGAGGGAATGTTTTTAAATTTTATTTTAACCATTATTCATTCAAGGAAAGCACTTTTTCTTTTCCAGCAACACCCTGTTTCACATTCACACACTCACACCTGGGAGCTGCGCAAACATTGAATCACATTTACATTTTTGTAAAGAAATTTAACATATAAATGTTTAATTGTAGACTGAAAAGTGTGGTCTCCCTTTGAACGTGCTATCTAGCCAATTCCCATCAGATCAAAAAGGCTAACTTACAAGAGCCTTTTAAGTCAGTAATTGAGGAATCTAACAAACCTAATTGTGTTGCCTGAGTTAATTATTTTAATGGCAAGTCAATGCAGAAGTTCTATATAGAAACATTTCAGATTTTAAGTTGTCATTGGCAAAACTGTAAGCAAAAAATGCCAAGATGCAAACTCTGCAAGCAGCAACTGTCTACAAACAAACATCTTGAAGTGTTAGTGTAAGTAAAATAAGTTAGTACGTAAAACTCTATTTATATATCATAGCATCTTTCTCAACTGTGGTTACAAAGTCCTTCACAATGTGATACTAGAGAAATTTAAAACAAAAAACAGTAAAATACGAAAACATGGATAGCTAGACAGTAACACACAGTATAATAGTAAAACAAGGACAAGAATAAAGTCCAAGAAATACAACATCAGGCACAGCCACAGGCAAGAGAATAAAATCGGTCTTAAGGTGCTTATGTGCTTGAGGAAAAGTAAACAAAGCATTGCAATAGTCCAGGTGTGATGACACAAAAGCATGAATGATTTTCTCTGTGTCTTGGAAAGATAGAGCAGGCCCCATTTTTTCAAAAATAGACCCAAATCCTTAGATGTAGACTTAACATTGAATGCCAATGGACCAAGAAATTTCTGGATTTTCCGAGAAATATTTTTATGGCCAATGACAAGGACTTCAGTTTTGTCAGAGTTCAGTTGGAAGACATTGAGAATCTGCTGAAATCATTACTGTACGTTTAACAGAAGGATAAAGTTGAGTGTCATCAGCATAACAATGAAAATAAATATTAAACTGATGTATTGTGCCCTAAACGGTTGCATAGTGAGAACAATATAGGTCCAAGAATGGATCCCTGAGGCACCCCATATGTAATGATGATATGAAAATGATGAACACAGGTAAGAAGAAAATTAGTCAAGAGCAGTCCCAGGTATGACAACCCAATGCCTAAGCCTGTTTATCAAAACACCATGATCAGCTGTGTCAAAGGCAGCACTAAGATCCAGCAGCACCAAAATGGAGTATACACCAGAATCAGCATGCAATAAAATGTCAGTTGTAACTCTTACAAGAGCAGTTTCTGTACTATGTTGCAATTTGCTGCCTGCCTGTAAGAGTTCCTTCCTTGCTTTTTCAAGAATTTTGGAAACAAAGGGCAGTTTGGAAATTGGGTCTGTAGTTAATGTGGAGCGATGACTCAAGGCTAGGTTTTTTAAGAAGAGGCTGGACACTAGCCAGCTTGAAATAGGGACATGACCAGAAGGTAGGCACGAGTCCATACATGAGATAATCTTAGATTGATGTGGGAGAACTGAGGCATGCTCTTCAGATCTCTAAAAACAGAAGAGAATTTTGCAGCAGATTTATCATTAAAGATACAAGAGCAAATGGTGCACTTTCGGTTAACAACAGATGTTCGGAAAACAGTATCAAAAATGACACGTGTGATACGACACATTAATATCCTCCAAACAGAGAGAGTTTAGACTTAAACCCATAGTAAAAATTAAATCAAGGGTGTGGCCATGGTTATGGGTGGGGCCAGAGAGAGAGAGGGTAGGCTAGGCTATTTAGATTAGGTAGGACTGTTATGTCTTTTTCGTCTTTCCAACATGCTATTTTGTGTCTTGTGCTTTGTTTTTGCTTTTTTGTGTTTTATTTTGCTGCATGCTGTGTTACATCTGTGCTGGATTGTTGATTAGTTAGATCTAGTTAGGCTCATTCTCTGTAAATTACTCTGAGACATGCTTGTGATCAAGGGTTATAAATGAACTTGAACTTAGAGGCATTTTGAGTAGAGGCATTTTGAGGACAAGCACAACAGAAGATAAAAATTCTTTAAATTCTGTTAAAAAACAACCATTTGGTCTTAGAGGGTAATAAACTTTAGAAATTATCAACAGTGACAGCACAACAGTTGAGGTGATTCTTAAAAACCACCGCATGGCCCCCACATCGGCCACTAAGCCTTGGGATATTTAACAAATTTATTTAATGAACACAGGGCAAAGTTCAGGGAGCAAGCTGCAGTCCCCAGGCCTTGATGATTATAGACAACAGCGGCATATACATTTTGTACAAAGCAAAACACAAACAGCAGGAAAAAAATAATAATAGCATTTAAATATGATATTGTTTTTCTATTGAAACTGGGGAATGAGGAAAGCAACGGTGGCGTGTGATAGAGAGAATTGAAAGACCCCATGAAGAAAACAAGCATGTAATTTGTGATGAGCCAAGACCAGCTTGGCATTTGGGGAAACCAGTATGCATGAAAAAAAAGGTAGTGCTTAATTAATTCACTCTGGATCTCTGGTGTGGCGAACCTATGCGTTAGCAACCGAGCTAAAATCAAAGTGATGCAGCAACCAGGCTCATAGTGTCCCACAATGGCACATAAGCAGTAATGTTTTTTGAAAATGTTGGGACCGACCAACCAGACACAGTAACTTAAAGGAACACTTCACCATTTTTTAACCTTATCTCCATATATTGGTCCTCACTAACACATGCTATGAGACGGCACCATGGCTGTCTACTCCCTCTGTGTCTCGGAGACGGGCTGTAGGATTCCGATGACGTCATCGGCGGGGATTTCCAAATCGTAGAAACTACAACCGCTCTCTTCCTGGTCACAGGACTGCCTGCCGCCTGAGGCGGAGACGAGAATCCAGGAAGAGAGCGGCTGTAGTTTCTACAAATTGGAAAGTGATTTTTGGGACTTCCCACAGCCCGTCTCCGAGACACAGAGCGAGTAGACAGACATGGTGCCGTCTCATAGCATGTATTAGTGAGGACCAATATATGGAGATATGGTTAAAAAATGGCGAAGTGTTCCTTTAAACTAGCTGCTGGTCACAGCTAAAAATGTAACATTTAAGTTGTTCTGAGATGTTCCTAACCATAATGTACTCCAATGAAATGATGTAGGCCAAAAGAAATTCCTCCTGTAAGTGCTCAATCTGCATTTGAGAACGTAACACTTGACTGAAGTTTGCGGTGCTGCATTGGGTCTCACCTGGAAGGCTTTATTGAGCCAGAGCACAGAGCAGGACGTCATGTTGCCTATCCAATGCAGGTTCCCAGAGATCAAGTGGGTCTCATTCAGCCAGCAGCCAAACACGTCATAGGGCTTGTTCCTTACCCGCGACAAGAGCGTGTAATTGTCTGTAGTGTGGCATGGTACAGGGAGGGTGGGAGAGATGGAAACACACATAGAGATGAAACACAAATACACACACAAACAAACACTTTGTTGAACATTTAGGTTTAAATAATTATTTTTACACCTGTTCAAGAATGCTACACTGACATCACACTGAGGTGGATACTAGCATGGCTGACTCAACCTCAGGCTATGCCGGTGACCAAAACTTACACCGCACTATAAAGTACTCCATTTGTGGAATTCTTGATGTCACACTTGGTGCAGCATGTGTTGTGAAATCCTTAATGTGCTTTTACAAATGAGAAGTAAGAACAACAAAGCAAAGCAGTGATATAACTGTTTATATCACTGCTATAACATGTACATGATGTTTTTCTATGTATCTCATTCTCATGCATATTACCGTATTCATCAGTCTCCACACACAACTGTATCACACATCACTTACTTTGTATTCAACAAATCATATGATAATGTGCCAAACTGGAATATTCAGGAATATTAAATGCTTAGTTGTTCTTCGTTGTATTATCATGTTGATAAAGCTGATCAAATAAAACAAATTAATGGTATTGTTGTGGGGATAAACTTGAATCCCTTAAATATTAATAATGATAGAGCGAGATTCTAAGATAAGATTTCTGCGAATGTAAGGCAATGTAAGGCATCCCATACTGCACGAAAAAGAATTTCAATAGAAAACAAACAATGATTTTGTGGTTGTATATTAAAGCTAGATGGATGCACCATTTTTAATAAGCCTGCTTGTATTTCCTTCTTGTGGTGTTTTATTTTGTTGGTTTTGTTACAGTTTAATTCATAGAGGCACACATGCCATCATGTTCATCAAATCTTAACATTTAACACTTGATTGAAAAAAAAATACAACTACTGACAATGTAACAATTTGGAAAAATATTTCTTATTTAATCTAATACCACGTGAGTCAAAATCCAGATAACTCACCGATTCACATTATGAGGGAAATACAGTCAGGGAGACAGAAAAGGGAAGAGAGCGTACAGAGAAGTTAAACCTGTATGTATGAGTGTGTGAGCAAGCGTGTACATGCAGTGTTTCCTTTACAACTCCCCAACTGTCCATATATCATGATATAAATCTTCAACTGAGAGCCATTCTTAAACTGCAACACCTACTGGAACCTTGGATAGGCCCAGGAGGCGAACCTGCATCTCAGATCCAAGTCAAGTTTATTTGTCTAGCCCTTAATCACTGTTACAGTCTCAAAGGGCTTCACAACGGCCACATTATGAAAACAATTAATGAAAACGACACCGCCCAACCTTAACCGCTCAACTGATAACAAGGAAAAACTCCCATGAAAACCAAAAACTCCTGCGAAAATCGGAATAACATCATCTTAAAAAACATTTTTTAAATTACAGGTAACA
Organism: Centroberyx gerrardi; assembly: GCF_048128805.1. NCBI lineage: Eukaryota > Metazoa > Chordata > Actinopteri > Beryciformes > Berycidae > Centroberyx > Centroberyx gerrardi. Next base: position 16,937,444 of record NC_135998.1, on the reverse strand, counting down.
TGAGAGCCCTTGTGTGCTTATGTGGTTCCTACCCAGGCTGATGACGGCGATTTCCCCAGAGCAGGAGTGGTGCGGGCCCAGGTAGACACCGGACACTAGCAGCAGGCTGTCATCTGCATTGAACTGAGAGAACTGGGTGTAGCCCCAGTTGAACTGCCGCATGCTGGTGCTGTGCACCAAGGATATAGTACCATCCGGCCGCTCCGTGTCCCACAGCTGATCGCCACAGGCCAGCAGACAGAGGGGTGGAGAGGATAGTTGTTTGCGGTTGAGCATACATGGATTCAGACCATGAACAATGATTTGAAAACTACCTGACAACCAACAAATAAATAATAAATAAGTTTGGCTCAGTGGAATCTGTCAAAATACACCATGATGGGTCAGAGGATGTTATTACAATACTACAGTGGCTGACTTCCCTAATTAGGCTAGTTCCCTCTCCTCTGACTGAAGGTGTGCTAATTAGTGTGGCTGTAATGAAAACCTGCAGATTCTTGGTCCTCCACAGCACATGGTTGAAAACCACTTCCCTGGGTGAGTTAATCCCTACCTTGACAGTGCAGTCTTTGGAGCAGGAGGAGAAACGGTGACCCCTGTGGGAGAAAGCCAGGTGGAGGACTTGGTCATGGTGCTCTCTCAGGGTCTGAACCTCCACACAGGGGATACAGTCAAAGAGACGCTTGAACTCCCTACACCATGACACGGCCGCTGCACAAAGACAGATTGGGAGTCATTATTGCATCAATGTTGAACTTGGCCTAGACATCTATAGACAAAGCAGTTAAGCAGTGTGACAATGTGGTTTTCTTGCAATAAATAATTGTATAACATATTACTGAATTCCTGATTTGAAAATGGCTATGAATTCCTCAGTGAAATAAATGACTGAGATGTGCACCTGGGTGGCGGGGTACGGAGCGGGGGATGCGGTAGTAGCTGTAGAACAGCTCCCTCCACAGGAACTCATCTCTGGACACAGCCAGCCACTGTCTGCAGGTCAGACCAGCTCTCAACACCGCATCATGGGGTAGACGCAGGAAGATCTCCAACACCAGGCTGTCCGGCAGAGCTGGGCCACACTCCATTCTAACATCCTGGTCAACATGCACACCAACAGTTAGGTGGATATAGTGCTATGTCAAAGCCAATTTAAAGTAACTGCAGCATTGTAGGAAAGATACTTCAAATGAGATAAGAGCTAGAGCAACACCACATTCCTTGCCACAGATGTTGGTCATTAAATATTAAATTTAAGATACTGCATACACAGAAAACACACTCCAGCTCAAGAAACATTGTATGACATAGAAGAAAATCTATGACTAAGATCCTGACGTGCATGAATTATGTCAGTATCTAATATCTTTCTGGCCCTGTGCACCCATAAATAACCTGACACCCCACTCCTAATGGGTCTAATTTGAGACTGACAGCTGAGAGTTTCAGGACTGGTGTGTTACAGTGAATGGCTGCACCACTGCAGTCATGTACAGCCTGGTCACTCTGGGCTCCCAGTCCTGCTGGCAGCTTAGAAAGATATGCATCCTGATGTCATTGTGCATGCCACTGCTTCCACAACTACACATTAGCCTAATAACGCTATATAAAGTAGATACACGCGCTTAATTATATCTGGCTGGAGAACATCTCAAGAATAGCAGTGTAAAGGCGTTAGCTGGCTAACCAGCCGCTGTGGGAAACGTCTTGTGAAAACTTCTCTTCCTGTTGAGTGCAGTACAGACACTGACAGAGCCACACTGGCATGGCATTTTCTGACTTTCAAACTAACATACAACAACAACAACCATATAGAGCTGTTACGTTAACTGTCATTTTAAAAGGTTCTGCTCTAGCCAAATGTATACACTGATTGCTTGTTGAGTCTAACGTCGTGTAAACATGACCAAATATGACAATTTCGTCGTTGTGCGTTAAACTCCCATTGTGTTTACACTGCCAGCATAACCTCTGACGCGCATACTGACCTACCTGGCAAAAACATAAGTAACGACAACTGGCTGTTAGCTAACGATAAGCTAGTTAATCAGCTAGTCGCTGCAAGCTAGGTGACAGCTTGGCTAGCTAGTGATGTCTAGCAAGCTAAGCTAACTTGTTAGTAAGCTAGCTAACTGACATTCGTCTCCAACTTTGACATTTGACGACACTTCATCTTGACAACTACTTTTCTTAATGCTTTTAATTGCTTTAGTTAATCAGCTTTGCTAGGCAGAAACCTGTTAACATAAAATGTGACCAACCTGCTAGATCAAAGTATGTTGGAGAGAAAATCAGACGGCTAGCTAGCGTTATGGGCTAGCCACCGAAAAATGACAACAATCCTCCCCCAACAGTGAAGCGACCAGACCCTACAAGCAGATGCCAGGAACATCGCTCAAGGCCAACTCAATCAATGTGATATGCTCTCATAACCCTGCTCATAAGTTTTGCAGATAGTATTTTTTTTTCTCATTATGACAAGATCTTTTCTTGTTATTATAAGAAAGAGATCTTGAAATATCAATATATTTTCTAATTATTATGAGACCTTTTCTCCTGATTATGATTAAAGGATCACAAGGTTGAAGTTTCTTATTTGTAGCTTTTTATTCCTGAGTTAGAGGGGAAACCTAAATCCGTTTAACCCCCATAAAAGATATCATGGGACTACTTAAGAGCTCACAATATATTTTGCAGGTAGTCTGGTTTCTGCCAAAATATGTTGCACAAATCCATATGATATTCAGTGTTTATGTGGTGCCACAGCAGTAGTGTTCAACTCAACTAATTTACAGACCTTAAACCTGAAGAATTTGATTTTAATTTGCCAACTGAACAGCCTCATGACAAACAAAATGATTCCCTGGTAGCAAGCCCTGAGACAGTGGCTAGTTTTAAAAGCAACCTTGCCAAAGAAATGCCAAAACATAATCGTAAAATGACATACTGTCTTCAAATGATAGTAATGGAAATATTTAACATAATAAACCGATATTCCAAGGTCAAAATCCCTTTGGGCTAGGCTAGAAACAATTTGTTTAAAAAAAAAATATCACCTTGTAGTTGGCCTCCTTGTAGGCCAAAATAATTTAACCCACTGAAAAAAACTGACGGTGACTTCTTATTATTGATACAGCCTATTACATAATTAAACAGAATGTTGAATTTTTTTATTTCACATAGATGAAGTGAAAAATGTGTGTAGGCCTACTGACATGTTTTACGGGGTTTGAAACAGATTTATGTTTCCCCTTTAATTTTCCGCTCAATTGCAAAAATCAGAAACAAACTTAGACTTTGTGATCCTTTTCTCATAATAAGGAGAAAATATCTCATTATTTTGAAAGAAAGACCTTGTTAGTGCTGGTTACACTGTTTGATTGCAAAGTGATTTTGGTGCAAAACACAAAGTTCAAAAATGCTAGCCTAGCATCTCTTGTTGAATGCTCAATTATTTAAAAAAAATCTCCAATGTATTATCTCCTTACTTACAATCTAATTTCAACCATCAGCTTTACATTGAAATGAAAGACATTATACAGCCTATCTGTGTGTGAAAAGTTTAATGCTGAGAATTAATTATTATTTTGTTAATCAATTTGTTCTTCAAGTAAATAAAAAAATGACAAATATATAGGCTACATCATAGTCTTCCACACTGATTGATCATTTCATTTTTTTCATCTATTACTGAATTTATATAAATAATATGTTAAGGACCCTTGCTTAGGCAATACCTCACTGTGTTTTAATGCTTAGTTGCATTAAAATGAATTGAAGATGCAAAAGAAAAGAACAGTTTAAAGAATCACTAATAGTAACAGTAATACTAGGCTATATTTCCTGGACCGACATTGATATCTGGAGGCGGGTCTCCCTGTCGTTGGCTTGTGTCAGTGCATCTTTACATCGTTACATCATAACACTGACTACATGGAAACAGCTGGACTAACCCCTAAAAAAAAACTTTAAGTGGAGCTATGCTGTGACTGATATTCTCTGGTAAGTAGCCTACAGTATTAAAACATTTTTTGCATACAATTTTGTATAGCAAGTTTTTAAACAGGTTATGTAAACAAACGGTTAGCCTAACCATATAAGCTCTATTTTTTTCTGTAGACAGCTATATTTGTTTTTTCACTATGTTGAAAAACAAATACTATAATGATTATAATGTTTTCATGAAATAAGGATTCAAAACTTATTGTAGGATGATGCTGAAAAACGGAACACTTTAAACCTGATAGGGGTGGAATCATGTTACCTATCACAACAGCTTGGCAGAAAAGACTAGAGGGCAGCATGGCTTCTACTACGAACAGATACAAGAGGATCTCCTGTCTGTTTCAAACTCTCTTCCCTCAGGACTGTCCACTGTAGCCGACTGGATAGTTGCTTGTTGTGGCCCCTCAAAGAAGGAGCGGTCAGCAACAGGATGACTATACCAGCACAAAGGTACGCCGCATTATTCCAAATGGTTCAGGTTTTAAAATGCTGATCTACAGAGTTCTGCTGTTGCTTGAACTTTCTTGTTTTCCCCCATTGTGCAGGTGAGAAAGTATGGACAGTCTCTAGTGATGAAACACCATCCAGTCAAAATGTTTCCAACATGGAGCTTTCCTAATTCCACCCCGGCAGAGTGGACAGAGGAGCTGCCCGACCTTCTCCACCTTACCTCCATGTGTAGATGTTGTTTACTTGCAGCATCTTGATCTCTGTTTTGCCTCCAGAATGTGATGCTCTTTTGTACTTGTGATAATGATGACTTGTCTAAAAACTTCTTCTGGGAATGTGGATAATGTCTGACAACCGACAAGTGCAGCAGATGAATTGCAATGAATTGATAATAGCTCTTATAATTCGGCTTAGATCTGTGTACCATTGATTGATTACAGAAACATTCATATGGTGAAAATTCAATGAGGCTTCAATTACAGCTGAAGCATGTTAATCATATTAATGATATAAATGGCTTTTAAGATCATGTAATTATTTGAGTCATAAATGTGTCCTGTCACTGACTCTCTGTGTTTGCCTCTCAACTCGGTCCTGATGGCTCTGAAATACAGGCAAAAAGTGCATTGTTATACATTGTTATACATATTAATCATGCAACAACTACATAAATATAGGCATGCATGGGGGGGCGTATATTGCATTTCTCCCTTGAAACAGTATGTACCTTTAAAAAAAACTCACCAGAAATTAGTTTTTAAAAGCAGATTCCCAAACATTTCTTCCCATGGTGCATCATGCCCCTGCACCCCGCTAGCATTTCTGGGGAGATTTGGACCCTTTCAAAGAGTTTTTTTTTTTACGGCATTTCTGCTTTATTAGACAGTTCACAGTGAAAAGAGACAGAATAGAGGGGAGAGAGGGGGAGACAAGCAGCAACGGATGCAGGCCAGATTCACACCAAAGGCGTTGCATTAATATGGCAGCAGGCACCTCAACCAACTGACCAGCTGCCCAAAAATTGTCCTAATAGTGAATTTCATCCCTGACTCGTTCACAGTCTGAGCACTCCACTGGTTAAAACAATCCAACACATAATTACTTGGCCTAAATGTAATTATTTCAAATACAAATCTTTACATTATGTCAAATAATGAAAAAATTGTGGGTGTTCTGGTGGCTTAGCGTTTGAATCTGACCCATGACCTTTTTCACATGTCATTCCTCTCTCTCTCTCTCTCTCTCTCTCTCTCTCTCTCTCTCTCTCCCAATATCTCTATCTACTTTGAAATGTCAAAGGTGAAAATGCCCCCCCAAAAAATAATCTTATTAAAAAAAATATTACATTAATACTGAAAATCAGTCAACTTTAAATAACACTTGTTGAGTGTGATCATATACATAACATCTCCGAATTTGTCGCCACTACCACACAACTCCATGCCGCTGGAGCGCAAACTATCAGCAGTGACAGCAACTAATTCTTCTCTCAAAACCCTTGACTGTTGAATCGCAGTCTTTAGCACGTTTTGAATTTGCATGGCGATTGTTTAACTGAAACTCGGGAGGAAGACATCAATGCACTCCAATCCTCAGCCGCCCACTGATGCCAGCCGCAGCTGCCCACGATAATTGCTCACTCACCTGATCCCTATCCCTCTGACCACCTGTCCAGCAGTATATAAGCTCCAACAAACCGACATGCCCCCAGGCCACGACTCCAGGACATCCAAGTGATGTCCTGCCTCATGAATGGGATCCCGCAGATTATGTCTTGGGAGGAGGGTGAATTACCATGAATGTTCTATTAGAAATATAAGAGCTGAGGGAGTCTAGTCCTGTGTCTGAAATGCCAACCCAATGTTTAGAGGCAGTCAAGTAGAATTTCCTTTTCCACTGAGATCTAAAAGAACGAAAATTACACTGTCTCTTGCATCACTTATTTGTTATTTGTGACCTTCAGGAGAGCAGTCTAATGCCAGAGTGGAATTTCTCAAATATGTTATTAAAATAAAAATAAAAACATCAGTTTGGAGAGAACGGGTTTCTCGAGAACTTCAGATAAAAAGGTAAATTTGGAAGTAGGTGTGTAATTATTTAAAATTGTGGGATTCAAATTGGGTTTCCTGAGTAAGGACTGAAGCACCACATGCTTATTAAAACTGGACGTCAGTGAGCTGTTAACAGTAGATATGATGCTAGGGCCCACAGTGTTAAAAACTTTTCTGAGGAGTTTGATTGGAGCAATATCAAGCGGGCAGGTGGAAGGCTTCATGTCTACACCAGGAGTACAAGAGAGATGGGCTCAAAACAGCTCTATGCCGCAGAATTATCTGGGGTAATAGACAAGTCCTGGACAAGGGGTGAAATGTGACCCTATATATTCTACCTATTATGGTGAAAATCACACTGTACCAGAAAGGCCTTCTTAAAGGTAACTAGGGGAGGAGGCAGCAACGGAATGAATAACTTTGAAAAGGACTTGGTAGTTCTTCTGGTAGTTCTTAGAGATCATGTCAGAAACAGGTCACTCTTGCATCTTTAACTGCCTATTGATAAAACTGTATAAAGTTTTGTTACTTGTTAGCTTTCCATTTATGCTTGGCCTTAAGGTATTACCTCTTTAGTAGTATACACATGTAGACTTCGGGTTTAGATTATTTGATTTTTGTGATGTGCAATAGTATCAAGAATGTTCGACCACGTGTTGCTGAAAAGATGAACTAATCCCCTTGTACTTTGGAGGAGAACATCAGAGGCAGTAATAATCCAGGGTGATGCCAGAAAAGAAAACTTCCTTGTAGAGCGAGAGTGAGCCACAATGCATTGGTTAGCGGTTAGTAAGAGGGAGCAGTTGAACATGAAAGTATTGGCCTTATGGTCAGATACACAAAAGTCCAACATTGTACAAGATAATACCATGGGAGAACACCAAGTCAAGGGAGTGCCTTAAAATATTCTGTAAGATTCATAAACTCAGAAGCAAGTAAGTTATTCTTATCATAATAATAACTATCAGAAAGGCTTCTCATCAGAAATATAACATCAAATCATTAAGCCAAAGTGAAGCTTTAATAGGTATACTGGACTTCCACTCCAATAGCATTCTCCTACATCAGGGACAGGCAACCATATGTTACAGAGGGCTGAGAGTCTGCAGGTTTTCATTCCAACCAAACACTACAGCAGGGGATTTCACTGATTAGTTCCCCCTCTCTGGTTGAAGGTGTGCTAATGAGTGAATTCAGCTGCTGTCGTGTTTGGTTGGAATGAAAACCTGAATAATCTCGCACATCCATGGCCCATGGTTGTCCCTACCTGTCCTGCATGCTAATAGTGAGGCAAAGACAGTGAGATTCGTTTGTGAGTTTCTTTCCTAACCCAATAGCTGAACACTGTTTGGTACACCAGGACTCAGGCATGATGGCTTTTCTTGACAAACCACAAACTACAGACATTAGCCGGGTTCATGAAGCATGTGGAAGGGGAAGGGAGACATGGAGGTCTGGTGCATCAGGGAGAGGGAGAGTGCGGGGAACAAACTTCTGTCAGCCACCAGGATGGTTGCAGATGACCCTCAGCTGCACTCAGTGACAAACAGATTCGGGCCTTTATGTGACTCTGCCCCCCTTCCCCTGGCAGCCTAGTGTGGTGGTCACTGGCCTTGGTCCTGAATCCACATGGGTGGAGGGGGCAGCCTCCGCCACTGTCCCAGGTGCTGCTCCGCTGCCGATGCGGTTCCCTGGGGAGCGCTGCGAGTCCTATATGTCCCACTGTCCCAGTGGTGAGGAACCATAATCCTGCCATCTCTGTCTATATCAACAGTTTCAGAGACTGTTTTGAAGATGCAATAGTAGACCAGTAATCACTTAATAGGGGACAGGACCAGGACTTCTGAGTTCTGCTGGGGCACTGGGCCACCTGCCATGGCTTTTCCACACTGGGTCATATTGTGGACAGCCTGACTTTAGATAAGTAAATGCAATGCAACACTTTGAACTGATTAACACTAAGCCGTGCAGAAGGAGTAATCCCACTGATTTACACACCCAGGTTTTCTCTGATATTTCCCCCTGATCTTGGTGCTTTGTATGAGAAGGTTTGACAAGAGCCCAAACAAAGTGACATGGCTGAAAGTAATGGAATAAACTAGAACAGGGCAGGTCGTATTTTTAAGAAGGTCACTGAAGTTTGCAAAATTTCCATCAATATAAAAGTAGTTGTATTTCGTAAGGCCCAACCTCTGCCATGGAGAAAAAGTACAGTATATTCTTGCCAGGTTAAAGAGTTGTTTATTATAAATGGGGCCTTGGCTTGAAAAAGTTGTAGTTATGACCATGAATGAATGCAATGTAACGTAGTGTAGGGTTGGACATTAGGTGATGATGTCACCTCATCTTCTTTGTACACCATGTCTCTCAAAAAATGAAAGTGCGATCCAGCAAAAGATCACAGTTTATTAAGTCAGAATGTGGTTGTATTGTTATGTGATGTTTTTATTCTTTAGGATGTGATTACCTCAGTTAAAGTTGGTGAGTTTTGCTATAAATCCAAATTGGAATCTTAAAAAAAAAAGCAATCATAAAATACTGTAATATATCTGTCCTTGCTGTTTACTCCAATAAATGAGGGAGGAATAAAATGATGGAAGCTAGGTTTTCTAATCACATATGGGGAAAACAAAAGCAGAAGGGGGTATTCCCACTGGTGCAAACATACTCTCTCTCTCTCTCTCTCTCTCTCTCTCTCTCTCTCTCTCTCTCTCTCTCTCTCTCACTCTCATACACACACACAAACACACACTGCATGTGCGTGTATGATTGTGTGCCTTTGTGTAGGTCTGTGTGTAGGCACATGAGTATGTCTTGTGTAATCATATTGCTAACATTAAAATAATTTGAAAAGAGAACAAAAACTGTAAAAATAAATAAATAAATAGCTATGGGAAAATTACAATTTAGGAAAACAAAAGGCAACCCTTGATATATTGTGTCTATTTGATGAACACCAGTGGAAATTCCCTAATAAAAAAAAAAAAGATCACTATAATATTCCTATAATAGTCCTACAGTGACATGTGGTGCTCAATAATAAATATGCCTATAGGTTCTTATATTTTTACTGTGATATTTGTATCATATCCTCTAAAATTTAGATTAAGGTGGTCCTTTTTCATAAGGGTGAGAGACAGAGTAGCCTGTTGTTGTAGCATGCATGGGAGTGTTAAAATGTACTCAATTACGCATTTTTCCACTGATACACGTGTATGCTTTATGTTTATATGTGGGTCAACAAGGCTCTGATGCAGTTGTGTTTAACTGGTAACATGCTGTTAGGAAATGTATCACCGCCTGATGTCAGCATCGAGCCATCCTGTTTTTAATTTAACGGGAAAGTGACGTCAGATGTCAACATCTCGTTCGACGCAAACTTCTCCGTTGCAGCCAATCAGATTTGAGTCAGACAGACTCGGTAAAGATGGCGTCGGTGAGACACACAGAGGAGAGGACTGGATGCTCTACCGTTATTAAAAACAAACATTGCTGGGTTGGATATCGTAAGAATTGACACAGCAACGAGATCGAAGGTTAATCGACCAACTGTCCGTCACAGGACGCTGTTTTTCGCGCCGTATGATTTCGTTGCAGACCTCGCAGAGCTTTGTTTCGGTCAAACAGTCCGTGCCTTGGACAGCTCATCAGCTTCAAGTTGGCAAGCGAATGTTAGCCTGGCTAGCTTTTTAGCTCCATCGGCTACTTGGACCTTTTCGGCATTCATGGATTGATAGCTTGACCAGTGTCAACGTTGGACTGCATATCCTCACCTAAAGTGTTTTTTACACGACCAGCCGCTCATGAGCCACACGGATTAAAATCACTCTGTTTTGGGAATAAGGGCCACTGATCTGGCATTGCGACACTGTTTTGAGTGTCGAGTTGGAGTGACTGGCCGTCATGTATTTTCTAACTGGCTGGCCCCGGAGGCTACTTTGTCCGCTGAGAAGTGAAGAGGAGCCCTTTCACATCCAGCCCAGCTCCCAGAGGTTTTACTTCGCCGTGTTGTCGGAGACCCAGCTCAGCATCTGGTTCAGTCGGGTAAGCAGCTGTAGCGCTGGTCTGGTCAGCGATGCTAATTAACTGTCCGAAAAACAATGCGTGGTACTTGTATGTGCAAGCGTGAGTATGTTGCATACAGTTGCGCTAAACATGCTGCACTTCTGCTGTCGCGTCAGTTGGTTTTTAAATGCGTTTTACTGCTGCCTCCGCGATTATGCATCCATAAAGCTAATAAAACATAGTATTGGTGTTTCTAACCGTTGCGGTGCAGCGGTCAGTAGCCTGAAGATATTCGGATAGTAACTTTACATTTTAACAAACTGTGCCCCCTACAGCTATTCTGTGCATGGCAGGCGACATTGTTATGCATTGAAGCTATTTGAGTATCCGTATACGTGTGAGTTTTCACAAAGGCATAGCGTTACGTTGCATTTGAAAGGCTTTTCATGTACGTCATTCCTCTCCTGTACTCATCATTCATAACAAAGGCCTGGACTCTCATCCCCTCAGCCTCCGTGCCTGGAGTCTACCTGATGAATACTTTGTAAGACCCCCGCTAGGAAAGACAGGGGGCAGTTTACACACATCCACCACTAGTAAGGTCAACCATTGTCCCAGGCACTTAACCATGCCATTGGTAACACTGCTATTTTTAACAAGTGCCTCAAATCCAGCTTATCAAGTTCAAAGTTTCATTTACTATTGGCACGGGACTCCACAAGTGTTCAAAACAGTCACTCACTGACCTAATGTGGTGTATTATATCATGACAACCACTCAGCCTTAATCCAGGGGCTTCCAGCCTCTTCTATCAGGTTATTAATTTAGGTAAACAATCTTGCCAGCCCAAAATTTAAAACCCCCCCCTGTTTTTTTTCTTTTTCTGCTCCAAGATTGTAGAAGTCCAAAGTGTAATTTCATAGTGAAACCAAAAGGCAAAAGTCCAAAAGCCATTGCTGGATGGTTCTCATTTCAGCGTGGTATTACTACAGGGTGAAGAATTTTTCTTGGCTCTTTACATGGGATCTTGATCAAGGCCGGGAAAGCCTGCTTTGATCAGTCGTATGGTATCGAAGTCATAGTGGTGGTAGTCCTACTGTGCTATGGTGTGAGTTAGGAAACGGCCCTCAGTTGTATATAGGCTACTCCCTAATTTGTTTGAATCGTCCATATTATGCAGTTCCTATACGGTTATCAAGCACATTGAGCACATTGTTTATGGCAGTCTGTGTTCCACACAGCTTGTATATTGTTGAACTGCAGCAACAATGGTTCAGGGTCACTGTTTACCTCCCTACGCCCACACAGGAAGCGACCGTATTTTGCTTCCCCTCTTTCATCCTCCTTGAGAACCTTGCCTGCCTGCCTGTCAGTATCAACAAGCGGTCCAGGAAAAGGTTCCTCTCAGGAATGTCGATTGGAGCAGCTCCTTCCTCTTGACATGCACCTTCACATCTGTTAGATCCATTATGTTGGCCCAGTTCACCGTCCAGCCCCACTCCAAACACAGGGATGTAGGGGAGGGTGTACCCACCTACACTCAGTTCACCCACCTTTTTATTTGCCGAATACAGTTCACCCACCTTTTTTAGGGTGACGTGTCTTCAGCAGGTAAATTCATACATCATAGTAAGAGGGATCAAACTGATGTAAGTTATATGAAGACAGTCTTTTAAGGAAACAGAGTGTGTTTTTCAGAAAATAGAACTGATTTTTGTTCACATTGGTGGATGTTAGCCTCATGATTACCTGCAGGCACTGATTCAACATTTGAAAAGGGTTGATGAGTATTTGCAAGGAAATCACAATAGCTCTACTTTGTCTCAGCATATAGGCTAGGCTAAGTAGAATGTTATGCCTATTACTTTAGAGGCTTGGTTTGGGATTTTTTGACAGTAGTTCTTTTAAATTACTCTTCCCTATTGCTGCTGTAACACCCCTAGTGGCTGCCACAAACAATGTGTGTTGCATAGTTGCTGGAGCTTCCAGTTAGACATTTGGTAGGAAGCAAAAATAAATATTGTGGCTCTGACTTGGGCTGCGAAACCATTCTCCACACAAGCATCACACCCCACACAAAGAATGCATGAATACAGGGATTAGAGTTACTGTGTTCAAATATCTCATAAAAATGTGTAAGTTTGTTAAATGCATCGTTTTTTCTGCATAAACGGCATGATTTAACACCTTTATCTGACTGAAAAGTGAAAATGAAAGAAAAGCATGTCAGGTGATACACAACCACATATCATTCATTGTTTTCTCTGCACTTAACATTTTAGAAGTTGTGTGATTGCAGGGCTACTGTTAATTTAATTAAAGTCAATGTAGATTAATAGAAATGGGAAAAACAAGCCTTTGCAAAACTGCTGTTTTGGAATATTCAGCATGGCAGTTTTCAACAATTAAACAACAGAGACAGCGTTCTGTTTATGTTTTACCTCATTAGTGTGTCAGTCTTTGTATCTATTTATCTGTCTGTCTGTGTGTCTTTCTTATTTATTAATTTTTGCACTTTCTTGAAAATTATTTGTGGGCATAATATACGGAGAAGTCATCTCTGTAGGCAAACACATTAGCCAGAAATGTAAAAAAAAATAGGATTTTTTTTGCAGATGATTTAATTGGCATATAAGCAGATACACTATTTTTTTGTTATAAAAGCCTCTTAACATGGATATTTGGGAGTGCTTTTTTGCAACATGTAGAAGTGTATCCTAAAATCTAAGAAAATGTGTTGGATCATGTTATTCTCAGTCTGTCAAGATTCATATCACAGCATAACATGATGATGGTATCAACACAGATACCAGCCTACTGTCCACTCCTGGCTACTTGTGTCCTGCATGTTTCTCCCCTCACTTCATTAACGCCTCGGCAAATTGCTCAGGTCACTCTGTGTGAATGCAGGTGATTGTAATTCTGCCACTTCTTCTTCCCGCTTCTTTGCCCCTGTTGCTCTGTCGTGTTTATCAGCCATCATTTCCCCCCCAGGTCTGTCCTCTATAATCCCATCTCTCCTCGGTCAGTCCAGCCCTAGCCGGGCTAGTTCAGTCGAGGCGCTACCGCTAATCCGTGTAACACAGCAGCTTAGCCTTGTAGTTGCTCTGTTCTGTCACCCTGCCACCCTGACACAGCTGTGTGGGTGGGATGGTAAACTGCTAGGGATGTCTAGGAACAGAGGGACAGAGTGTGTTGGTGTGCAGGCTCCGTGTGCACCATGTGTGTGTGTGTGTGTGTGTGTGTGTGTGTGTGTGTAAGCATGACCCACAGTGGGGTCAGTGTGTGAGAAATAGAGTGTGTGTGTATGTGTGCATGTTTGCATGTATGTGTGTGTGTAATCCTTAACGCTCCCTTGGGATTTCTTCAGTTACACTGACTGACTGAATGTAATTGTGGCAGAGCATGGGAAATGGAGATGGGGGGGAATTACACGGGCTCAAGTCACTGTGTCCTTGCAAGCCATCTCGGTTTGAGCTCGGTTGAAATGCTGTTGTGTAGCCTACTGGTTGTTTATATGGGGTAAACGACATTTGGGATGTTGTCTTCATGCAAGCTCAGGCTGCACAGATGATTAAATTCTTTGGGACCGGTCTTTTCTGTATGCTTGTCTGCCTCTATGTCTGTCTATCAGGCTGTCCTCCTGCCTGCCTGCAGGGCCCGGTGATATACTGAGTTTTCCAGTTTGAACAGTATATTTTAAAGAGCAAAATCCAAAGTTACTGTCACAAGATTTTACAGAGTCCTAACAACAACAACAAAAAAACAGCAATATTTCCTAATTATTTCACTAGCTCCTCACATTTAATGCTGATTCTGTAAATGTGATGTGTAACAGATGTTTAGAAATGCCTGATCCAAAGTCACTTAACAGCTATCAGTGAGAACTGTTGTGAAATTTGAAAGATTAATCTGAGAAATGACAACAAGGGAGCATGGTGGGAGAAAGGATCGAAATTCCTAAGAGAGTAAATGTGAGTGTTTTGCAGGTGAAGGGCTTTGAGCAGCGAGGCCAAAACTAGACATCCACTGGTACAGTTCACTATCAGTGCAGCTGCAAAGACAGAGTTGAATGGTTTTGCTCAGGCGGAATCCACAAGCACATCCTCCCAATGTGTGACATCATCTAAAATTATTTGCATATTGGAAGAGAATTATAGGAGTTGTGTTAAAAGTCAGTTAGGGTGTGAAGAATTTAAGTTAAATTTCCACAGTAATATCAGAATCTTTAATTTCCTTTTATTAATTAGGTACATACAATAAAGGACATAATAGGCTACATGATTTGTAGGAAATGATTTTCGATGTTTGATAGAGAAGAGATTGATAGAGGAGAGTGAGTCTCACCCCTGGCAGCCGGACCTGAATTTGGCTCTTGAAGGTAAACTGAAACAACATGAACTCGGTGAAAGTAATGCCATCTGTAAGCTTTGCCATTTGTTAGTAAAATACTGTGGTAACTGGTAACGCATCAAATTTATCCATGCACCTTACTCCACTCAGGTGTTTCCCAACAGTAAAATCTGACAGAACTGAGCCTGTTCACCAGTGTGTGTGTTTACATTTGCCTCAGGTTCAGCTCACTAGAGCACAAAGAGTTGTGCAGTTTCAGTTTGTGTTTACATGTTATTACAAGTTATTTTATTGCACTGTAGCACACAAGAGTGTCACCTGTTTACATTTAATTTGCCTGATAATGAGGAATATAAATATTAATATCAGCCTTTGGCTCAATTGCTCTTCTTAAATCATATCAACAATGCAGATAATCATACTGTCATAATACTAAAAGATGAACTCTACTTGTTTGTACCAGTTCACTGCAAATATTACTATATAATATCAATAGTATGAAGTATCAAATTGTGTAGTAATAACATCATATCATGGCCCACAGCACTGAAATCGAATCATATTGAAATTTTAATAGCAAATGCGAGCAAAACAGTCACAGTGAACAAAACAGTTAACATGTTTAATTTGAATTACACTGATAATCTGTGTTCTGTTATGATTTCAGCTTTGTTTGTTTTGATCATGAGATACCACATCATTATTTCCCAGAATATGGAAAATAATGTTTCACACAGTCCAGTAAACAAGTCAAGTCAAGCAGAAAGCCTGTAGGTCAAGCAGCAGTCGATGACAGTGTGTGACAAGGAAACAACAAAAAAATCTGCCAAATACCCTTTAGACCTGTGGGACATACCGGTGCAAGAAAAGTGTCTCTTAAAGATCGCAGTGCCTCGCGTATGAAAATTTCTGCCTGTTTGAAGTCAGGACCCTTTGGCAGTGTTGTCATTGGCATGGTATATGTTTGAGCTTGAACTGAAAAAAAATGATGAAGGTGGTCCCATCCTCATGCAGTGCCACATTCAGCCTTTCTTATTGGTTAGCTTAGTCACAGCAGATTATTGTAGCATTTCCTTCTGCCCAGGCATAACCAGACATTGTTGAAGAAGTAATGGTGTATAACAGGCTTCTAGTTCATTTCCTTCCCTCTTTCTCTCTCCCTTCCCTCTTTCAATTTCAGTTCAATGGGTGCTTTATTGGTATGACAGAGATTCTATACATTGCCATCGCAGTGTACTGTATAGCTATATACTGTACAGTGGTCTTCATTCAGTGATTCTGCTTATTTCCCAGTATGTGAGACAGCATTTAACAAATTGTCCACCTAATGTTGCACATTGAATCTCTTTCTGTCTCACTCTGTCTCACACTCTCAGATTTCCTCACTTGACGTGACCAAACCCGGGGCATGTTCATGACAGAAAGTAGAAAAGTAGGAAGAGTGTCCTAGAGTTCATCTTGCGTAGCATCACTGAGCTGCCACAACGCTGACCTGCTAATTGATTAGTCGTGTTTGAGGTTAGATCCCCAGCATCGTTTAGATCCAAATTTAATCATATAAGCTGCTTCTAATGTGATTTTTTTTTATTTTTTGTGACTGATGGAATACCTAAAGGGGTTGTGTCTGATTATCATCTGTGATAACTCCTAACAAAGAGAGAGGCTGTTTCTCTCTCTTTCAGCCCACTGAGCTAGTTTCTCCAGTGCACAGTTTTCATTGCCATTAGGCTATAAAGTTTTAATTCTAGGAAAGTGACACTGAAGGATCTTGCTCTCACGTTACAACGATTGGGTACGAGGTCTAATGTAGCCTAGCTTGAGTTACATGAGATAATGTCCTGCTTTTGTTACCTGAGTATAGCGAGTGAGTCTACAATGTCCTAGTTTTCATGTAATATCAAGGCCTGCTACATATTCCGTTGAAAACAGAATGACTTAAAAAGGTAGAAGGACTAGCATGGAGTTTAGATAATTTGGCTTTGGAATGATTACATCCTTCTACTTCATATATAACTTCCCTTTTCCTTCCTTGTCTGGGAGAAGTAAATCATCTGAATCGAAACAGGTCACCGGACAAACAAACAAATCATATGTTTACCAGTTTCAGTATCTTTGCTGCTTGTCATGAAATAACACAAATCAGAGGCCAGACAACTCTGGAGAATTCCTCTGCAGCGTACCTTCCTGCAAGCTCTAAGATCTGAAATATCAGACACACTCTTGTTCTGGTGTCTTGTTCTGTTGGTTCATTTAACTGTGTTAACTTTTTATCTTTAACCCTGTAGCCCAGACTGAAGCAATAGATTAACTGTACATGCTTGTGTGTAATTTTAAGCTTGATTAGCCGTGTTTCAGCTTAAAATTTTTTTTTATTTATTTCCCTCTGCCCGTTACTTAATGATAAATGCAGATTTTTTTTTTCACACATTACTCCAGTGTTGTGTGATAATTGCATGCAACTTACTTAAAGGAAAAATCCACCCTAAAACACTTTAACACTGTTGAATCAGCTATTGGTGAAGTAGCTTGCATTTCTGGGTCAGTTTGGGTTGGCGTATTATTTTATTTTTCAGCTATCCAAAACATCAAAGCAATGACAGCTAGCACTATCACTAGCACTATTGCTGTTGCTCTCTCCGCCTACATGTAAAAACTGGAGTAAAGTTAGCTTGATATTGGCTATTTGTAAAGCAAACAAGTAAAAGCACACATGAATATATTTGTGATTACTGGAAGATGGAGAACAATTTAAAACCAATGGTTTCAGTATTCAAGAAAATATTTTTCTACTGTATGAACATATTAAAATTTCAATAGCTTGTTTCCCATATGAACTGGAGATTGCATAAGAAAAATATTTTCTCAAATACTGAAATAAGTGGTTGTAAATTATTCTGCCTCTTCCAGTAATCACAAATATATTCATTACTTTGTTTTTACTTGCTTACTTTACATGTTATTGAAGGAGGAAAAACGCATATCCACAGACTATCAAATGTCAAGGTAACTTTACTCCGGTCACAGCACACGTACTCCAGTCACAGGTAAATGGAGCAACTTCAAGCCTGTTCTCTGGGAATTGTTGAAAGGCATTCTGGGAAATGTAGGAAATCACCAACTGAAGTAGAAGCAGACAAGGCAGGTTGAGGGAAAGTGGATACAACAAAAAGATAAAGTACAACACTTGATCACAAAATAGCTCCTGGAATACACTGAACGTCACAGATTGATGATACATAACACTGTAAGAGTATCTGAGGGTGGGATTTTCCTTTCAAACACAGTGGGTTTCATTTCAGAATGAAATGCTGAGGACAGATTAGGCTATTAAAAAAACATGAAACTCAGGTGATAAATGGCTATCAGGACACACTTACAAATTAACACAATGTTGAAAATACACAAGCCATGCCACTGCCTTTTTATTTAAAGTCTGCCAGTGGGGTTTCCTTCACTGCCTATATGTAACTAATAACTATCATTATGAGACTTGTCTCGGAGGGAAAGCTCAGCAAGAAATAGTGTAGAGCAACAGTTTTTGTTTTGACATTGCTACTGTACTGATTTTTCATTTTTCACTGCTTTTGCATTCAGAAGAAATGCTGACTTGTATTTTGGCTGTTTTTCCCCACACAGAGGCAAAATATCAGCTTCCCAACATGCTATAATTGATGGATTCCCCGGCCAAGTTTGAAATTATCCCACATTTGGAGCGAGGTTGGGTGTTAAATTCATGCCCAGTAATAATCTGTCTTATTAAAGGTATATTAAGTAAGATTTTGACTGTCTCAGAGCATACAGTGATGATAATGTATCTGTGGGGTGTTTGATAAGGTTGTTGATCAATGTCAATGACTCATTTTATGGCTTGTACTTTGTTTTGGAACAAACCTCCCTCACATTTCAGCTGCTCAAAGATGGAGAATGGTGCAACTGTGCAACACATTTTGTTCTCAAGCTAAAAAGCAAATGACAAAGCAGTATTATTGTACATTGTGATATGTTACCTCAATATAAATTTCTGCTCTAATTAGCAAGCGTTCTTATAATATTGTGAAAATATAACTTCATCATATTTGTCAGTTACAGGCTACTGTAAGACCAGTTGATGTTGGTGCAGTTCCTTGGTCGTCAGTAGAGGTTGATAAAAGTCCTAAATAACTTAATGCCCCTTTAAGGACTTGTTTGGCTGCAGTTAAACATAGTTATTGTTTCTGGTGGACAGGAGCAGACAACAGATGCAGGCTGGAAGTAGATTAAGTTCAACGTTGTGTTAGGGGATTGGAATGAACTGATGGTGATGATTGTTTCTGTGATCCAGACAAATGTCTGCCTTAGTGATTCAGGGGTAGAGGCAAATTCAGGCCACTGGCCACTGTCTAAGTGTGTGTGTGTATGCCTGCCTGCCTGCCTGCTTGTCTGTCTGTCTATCTCAGGGAACAAACTGTAGTGTGAACGCTCAGGGAGAAATATGAATGTGCAGATTTAACCACATCAGTGGCACCTGTTTGCCACCCAACCATTTTCCCCCTATACTCTAAATTGTAGCCTTGTCACAGCATTGCACAAAAATTCCTGCCTCATTTCTTCATAATATGTTTTTTGTTTTCTGGTGTAACTACTACAAGTTATATATTGTAGCGATTAAGTCAACATCACATGGTTAGAATTAGCTGTTTAGCAGCAGCTATGTAACACAGCCATTTCATCCTTTCAGAAGAGTGTTTTATTTGTACAGCTTGTTTGCCAGAGAGCCACCGTTCGTGGCAATGAAATGATTAGCAACAGGTTTCTCATCCAGTCCACTAGCTGGCAAATAATGACTGTCATAAATGTTAACATGCTTTCCAGCACTTCTGTTTCCTCATGTTTTTCTATTATTTATCCCAATCTTCTGCTGTACTTCCTTGGTGTCATTTATTGTGTTAATCTCCTGTATTTCAGAATATGTCTCATTGATAGCTAGTTTATATTAGCTAGTGCTAGCTAGTGTATTTGCAGTAGTTGTTTGAAGTGGTGAATTGTGCATCACATCACACTTTCCTGTTCAGGATTAAATGTAGGGTTCATGTGGGCTCAGGAGATAGGTATAAAATCTTGCCATATCAATTAATGGTCTGTGTCCAGCCCTAAAAAACATACATAAAAGAAAAGGAAGGATTTTTTTCAAATTAAAAATACATTTTTCTACAGCATTTCCCCTAAATCCTTCAATTTTTAAACCCAGATTGTGTGATTTTGTTTGATTTTTGCAGAATGGTCAACATAGAGTCCTGTGTGGAATTTGGCCCTGATTCAGCTGAACAGATTATGTGTCACTGGTAGTGTGTTGCTGCGTCCAGAGTTTGTCTGTGTTTGTTTACTCTTGGATTGCCTCACCAGTCTCAATGTCAGAGCAATTAAAGGGGCATTGCACTCCAAAATAAAAAAAATTGTCTGTTGTTTTCCTGGCCCCGATGGCCTGACATCAGTCCAAGAATCATTCCATCAGGTCTCAATTTTGGCTTTTTGGTTTAAATTGAATCGGCAGGGTAAATTACAACGACCTCAAATGGACAGGAAAGATGTAGTCAACACAAATTGTGAATTCAGACCATAATTGGACTTCTTTGCATAATCTCTGAACTGGTATGAAGAAAACATATTGATTCATTGAGAGGAAAATGTTAAATGGAGCCCATTCAACAACACTGTAGCTCTGTAACACTGCTGATCCAATTTCTTCAGATGTGAGAAACAGAAGGAACTGGGGAACTGGGGGTCTGATGCTAAATCAGCACTTTTCTCTGCTTCCTTTTGTCTCACAAGTGAGCTGGATTATTGAAGAGGTTATTATTATATTTCACCAGACACACACAGACCCAAACCTCTTGTTGGGATGCAACTTCACATTAGTTGTGGGTGATATAGCCTGAATTTCATATCACAGCATTTTCTTTAAATTTTTGTTTCCACACCTGGTGATGACAGTCGCGCGACAAAGTTTGCAGATGATAGTTTTCTGTTTTTATAACCTAACCATGCCCACGTGATGGAGGACGCCCCCTTTTCTTAGACAATCTCTTCTTTATCTTTCTTTCATGTGGACAGAGATGAGGAGGTGCGCCCGTTTTCACTTTCACTTCCCTCAAGCCTCACGTCTCTCTCATGGGTGCTGTTTGTAAAGCAGCCCTACCCATGCATTTTCAGCAATTTTGCAACTAATGACAAACAACTTGACATTAAATCTGTAGAACGTAAATACATTCGCATGGCTAATTTTCAACCAAAGATTGTTTGCTTGCTTCCAACCTTTCTGGCTCATCCAGTGGAAATGGTATGGGCAAATCTAAACTCTAGCACAGATTTCTACCGGTGTATCGTTTCTACCAGTACACCGGTTTCTACCAGCCCACCACAACTTCACATGGTGTTTACATGTGATGGAAGGTACTCTCGTGTATGTATATGTGACTGAAATGGAGTATAAACCATATGACCTCCATATTGCCATATAAAGAGTTTTTCCCAACATGTTATTATATGTTATTGCTCTACATAGATGTCTGTAAACTGCAATATATTTAAAATCTGCATCTCCTTTCCCACATCCCTTTCCCCCACCCACAGCCCAGTGTTTTGATAGTCAGCTATATCGAGTCGGCGAAGGCGGCGGCCCAGTTTGGCTTCTACCAGAAGGCAGAATGGAAACCAGACGACTCCATGATAGCTGTGGCGGTGAGTACTCCACTCCTTCATCTCTCACACACACACACTTTACACCTGGCATTAACGTGTCTTGGGTGATCGTATTGTAATCCAGCCGCCCAAACCACCTCCAGAGGTGCTCAGGAACGCATTCTGACCACATTGAACACAAGTGTAAATGCAGCCGCGTTTTTAATCCACATACAGTAACTATGTAGGCAGAAATACTTCACCAGACTGGACTTCGTTCTCGCATCCATTCAGTCCTCTGAACAGCGGTGCCACTGCCCACGGCTAAAATGAAAGCTACATAAAGCAGCCTTCTCCTCTGCTGTTGTCTACGGTGTTCCAGCTGTCTAAGACGGCTTCTTCCTCTGTTTTTCGAAAAGTAAGAAAGAGTGCGTATGAAAATGCAGCTTGACGAACGCCCACCATCCTTTAAATGACCCGCACCCACAGTTGTTTCAAAGCGTAAACATCCAGGCAGGAAGTGATGTAGGCGGTGGTGTGAATTTTGCATGAGAAAATGCAGTCGGATCGAAATGTGGACAATGTAGACACATATTAATGCCGAATGGAAATGTAATGCAGCTAAATCATATTCTGATACAATCCGGATATGAGAGGCAAGCTATACCAGGTGTAAAGGGGTCTCTCTCTCTCTCTCTCTCTCTCTCCCCCCTCACTCTTTCTCCCCTCTGTCTTATCTGTTATCTGTTTGGTTTTCTCTCTGCCCCCTGGACCAGACCTGCCTGGGAATCAGCTCTCACCGTTTTGTTTCTACTTTGTTTTGTTTCTTGATTTGGTGCAAGCACAGTTTGACTCGGTGACTAGAAAATGCTTCAAGAATCGATCACTGGCAGTAGGACTCTATCAGGATCCTTCTTTGTTTTTTTAAGGACAGTGGGTGGTCCACCCACCCTTTTAGTATTTCATATTTATTTAAACAGTTGGAAACACACAAGACAAAGTTCTGGTGGGATTCGTTCCTAGACCAACAGGGACACGTGTGGCTCCAAAGGTGGAGGACTTAACCTAACCTCTGGACATATTGCTATAAATTTAAATTATAAACGTCCTGAAAGAGCACAGATGTAGATGTTGATGATCTAATATAAGGTGGTATAGCCAACTTGCCATAGTTAATCAGAGTACTAGTAAGCACACATTGAAGGGTTCAGGAAAAGACTTGGAAGCTGTACTACTGTGTACTACCTGTGGGATTGGGGATAAAATACATTTGCTAATATGAAATTGCATCATAGGCCATAAGTTTATACATTTTGTACAAACACGTGTGGAATGTATTGGGGTTTTTTTTTATGGAGTCTACACTCCAAGAACATTTAATACCTCCAAAAGTACAGTAACAACATTCTTTGGTGTGTCTCACCACTGCCATTAAAAATTATGTTAGGTAGAGTTGGGAAGCGAAACCCACTTGTTGCTCCAATGTTTCCAGAACGATGCGTGCGAGTTTCTGTGAGGATTAGTGATCACAGGGGAGCAGAGTGTGTTCAGTTCTCCGGCACAGGAGCAGCTTCACTTGTAGCTGAAGCGCGCAGCAGTAGAACGAGCGTGACAAATGTCGAAAGTGTGGCTACGCTTCCATAAAGAGTTTAGTTTGTCCTCTTTATCGCTTCGCTGCTATTGTGCTTCAGATACAAGAAAGCTAGAGAGCTGAACTGAACACACTCTGCTCTGTAAGCTCACTACATCTGTTACAGTGTGCAGTTGTGTGATGTGTGTACAGTTTTAGATGCTGGAGTCATTTTGGAGTCAAAATAGAGTATTGTGAGAAGCACAATAATGAAACAGTATGGTAGGAACAGTTGATAATGTTTTATTCATTGTAATTTGGGATTGGTAACAGAACTTGAATTGATTTCAGTTACAGATTTAGTACTTTTGGGGTGCTACAAAAGGTCTATAAAGGTATTATATAAGAAAGGAGATAAAGAAATCGTTAAGGAATCGGATCGTTTAGAAAGAATTCAACATTAAAATTAAAATCATTAAAATCGTATCAATTCCCAAACTTAGATGCAGTCAAAGTTTAGGATCCAAAATGAACACCCAGAACACCCAAGTGCCAAATGCCTGTAAAATGTGTCTTTAGTGTATAAATCAAGAGGGGTCACCCTTCACACTGGTGTTTAACTTTTTGAGATGATGTTTGAATGCCTCAGTTAAATACAGTCTTTGGTCTCAGACTTTGTCCCTGCTGACCACCGTACGCTCTCTCTCTGACCGTGAGTCAATCAAATCAAAGCAGAACAATGCCTCTGTATCAAACAGGCTGTTGATTGGCTGCCTGTTACGCTGGCTCTGCACAAAGCGGTAGTGTCTTAACTTTTGCAAACTTTTCCTCCTGTTCCTCCGCTGCCTGGGTGTTAAAGCCGTCGTTTGGGAGAACAAAAAACGTGTAGCCCCGCCCCGCCCCGCCCCGCCCCGCCCCACCGCTCCCTCCACTAACCACCTAGCCAGTAGGAATCAGTGTTCAGATGATTGACAACTCGGAGCAAAGCTCTCCTGCTCTAGTTTGCCTTAATTGGTCAGATGCCTGAGCCACAAAATGTACTTTGAAAGCAAATAGCAGAGCAGCGGTGTTATCAATATTGCTGAGATTTTTATGTATTATCTTACTAATTTATTTTCACCCAACAAGGGGATTATTTTTGATGAAATATGAGAAAATAAAGTAAACCCACCTACAGTAGCTGAAACTAGCCTAACGTCACTTAATGGTTGATATCAAAATGTGAAACATTGTAACTTCAACAGAGAGTGTGAGTGTGAGTGTGCGTGTGCGTGTGAGTGTGTGTGTGCGTGTGTGTGTGCGTGTGTGTGTGTGTGTGTGTGTGTGTGTGCGTTTGTACCTATATGTGTGTGTGTGTGTGGGCGTTTATGCTTCAAAGTGCTCTCTTGTAATTTGAATTCTGTTTTACTTCATGATGAATTACAAACATGGTTCATTGTATAAGTGAGTAGTAGCTTAATTTGATTAATTGTATAACCCAAGTGTGTAAATACATGTCAGGTAGCTTATCTGGTTTTTTTTGCTAGTGGAAAAAGTTTCAGCCTGAAGGCAAAACGACTTACCTAGGCTTAACTGTACAAATTGGTGATGTGTAAACTGACCCTTGTCCTTGAACTCTGACCTCATTCTTACAGGTCAGGCCCTAGGCCTGGTGGGTGTTTTCTATACTGGGGAGGGATTAAAGGATTTAGCTACCTCAGTTATTCTCAGAAAAATGGGGAGGGACTCCTTTATAAAAGTAGGTATTTTGTACATGAAAACAAACTCACCTGTGTGCTGGACCCGGTGAGATGGGGGAGGGTGGGACATTACAGCTACTACATCTCATATTTTTTAAATAAGCATGAATTATCTTAACCCCGGGGTCTTCCTTCATGTCATTATAGCTGTGCCTTAGGTAAACTCTCAAGCAGACTACACAGAAATAAATGTTTGGGATATAAGCCTTCACAAGATTGTATTCAACAGGTCCTTACATCCACTGTCACGCCTCTTGAGTAAAGTCTTTCATAACAGTTGTAATTCATAATAATAACATACAATAAAATATTAAATTTTTAGTTTAGTGTAGTGTAAAATAACTGCTACTCTTATTTTAGCTAAAATGGCTGGATGTAGGTAAAAAATAATATTTTAGAAGGCCTAAAGCCAGTGTGTCAGTGAGCCAGTGAGTGAGTTACCCAACAGGCAGACCTTGTCAGTGGCAGACATCCTGACAGGAACAGGCACTTTAGTATAGGTCTGGAAGGTTGTGGATTAACACTCTTAATTGGGACAAATATAGAGCCCTTTGGCTTTGCCTTCCCACATCCTTCCCTTCTTGTCTGATTTTCATGTGGATCACAGTGAATATTGTAACAGCAGATATGATTTGAAAATCTGCAGCAAGATCAAGAGGAGCTGGAAAAGCAATATATTGCTCCAGTGGAGATGCCCTTCCATTCTTGCCTTATCGAAGCTGTTTTTCAAAAACATGTAACTACTTATGCTACGGACACGCTACAAAACTTTCAGTCTGATTTGTCCAGCCCAACTGAATATCAGGCTGTATCTGTATTGACTGGGTGGGTTTGGTGAATACAGGACCAACTGTCAGGTAGAGGTGAGCTGAAATAAAGTCAGCGGCACTCGACTTCATCATAGAAAAATACCAAAAATGCATCCCCTTTCATGGAAAGATGTCATCATAAGATGTCTTATAAGTAATGTTTATTTGAAAAAATATTTTTCCTAACCTATAGTCTGTACTCCTGAGTAGCCATTTAAGGACTGAATAAGCAAAAGGATCTAAGTAAAAGCTTTCATATCCAGATTGTGAAAATAAACCTTATGCCCTCAATCTCCATGCCTTTATTTCAGGACAGTGCAGGCAGAAAATGAACATACCTACATTAATTTGAAGTGTAAAATGCCACTATCCACGTAGCCTATATTGGCAAATTTACTGACCTTGCGTGCCCAGCTTTTACAACAGAGGTACCACAGAAGCTCATTTTCCAGGAAAAACCCTGCAATATTTGCAGATAATATTAGGGCACCAGTAGCGGTCGGAAAGAAAGAGCAGCTTCTGATGGCTTCAGGCAGCAGCCACTGTTGATTATGTTGTTGTTGTTGCTGGTTGTTGGTTGCGTGTCACTCAGCTGACCCGCGCTCTCACCACTGTACAGAGAAACATGAACCGTTGTTTCCATCTGCTGTGGCCATGACAATGGCAGCTAGTTTTCAACAGGTACAGCAGTGGTGCGGGGGTTGATTTCAGGTCGTGTGTGTCTGCATGTCTGTCTGTGTCTGATTGGACTACTGAGAAAAGAGTAGGCTATGTGTGAAAGATGAACTGAGGAAGAGAGCGAGAGAGGAATTGAGTCGAGACTGTCTGTCTGCCTGCCAGTGTTTCCATCTCATTTGCCTCCCCGGGGCAGCAGAGTACATCATCACGCAGTGGCTTATTGAGATGTTGTTATTTATTTGCGGGTGGAATGTTAAGCGCCCTTATCAGCTATAATCCCTGGTAACGAGCCTGTCTGTGTTGAACTAATGTCTTGGTATGCACTCCGAGTTTAGAGTACAAACAGACGGAGGCAGCATCTGCTATGTTAAACTGTGTTGAGGCAGACAAGGAAATCTGAAAGTAGTGCTGGTGGAATCAGGCTGTTCTTCATCATTTGATGTTTGAAAATAAATTGAAAGCTTATAACTATAAGTAGATGATAGAAGTACAAATTCAACTGATAGGTATTGCTAGATTGTGGCCTTATGATTGTCTGCTAGATTTTTTTTAAGACAATCTGGTTTTATTGCTCACCCAAAACAAATATAATATATAATATAACAACAGATATAAGGCAATCACAGTTTACTTAAGTTTTAAGTTTTACTATGATAAAAAATATCTGAGTAAGAGCCTTTTTGAAACAGCCACAGACCTGAATGCTGAAATGAGGATATGAAGTCCTGGGATTGAATGCCCCACACCCCACTTCCGCAAAATAATCTTGGGGGGGGGGAACTGAACTCCTCGGTAATTATACAGTATTTCCTCAGATCAACCTGTCATTTTCTCACCTCTAACCACAAGTCAAGAACGTGCAGCTAAGATGACGGAGAGAAGGAAGTGTCTGGTTGAGTAATCTCACACAAGGCAAGTGGCCGAGTCAGCAGATGACTCAATCAGCCTCCGCAGGACATGTGATCAGGAACACACAGGACAACCGCCAAGACCCAGATCAGAAGCAGACAGCATCAAAACAAACCACACGCACGCAAATGATTCATTCATATGCGAGTCTACTGCAGAAATGTAGGCTACTGCTGTGTGTGTGTGTGTGTTGGCGCACGCGTGTGAACCGTCTGAGATCTAAAACATGTTTGCACTTGAACATTTCCAAGTTTATTAACAAACATTTTTATGTGGAATGCATAATTATAACCAATTTACATTTCATCATGTCACAGACTGAGACTCATATGGCTATCGCTAGCTAAATTTAGGTTATATTCCAGTGTGTAGACCAGACCTACCTATCTAGCGTAGGAGTTAGTGGCTTGAATAACACTTGGCATGATGCTACTGCACCGTCATCCACATCATATTACAAGACCAGGATTTTTCCCGTTCAAGTGTTTGTGCACGGCAGCTACAGCGATGGTCTGCCGTTTCAGCTTTGCACAGGGAACAAAGCACCATATTATTTGGTTTCTCTTTATTCTTTGGATGATCTGGCTCAGAGCTTTTGGGAATTCTCATACATTTGGAGGGTCGGCATGTTGCAGCACACATTTAGAACGAAACAACAAATTTGTGATGTAATTGGTGACATTAACGAATTGTTGCAGCTATATATTTTACTTCACTTTTCATCTAATAGGCCCACATCAAGTCCAGTTAATCCTACATTTCGTAGCCCAGGAAATGCTATCAAGGACAGGAGCTGCTGTACAGAAGTCAGCGTGGGAGAGGGCAGAGATTGTTTCTCCCAAAACATCACTGTTTGTCCTTCGAGTGATTGTGCTTACACATCAGGTGCTGATAGGAGTCACCACAACACACACAGGTGTGCTTTCAGCAAGGCACAGTTAATCCTGCAGAGTGTTCAGAGCAGAAATGCATTTGGATGCCCCAAGAGAGGGAAGTGTAGGAACAAAATTTATGCTCTGGTCAGAAATGCGCTTAAAAGTTCATATAATGCCCCAGAAATTGGGATTTAGGGGCGTGGGGGTGTAGGGCCCGTGGGAAAAACAAAGGATAGAAATTGGAAAAGTACACCTAAGTGGGCATTGCAGTTCTTGCATTCATGGTGTTGATGAAAGTGCCTCATAAATGTCCTTCAAATAAGTAACAAAAAAGCACTCCAGAGAAAAAAAGCAAATTTCCTACAGCGGGTGGCATGCCTCCTTTAGAGCAGCTGTTGTGATTCATTTAAAGTAGTTAATGCATAACCTTGTTTATTCAAAACCTCAAACTGACCAGTCTGCTGTCCAACAAGAATAATGAACAGAAATGTGGCAAAATGAAAGTATATGATCAAAGAAACAGCAGAAGACAGAGGTTTGTGTGTATAATTGAGTATATGAGCCAGTTTTCCCAAAGGGGTCGTTAAAATCTTGTGTCGGGTAAAAGAAATGCAGTTCATAACTTCCTGTACTCAAACATTTAGCTTAAAAATGACAAGGGGCCAAGACGGGAGAACATCTCTTTAAAATATTGGCATGATGACCTCTCTCTCTCTCTCTCTCTCGCTCTCTCTCTCTCTCTCTCTCTCTCTCTCTCTCTCTCTCTCTCTCTCTCTCTCTCTCTCTCAGTCCCTCCCTCCATCTCTACCTCTTACAGTGAGGCCAAAGTACACATGAATGAATGCTGTGAATGTGTCTGGGAAAGCAATAACTCAAGCCCAGTCCCGGGCCCAACCAGCCAAACACAACAGGGAGCAGGTGCGGGAGTTAAAAATACCAGAGCACACACTCTCTCTCTCTCTCTCTCTCACTCACTCTCTCTCTCTCTCTCTCTCTCTCTCACTTCCTGGGCTCTGGCTTGGTTCTGGTTCCTCACCGGTGAAAAATGTATTGAAATGTCATGTGGGGGGACCTGGATGCAGTCTGAGTGTGAGGGTGTGTGTGTGTGTGTGTGTGTGTGTGTGTGTGTGTGTGTGTGCGCGCGCTCACAGTTCATGTGTGTGTGGCAAAAAATGTTTATTTCTCATTCACACAATGTCTGTCATTCCCAGCAGAAATCCCTATTCCATGCAAACATTATTGCATAAGTCGTAGGCCGCATGTGGGCCGCAGCTGTAACTGTAACGAAGCTTTCATACTCACATAATCCTTTAGTCCCTGACGATTAACTCAACTTTGATACTCTCATTTAATCATCTCTCATTTGCCCCATGGGAGGGTTTGCCTGTTTTTTTATTTTTTTTATTTGTCAGCTTATTTTTCATTGTGGTTTTTCTGTTTTTATTTTTTCTAGCCCCCAAGTTGACATCCCCAGGGATCAGTTTTCAAACAAATTAAATCCTGCTGGAGAACAAGTAGAGACTGTCTTCTTCAGCTATCTTTGTTGAGTCTCGACAAGTAGCAAGTCAGAATCAAACAGGAAATGTATAGGCAGTAGCTTGGTTAAATTTTAGGTAACTGAAGATGCAAGCACCTGCCTTTGTTTCACTTTGTCTTCCCACAACATGCAGTGGAGGCCAAGTCATACTGAGATCTGTTGACTAGCAGCTTTTAACTGCCTGTAACACCTCTTGTTACTCCAGTGACTAATAGTCTCAGTTTCGTATTGAATAATTTGCTGAAATTGTTATCAGTTTATTACTAAGCGCTTTTAGCTGCATAAACAACTGGCAAAGCTTTTCATGCTTTCTGTAAACTAGGCATTCTCAAACGTTCACCTGAAAAAAAGAAACAAGCATTCTGGAGTTTAACATTAGTTGCTGTAGATGAGGGATGCACCAATCACGTTATTTGTCTTCTCTTGTACTTCATTATTTCATTGCTAATTGAAATGATGCAGTCTACCCATGACTTTCTACGAACAACTGCACATCATGTAAAAGTGAACAAAACAGCATAAACAGTAAACTTTCAATACAGCACTGTGCTTAACAGATTGTCCTTATGCTTGCACGACATTGCTCGCCTTACTGTGTAAATTAATTTGTTTTTATAGAAAGGTAGTTATTACATGTTAGTGGGTGCTTGATGACTGGTTATGTTTTCTCACCTCTTGCCACTGGTATCGCATGGAAAATGTTTTTATTGAGGTAGCATAGACAACGCCTTCTGTCCTACTCATTGAACTGTTGTTAATCACTTTGCAACAGACGGGCCCATTCTCTATTGAAAAATAAAAAGCCGTATTCAATTACTGTCAAAAGGCACATGAGCATAGGCTAAATAATGAATGGCCTATAATGTGATCGGGCAGTTGAGACCGCGCTCGGCTGATCCTCGATGACCCATTTAGAACATTTATTGGCCAATTATGATCAGTGGCATATTGATCGCTGCGTTCCTACTGTAGACTGCTCTAATAAGAGAAATATGCGCCCACTCAGCGTCCTGTCAGTAATAATCACAGTCCATATGAATAACTAAGACACCGCACTGACAACAGCTATGGTTCACAGTGTGGAAACAAGTTTGCATTTTGCCATGGCGATTTATTTTCAGCGAAAGGTCTGTGTGTTTGCATTCACACCACACAAAGAAAATCACACAGTTTGGGTATTTCCACTCAGTAACCTCTTAAACACACACACACACACACACACGCTCAGGGAAAAAACAGCTGACTCAAGCTGCTATGTCAGGATCCAGATAGAATTTACATTCCAGAGGCATAGCATGAGACAGATGGCTGAGATTGACCACTTCTCTCCCTCCTAACTTCCACCTTCCCTAGTAGCAAACAGGCTCCAAGTATTCCTCCTCACCTCAAGCGGCCTCTCCAGACATTTTGACATAAAAAAAATGCCCTTGGAATTCAGTCTTGATTCTCTGTTCTTCTGAGGGAAAAAGTTTAACTTTTCAAGTCCAATGTCTGCATACAAATATTCATGAACGTCTAGCAGGATGACTAGCTGCTAGTTTGTTTTTTTCTCTGAGAAGCCCTAGCAAACTTTCCCCCCCTTGGTAGTATTCTAGTATAATTGCAGGCTGCAGAGACTTGGAGAAGGGGACTGCGGCACAGTAAAGGCCATATGTGCCCAGGCAGTAGCCTTCACTACAACTACCAGCTGTTTACCAGATGTTTGGCTGCTCACACACCCTCCAGACCTAGGGGCTAACGTAATCACCCTCCTAAACCATGGCTAGCTCTATCTTTAGCTCTGTGTTTGTGTGTGTGAGAGAGAGAGAGAGAGAGAGAGAGAGGGAGAGATGAGGAGAGACAGAGTTGTTTGTGTGGCAGGAGTTTAGAAAGGATGGAGTTCTTCAAACGGGGGAAATACTTTTCGCCATTTAATTCTTTTTCTGTGTGTCTTGGTTTCTGTCCGAGGCCAGAGTGTTCCCTCTCTGTTTTTAGACTCTCAGTCAGCAGCACTCCAGGAATAAAAAATGAGAACTTCATGCACAGTACAATCAAAATTGCTATCAAGTACATTTTTCATTTTACTTGATGCAGACCATAATTAGGTGTATATATAAGTATAAGTAATTAGCTGATGTAAAAATAAGCATAAAAAGTAAAAAGGATAAAGTAAGAAGCATTATAAAGTGAGTGTACCAGGGTTTTGTCTGGCTTTTGATAGTGAATGGTAACATCAGTAATTGTGTAAAATTCACTGGGGGTTGGTAGGGCGGAAGACGTTTCAAGATCTCAAAAAAAAACCCTCCTACCAGTTTCCACGGTAGAAAGAAGTTTTAAAATCCACATTTTCTGGAGCATTTCAAGGATTTTGTGGACAAATGCGCACCTTTTGTGGATATATTCTCACACACACACACACAGATACGTACAGATCTGATGTTATGTCTTGTTGGAGAGACTGAGTAACTGTTCACCTCACAGAAATAGTTACTTCTAATCAATTCTAATACATTTTCTGCAATGATGTTTTTTGCTTCTGTATGTTTTTGTAGTATTGTATTGTCAATTTTCCCAACAGAGATAAATAAGGCATCTACTTGTACCTACCTACTTACCGACTAGGATGGATAAATAGAGCATTGCACCTAGAATGAACTCTCTAGAAGAATAGACGGATGGTAATGATGGAGAGAAAGACCAGATGTCTTTAGTCTTTTCATGTTTCAGTCAGGACTACTTGACAGCAGAGTCAGACAGCCACCTCCTAACCACATCCAGTAAGACAGTGCAGTTGATGCCTATCTCACCTCTGCATACCGACACTGCATGCAGGCTTTATCAACATCTATGATTAATTGTGTTCAGTTGTGAATCATGCATGTATTTCTGACTAATATCTGAAGTGCATGTAACCCCTTCAGAGAACCACTACAGATATCCACAACCCCATGTGTGTGGCCTATGCAAAGCCGTTTAAACGCGCAAAACACAGAGGGTTAAACTGGCCATCACCCCGTCTACAACTTTCTGCTGACTTGCCACTTTCCCTGCAGAACCCATAGTCTTTCATTCTACATGCAAGCCTGAACAAGCTCTTTTTTTCTTTTCTTTCCGTGTTTGTGTTTTTACAGCAATGCCTCAATCCTTTGATGTTGCTTTAGGTCAAAGTGGTAATGGTTAGCCTAAATATTATAGATGGGCCAACTGACAAAGGGAAGGAGGTGTTACACAAGAGGAGTAGAGGTCCTGTCTTGAGTCGGATAATTATCACAAGATCTACTATGCGCCCGTCCTGTACCAGTTATTATCTCCTATGGAATTTGGATTGAAAGGAGACCTGCACCCTGCCGGCTGTGACAGAGTCCTGCAGACGTGGGACGCATCTCAATTGTGGCTTCCATCCCTTTATCTCCCGGTTCCTTTTATCCACAGGTTTTTCACTGATCTGACAAGACAAGGTGAAGTAAACTTAATCATAGAGCCATGAAAGGATGAATGGGCCTGTGAATGCTTTCATGTATCTAGCGCTATCAAACCACAGATGAAAGGGGAGAGATGTTGAGAGAGAGAGATACTTAAGACTGCTGAAGTTCCTCCCAGGTTGCCAAATAGTGTTCACACCCCTCCCCCGCTTCTCTTTTATGCTTTAATGAGATTCCCTGCCTACCGTAAACGACATGCCTTTGAAGGTACAGTAGCTGGCTAGTCACACTCACATTTCCTTTCTGCGCCCCCCCCTCCTCTGGGAATAAAGCCATGTGGGAAGAATATGTGGTTTCTGTGGGAAGGTCCTGGCATTCACACAGTTGAAGATTTAGCTTTGACAGGACTTTTAAGTTTGTGATGTGTCAGATCTCCTTCCCATGTTGTTGTGAAGAGCATTAATTGTAATTGCTTATGCGCAAGATATTTCTAAAATATATGTAGTTGGCTTCATTTCTCTCAGCACATTGGACCTTTTCCAACTTGGGGCTTATGAATGACTTCCAATAGCCTTATATTTAGTTGTTTTTTTACCCCCATATTGTAGCTTTGAAAATAAATACATATAAACATGGATTTTTATTTGTAAATGCATACATCAACTAGAATCCCTTCCCTTGCACTCCAGTTGGCATTCAGTTGAATTCCTGAGTTCATACTTTTAATACTTCCTATTGCTACTCTGCCTTCCCAGATTCTGGTCTGCATCCTGTCAGCTCCACTGTACAGAGGCTCTGCAGTAGGAATTAGTTACACATTGCCAATGAATCTTGTAACGGTTTCAAATGCTCAACCTCTGATCAATCTCAGTGCTTGAAGCTCAGTAACAACAAACACACATTCTCCCTTTTCTTCCATCTCTCTCTTTACCTTAAAAAGCACATTGTTTTATCTTATCTGTACACATTTGCATTGTTTATTTCTTTTGTGCAAACAATCTAAACTGTAATGTAAACTACATGTTAAGTTTAGAACAACAGCACTTGGGTGTGCTGAATACAGTTTTCCAGCTTTTTGTTGTGAAGGATTATGATCCAAAGGTCCAGTTCACTACACTGATAACTAGTGAATTTGCGTGTGTGTGTGTGTGTGTGTAGTGTCTGCATGTGTGTGAAAGGGATTCCCTGTACCAGTTCAATCTACAATGATAGATAATGGGAGGCAGGACATGTGTAACCTATAGATCACAACAATGCTATGTATAACATATGTTTCAATGCTACTACTTCAGATATGCAAAGTACTTTCATATTTCTACTGCAGGAGGATGTCAGGCTGCAATAACTAGGCCACTGTAGAGAGACAGTGCCCTGCTGTGATCATCTGTACTATATATAGTGCTAACGTGAATATGATGAACTGGCTCTTTTTGTAGATATGTATCTCTCTGCAACTTCAGTGCACAATGAGTTTATACAGCAACCTGAAGTCAATGTTATAGTGAAACGGTGTCCTAAGTCTAATAATCCCACTGTCTTTCATTGAGACCGTGAATTCAACTCCAGCAGTTATGATCAACAGTGTTTCATTTGTTGTATATTTGTTCCTCACAGCCCACTATTTTAACTACATTAATTTTCTTAATTATCCTTTGACAAGCCCCATCCCTGTAGAAGGAAATATTGCCCATCTTTGCTGCCTTAATGTGTTGCCCTTGTCTCATTCCCCTTCCCCATAATGCCGATCGACTGTTTCTTAAGAGATCTGAAATGTATGACAATCACGTACATTTCAAGGATAGAGTATTTCAATCCAAATTGTTTGTTTGATCAGGAAAGCTTGTTGGCTTCCCACAGCATGAAAACTAGTTGAGCTTAAGTCATCTTATCAACTGCACAGTCAGCCTTTTCTGTTATCTCATTCATCTTTACCCTGGCAGCAGCAGCTGTCGTAAAAAAAAAAAAAAAAGACCTTATTAATATATCACAAGCTTGGAAATCCAGGTGTGTCATGCATATAACTGATGTGAGACCCAGATAATTTCTTGTAAATTTAAAAGATGCATGCAGGAAACCACATTTAGGAGGGTGAGGTTGGTCTCACAGATTAATTGCATGTTTATGGATTGTTAGAGTGTGTGATTTAGATAAGGAAAGACTTATGGAGATGGTGCTTCGATGCGCACATGTGCAGTGTTTGTCAGGCCAGCAATAGCATGGAAAGCTCTTTTTATTAGAGTATGTTCTACTGCAGAATATGGGAATTTGACCTGTTATGGTGCCAGCTTAATGAAGTCATCCACCATATTTGGGAAGGTATGGCAGAAGGATGGCTGTGATATGCCGCCCCGGTCACTTATCTCCCTCTGGAGCGTCTCGGTGGCTTGGAAAGCGAGAGCAGACGGCACCTGGACATGTGGAGCGACAGGCTGGGACCTTTTTGTTCTGCTCAGTTGTGTCTGCAGGGTGTTGGAGAGATCCAGGAGGATTGCCCTTGGTAGTCTTCATCGCTCTCAGGTGGCTGCACGGTCCCTAAAGACACGCTCTCTTCTCAAGGCCGCGCTAATAACAGCAAATGTGCCATTGTCGGGTTTGGCTGCACGCTTGTAGGTATTTATAACGTAATTCGTCACCTTGATCAGTCAGCAACTTCATATAGCTTTGTTATTACGGGTATTATCAGTAGCATAGGCTTACAAATGCATTCATACACATTTTGTTGTTAATATTAGGTCTGTAACTACTCAGTGACTTTGCACAAAGAATAAAAAGACAAAAGTAGAAATCTCTTCAGTGTAGATTTTGATCATACCAAAGAACAAATTCAGATTCATTCAAATTCATTCAATATCTGAGCAACAATCTTTGCTCCCAACTTTTCAAAATTGTTTAAATTTGGCTTGTTCCGCTAATTGTACAGTCCTTCTTCTAGGTTTGATGTATCTGTGTGCATGGGTGTGTACGCGCGTGTGTGTGTAAGAGAGAGAGTGCTGAAAGTGAGCTCCACTGTGACAGTCATGTCCTAAAGCAATTGATGTCTTTCAACAGTAAAAAGCATGTGTTTGGAGAGGGTTAAAAGAACAGTTAACACCGAAATGAAGTCAATATTAGTCGAAACTATTGAAGTGATGGGGCCGGTTGTTTAGAGTTCCAAAATGGGGCATAAAATGACCATCAAATTTCTCTAACAGAACTGCTCCTTTAAAGCTTTTAACATTTTGCCACATCTCTTACTTTATTCTTGGAAATGGCCACAATACCATTTCACTTCCACTAGTGTAGAAGAACCTGAAATGATACCAATTCATCAAAATGACTCACTAAATAATGTTTTCAACCCCTACATGGATTTGAAGTGTTTCTTTTCAAAACAAGATCCGCACCATTTGAAGAACCCACTGCCCTTTTATCCTGGAATATTTTTCAAACTTTGTATTGCTCTCTTCACCTTGTCTGAAACGACAAAAACATTTGTGGCACAATCTTCTGATTTGCTGACTCTTTTTTTAAATACATCTTAAGCGTGTTGTAATGTCTTTGTCCAACAGTGATTGGTCTTTCCCTGAGTGCGGAGCTCCAAGGCTGCTGATGGGTTTAGCAGGCCGGCGTTTGGCTCGCTCTCCTCTCTCTGGCTGTTGCTGCTCTTTTCTAGCCAAGCTTCCTGTTGCTCCGTCCAGCATGCCAGTCGCAGCTCCACTCTCCTTGGCTCCGCTCTCTTTCTGGTTTGGGTCCCGGTGCTACGTTGGCCTGCCTGCCACCAGCGGCACTGTCACCACACTGGAAATGTCAAGGGTTACTCCAGGACGCTGCCACCGGCTATTGGCAACGATCCCACACAACGAAGCCTAACTGGACGTTACACAGTAGAGTTAATAGCAGAACCGTGGTTTGTATGTTGAATAACTTTGGTTCTCGGCGGATCTGTAGTGCAAAAGAAGGCTTTTAATGTGCAGCCGTTGTGAAACCATGACACATTATTACTGACAGTGGAGTCTAGATCAAGTGTTGTCTCATCTTTCAGTCCTCAGGCTCAGTTTCAGCAGTTTCCCTGACAGCGCTTTGTGTTTGCTGGTGCGTGTGTGTGTGTGTGTGTATTTGGGATTTCCACAAAGTATATGGGCTACAGATCTTCGTTGTGCTAATCTTTTATTTAATCAGGTACTCATTGAGATTAAGATCCCTTTCCAAGAGAGAACCGAGAAGAAAAAACATTCATAAAATTGACAAAGAAAATATACAAACAACTCAGTCACACATTCCAGCAACATACAGAGGGGACACAAACACTGTAGAGAATGTGAGATAATCGTTGAGTTGGACAAGAAATTCTAATTTCAAAGTGCTTTGCAGTCTCTTCCATTGATAAGGTGCATAGTACCAGAAAGCAGTCTGGCCACAGTTTAGAATGTATGCGTGGGGTATTTAACACTAACCAGTCCTGTGATCCATAATAAATGGATTTAAAAGTCAGAGATGTGAGGTACAGCGGTGGCTTCAGAGGTAGAGCCCCATGGATAAATATAGTACAGTACATTTCCCTTCTTGTCATTAAAGACCTGCCAACTTTTTGACTCACAATGGTGAATGTGAAATTTATTTCCTGTAATAAAATGCAAGGCACTGTAGCAAACTTCAGTCAGTTGCTTTAAAGTAGAAGGGACAGCATGCAAATACCAAATGTCTCCTGCTTTGTGGCTGCACAGAAATCATTTTTGTCTTCAGCTTTTTGGGCAAGGTATCCCACATGGGTCTTGGATGATAATCTATTAGCTAGCCATATTCCAAGGTATTTGTATGATTGTACAAGTTCAATGTTTAGTGTATGGATACCAAGATACCAAGTGGGAGTAGGAGTCAAAGTGAATATCAGAAATTAGCTTTTTATGTTTTTTTTGTGATGAGAGATAACTAGAGAGCATCAGAGGCAGTCTGGTAATCTAGCCTGGAGCGGAGCATGTGGCATACAAGATGCTATCATCAGCGTAAAAATAGACATTAGGATGCTTATCAGTTAATAGTCTGAAGAGAAGTCGCTCATGACTGTTGGGGACTAGAGAGTTCCTTTGTCAGGTCATTACCAGGGTGGTATGGCAATGCTTCCTTTGCACAAGAATGTTTTGTTAACCATGGGACTGACTATGTTGCAGATATTAGTCTTCATAGGGTTCGCTCAGGAGATATTGCTAGCAAAAAAAGTGAGTCACAAATGAAAGTATTATCATTGTGGGAATTTACCTCCAGGTAACCAACGATGATTAGAAAGTCCTATTCTATTATATAAATCTAGGTGGCCGGTGAAACAGTGAAAGTGGCTGCTGATCTTTGCATTGTAGCTGCTACTGAGGCAAGTGGATAAAAAATAGTTTCCTGCTGTGGGTATCATCCTTTATTTATAATGCAGCAGGCCTTGGAAACTGCTGATTAAGCTAATGGTAGCCATCAGTGACAAGAGAGGGGACCTGTCTGAGTCTGTCTGGATGAAACAAGACACCATCACCACAAACACTCACCTATCCATCAGCACCACACTCAGCCATTAGCACACTGAGTATCACTCTCCATCTATCTTTCCGTCCATCTGAGATCTGAGATGGCTATATTAGGTACAATACAATACAATGTTTTCATTTACCCATAAACTCTCTCTCTCTTCCTCTCCCTCACTGTATTTCTCTCTCATTCTCTGAAAAGGCAATACTGGGTGACCATGCAGTTTTGTTGATGTTATTTTACCGATAAATCCTTGTTTCTTTTTTAATTTCCATTCTCTCTCTCTTATAATTACTCATCCCTCTGCCCCTCTCTCTCTCTCTCTCTCTCTCTCTCTCTCTCTGCAAAGGTAATATTTGAAGAGTTATTTTGTGTTCTCTCTCTCTCTCTCTCTCTCTCTCTCTCTCTCTCTGATGATAGAATATTGAGTGAACAAACATATGATGTGTTTTTTTAATGGTAATCCTGCCTCTCTGTCTTCAGGCTGCCAAAGGCTACATCCTCTTGTTTGACGTCCTGGGTGGAGGGGATGACAAGTACCTCTATGAGCCAGTCTACCCAAAGTAAGACGCACACAAAGACACACACACACACACACACACACACACACACACACACACACACACAAAGGAGGGTAAACACTTGGTTCAAAAGTGAGCAGGAGAGGTGAAGCTGTAGCTCAACTTAGAGCACAGAGGCTACAGCGTTCAAAAGGCATTTGTGTCGTACCTTTACAACTGGCTCTGAGGTGTGTGTGTGTGTGTGTGTGTGTGTGTGTAAATGGACCTGACTATATGACTCACACAAGCAGTATAACCTCCAGCTGAGGTGAGGCTAGACTACGTCATCACACAGCGATCAAAGGATGACGAGAAAGAGAGAGTCTGACTCAAGGTGGATGTTAGGTTTCTCCATACAATCACACAAAGGTCTTGCTTTGCACTAGAACAAGTTAGATAAACAATTAGGCCGAATGCTGCACCTGACGCAGCCATTTGTATGCATGTATGTATGCCTTGTGGGCGATGTGTTTGGCTAATCCTCAAAAAAGATACTTTGAAATTTTTAATTTTAGCCTGTTATTTTCAGTCTGTGTCACACGCACATTTTCTCACATAATGTGACAAATCCCCGGGGATGAAAAATAACAGGCTGAACTTGAAAATGTGAAGGTGTTTCTTTACCTATTGCTTCAGTTTCTCTGCTCTCCAAGCCTTGGGCGTGCACTCCTTCTCATCTGAAAACCATACCCTCAGAGAGAGCATTCTGCATTAGATATGATCTGTGCTGTGTAATGTTATCAGATCAGTGTCATGGCCCGCATTAAAGTTGCTTAACCCACCTATACTTATCTAGCTACTAGCTGATGTATATGCTCTGAAAAAGGAAAAAGGCATGTCTGCACACAGCCACCTCATGTTGAACACAAGCTTTGTATTTTTCAAGCCACCATATTGTGTGTGTGCATGTGTGTGTGTGTGTGTGTGTGTGTGTGTGTGTGTGTGTGTTGCGCATTCCTAGACAATATAGCAGCAGAGGTGGGGCAAGTCTGGGCTTATTGAGTGAACCTTTTGCAGCCTATGAGTCGGGAAAAAAAACCTACTTGCTACACACACATAGCCACCAGGTTATACTGTATATTGTAGATTTCAGTACTTTTCCCCTTTCATTAATAAAACTGACCCATGGATTTGTATGTGTGTGTTTGTGCACAGAGGGAGTCCTCGTGTGAAGGTGACCCCGGGTTATAAGGAGGAGCAATGTGCCCCAGCGCTCTCTCTGGAGATGAAGAAACCTGTGGATCTGGAGGCTCCCATCACCAGGTAGACACTCTGTCTGTCTCTCTGTTTGTCGGTCTCTTCTTGTGTCTGTCTGTCTGTCTGCCTGTCTGCCTCTCCCTAGACACTCACCGTCACTCTCGGACTTGTATGCATAATCACGCACATGCACAGACAGATGCACATAGATATTGACTTACCAAAAGCTACACTCCCTGTGTATCTCTTAATACAAGTATTTTTGTAACCTAAACGGGATCGCCATGAATCGTGTTTGTTTTTCTACCCTGTCCTGGTGCAGAGCTTCACCACTGTGTATATTTTTATGTGCATGGATTTCCTCCCCTTCTCAAATCACTAATTTGAGGTTTTGCAAATTACACACAAGCAAGCTGCCTCACATTTAAGTCTCTGAAAACTGCAAAACTCAAAACAAAATCTGTGTGATTTTAACATATGGGCTTGCAATTTAATACCCATTGGTACATTGGTATTGATTTATAAGTTTTGTGCCTTATAATCCTTACGCCTTGCTCTGAGCTCTGAGCTCTGAGCTCATCGCTCTACATCTACACCCAGTCTACATCTGGTTTGGTTTTGTTCTCACAGTTGGACAGTAGAAATTCAAGGAATTTCCATTGTAGTTGTGGCTGTTAGCAGTGACCCGCTCTTGGTATTTGTTAAGGGTGTTTGTCCCAGAGTAAATGGCTTGAACAATCCTTCTCCTCCTCTCGTGGAAAGCCGGTATTGGGGGTGAGAGATGGCTGGGGTGCAATGAGCAGCTAAGCTCTGCCGTTCTGCTCAGTTACAGATAAAGGGGAGAGCAGAGAGGAAAAACATGATTCTGCAGAGATAGAGGGGGTGACGAAAGAAGTGAGTGTTGGACAGATGATTAGGGATTGATGGAAGGATTTAGTGTTGATTGCTTGAAGGAAGGAAGGAATGTTTTTGGCTAGAGCGCTACCTAGATGTTAGGAGTGTTGACCAGAGTTCAGTTGATTACAGTCAGCCCCATACACATTGTTTTGTGGTCCTGACACCAGACATCAACACAGGACAGTGTTTATTCAGACAATATCAAAACATTTTGTACCAGAATTTAATCTCACCATGTCTTTAAGCTTTAAGTGCTGCTGTGAGATTTATTTTATCCTATCAACTCCACTGACAGAGGTAAACATTAGGACTTGCTTGTCGTTTTACCCCATCACTACACTTTGTTTGTTGTCTTTGTCTGTTGTATTTCACAGTCAGCTACGGAAAATGAGAATAGGATAACGTTTTTTGTATTTGTCCCTTGGCTTTCCTTTAGCAGGCTTGTTACCATTATTACCATTGCAGCTAGTGGTATCTATTAGTTTGAATGAGGAATGCTAACAATGCTAACATGCCACTTCCAGAAACTTGTCCCCAAATTGCAGTAAACCTGGTGAAGAAAAATAATAGTAAAATTCAAATGTCAAGGTCTCCTCGTGGCCAAAGAACAACACAGCGGCCTGGAAGATAAGAGCCAGCACTTGCCGTTCCTTTTTCCTCTTTTATCATGGTTTCTGTCTTTGTTCCTCAATTCAATTCTTCTTAGGCTGACTTTTATTCTATCCTTTTTCCTTCCCTAATATCAACGCTACATCCTCCAGCTCAACTTCTTTATTTGCTGAGTGACAAGAGCTGTTTCCACTCTCTTTGTCTGTCATTTGTTCATCTTGTACTCCTCGGCTCTGTCTTTCTCTTTCTTGTTTTCACTGTCTGTCACGTCTCTCCCACTGTCTCCTCGGTTGACAAAGATTATTGGGTAGTCATTTGAATGTGAATGCTCTGTTGGTGTAGCGCAGGCACAGCTTGATTGTGGAGGAGACGAGTGGGTGACTCCTGCTGTTAAAGGATAAGGCCGGTGTTTTTTAATGCGTTGCTTACCGTCAACAAATCCTATGAAAAGTTTTCATAGGATTTGTTGACAGTAAGCAATGCATTAAAAAACACCGGCCTTATCCTTTAAACTGCTGTGAGTGGCTCCACAGTGGAGGACCACTCTGCTTTCTACAGCCTTTACTTCCCTTCATTTCTCTCCTTTCCTCCTGCTGCTTTCCTCCTCTTGGTGTCCCACTGTGCCATCGTCGGTCCTAGACCTCCCATGCCCCTTACTCTGTGGAAGACAATGCACTGCTTTATGGCTCCTGGACACACACACATACACACACACACGCACACACACACATGCACACAGTGTTGTTTGTTCCCTCATGTATTTGAAGACAGCGAGATACTTGGCACTGGCGGCTACATGGCCTCATCACAGCTGGCCAGCAAAACTTTGAGGCGTCACTCAGAAGACACAGCTGGATGATGACTAGTCCTCTGTTTTCTAACACTCTGCTGTTGTTATCTTGCTCCCACACTTCCTACCTGCCTTCCCCCCGCTACCTCTACCCGCTGTCTTTTACTCCTCTATCTCCTCCTCTCTTTCTGTCTGTTTTTGCTCTCTATACCCCGTTTTTCTGTCTCTCTCCCTTCCTCTGCCCCTTATCTGTCTCTCTTATCTCTCTCTCTCTCTCTCTCCCTCTCCCTCTCTCTCCCATCAGTCTGCAGTCCCTCCAGGAGGACTTGCTGGTGTGTACGGCAGACGGCTACCTCCATGTACTGCACTGGGACGGCCTAGGCAGCAACGGACGCAAGGCCATCAGCCTCACTACAATCCCCTTCTCACTGGACCTGCACTCTGCTCGAGGTTGGCACATACACAAGAGTGGACTCACACACACACACACACACACACACACACAAACACAGCAGGCCTGGTTCTGCTTCACAGTGTAAATAGAAACTGCACTTCACTTGCTAGTGGTAGAAAATGAATTCTAAATCATTTCTCAATAGGTGAATAACCTTGGCATGCCAAAGGCTTTTTACTGTTTGTGTTCTTTTGAAAATCCACAGCTTGAATTGAAAGTGAATTGCGCCTAGCTTGAGAACACACACACACACACACACACACACACACACACACACACACTAATGCATATACACAGGCAGCCACCGACACACATAAAAACACCCTTTTTCTCATCACATTAACATATTTAGGTTACATTGTTCCTGTTCCATTGCTGTTGCTTAGCTTGTTTTGTATTCCCTCGACAATCTTCAATATCTGATTACCTCTCCATAAGATGGAATACTTCTAACCTGTGTGTGTGTGTGTGTGTGTGTGTGTGTGTGAGTAGGTGGTCCGTCCCTGGACCTGGAGGGAGTGTATATCAGGTGTATGGAGTACTGTGTGACCCTGGACGGCTTTGCTGTGGTGCTGAGTGACGGACGTCTGGGCTTCATCACACCGCTCAGCAACACCATCACCGCAGATGTAAGGGCGCTCACAGACACACACACAGATTCACTGCTGATGTGAGGACACACACACACAAATAAAATATCTTATAAAAGAACAAATACGCAGGATTACAACTGATGTAAGGATATACAGTATATACATACACACAAATACGCACAAAGCACAGTACTTTACAGTATACAAAAGGCATTTCTTGTCTTTTTTTAAATTTATCTTTTATTTAATCAGTAGTCTCATTGGGATCGAGATGTCTTCTTCAAGAGAGACCTGAGAACAAAAAACATTCATAAAATTGCCAAAGAAAATACACAATACAATCCAGTCACTCATTCCAGCAGTCAAACAGTCAGCAACATAGATTATAAAACATATAACTCCATTATACAAAGCAATTACAAACCTCATCGGAAATCTCAGCTACCATTGCTTCAAAATCATTGAAGACATTCTAATTTCAAAGAGCTCTGCAGTCTTTTTCCATTTATAAGGTGCGTAGAACCAGAAACGGTCTGGCCAAGATCAGAATTTATGCTCAGATTATTTAACACTAACCAGTCCTGTCATCTGGTACCACGATTACTGCAATTGCAAGACAATGGAGAAGTGAAGCACGGGGGTAGGTTCAGAAGTAGAGCCTTATAGATAAATATAATACAGTGCATTTCCCTTGTTGTTGTTGGACTGGCAGGGTTTTTCCTGCATGGGGAAATTTTTGGCAGCCATTTCAAAGCCTTTTCATTTAGTGCCAAAGTGAAAAAAAAACAAGGAACTGAAAAACGAACTAAAAAACCCCAAAACATTACCTTGAATCTTTTGAATTTTGGTACAATGTGGCCATCTGACCAGCAGAGGGCATTACCTCAAACTCCGTATATGACTCTGTAGTTCGATAAAGCCTAGGTCAGACTACAAAACTGCTCCAATGTTGCCCTACGAGGGCAGTTCTGACTAGACGACTGGCCTGCCTGCTGTCCCGTTAGGAAGCTGTTCACACTAGGCGTCGGGGCAAAGATGGCCGTCACTCACATGAAGATGAGGGATCACACACCACTTGATGTTGTCATTCCAAAACATTTCAAGTTCACTGTAAATAAAATCACAAAATAGGCGTTCTATTATACTATCTATGTGAGTGGCGGTGGTTGTTACACATGATTTCTCTTCAGGTTCATTCTGTTTCTTCCTCCTTGACCTAAAATCCCATTGGCTACTGCCAGTGTCACTCTCAGGTTTCAGTCTTGGTCTTGAGTCTTGGACTGCTTCACAGCAGACGAGCC
Source organism: Centroberyx gerrardi (assembly GCF_048128805.1). Classification (NCBI taxonomy): domain Eukaryota; kingdom Metazoa; phylum Chordata; class Actinopteri; order Beryciformes; family Berycidae; genus Centroberyx; species Centroberyx gerrardi. The sequence goes on along the minus strand of NC_135998.1, from coordinate 16,892,514 downwards.
TGACCAGACTCAGCCCGACAAAATCAAACATTTTTGAAAAAAATCGCGGCAGGTCAAGCAACCAGAGTTGGCTGTCTTGAGTCCATTAAGCTTTACACTACAGGATCATCTGCGCCGACCGTCGGGCCAGAAGTCAGACCCTGGTCCGGCCTGAATCCGGGTGTTTACAGGTCCTGAAAAGGGCTTAACACTAGAAAGGCTGTGAGCTGACAAAACTGGACATTGAGATTTTAAATGTAGATATCTTAAACACTGGAAATCCAATGGTCTCATCCTTCCATGACTTTTTTCAAATGTTTGGGCTTTTAAGACCTGTGTCTTAAAAACCCAACTTGGAGAGTAAAGATGGAGTTTTTTTGCAATTTTCTCTCTACAAAATATCCCCATTCACTCCAGAACAAGGGGCTATCATTTATTCATTGGGTCATTAGATTGCTGTGGATACTGTAACGCTGATCGGTTTATTAGTGTCTTTGCTTGTCTTGAATTTCATTAGCAGTATTCAAAGCCCTAACAGTTCAGTTTTAGAGGGCTTAAAAATATTGCAGTTTCTTGTTGCACTGTTTAGTGACAGATCGGCCCAGTCATGCAGACCTGTACTCTGTTAGGTCAACATTTTCTTTTTTTCATTTTCATGTTCATTTCGGCGGTGACATTGGTCTTGTATTTCATTGTAAGTGGCATTAAAAAGATCTTAGATTTACCGTTATGAAACTCGAAGACAACCTGAAATTGGTACTGCTAATTCCATTAATATGCAAATTGATTCTCAAATTTTGGTCAGACAGGAGGGTTTTGAAATGAGACCATAGGTGTTTACGTCATTGACATCACCACCTTTCTGTAAAGGAAAAGCTTGTGCTGGTTTCCATACTGACAGAATGTCACCAGATATAAGTGTTAAATTACAAATGAAGTAGTCCAGTGATAATGTGGGCGCTAAGCCGCAGAAAACTTGGATCAAGATTATCCTCTCCTTCAGATTCTTACATTTAGGCTTATATCCTGAATTGCCCCTAGGGGATCAATAAAGTGCAATCTTATCTTATCTTGTCTTATTAAAGCTTAGTAAACTTAAGTGTATGTGACATGTTTAGAGGAGACCTTAATGTCAAGACTGGTAGCGGTTCACATCATACACACATTCAGTAATGTGTATTTTCTAATGGTTTCTAATGGTGTGTGTGTGTGTGTGTGTGTGTGTGTGTGTGTGTCCAGCAGCTGCAGGGCGTCTGGGCAGCAGATGTGACTGATGGCACCTGTGTGGCTGTCAACAACAAGTACAGACTGATGGCCTTTGGCTGTGCCAGGTACGTGTGTGTGTGTGTGTGTGTGTGTGTGCAACTTTCTGCCTGCGTCTCTTTCGATATATCTTTACAATACACTGTTGGGAAGACAATTTTTGTGTGTGTTTGTCTGCGTGCGTGTGTGTTAGAGATTGATTGGTGTTCATGCGGTGTGTGTGTCTAGTGTGAGAATCTGTCAGTCTGTGTTTGCCCAGGCTACCTAGTGTGTGCTTGTCAAGAACTCCTCATGGGTCGTGCAATCTGCCAGTTTGGCAGGACTTTCTCTTCCTCTCTTCGCTCCTCGCTCCCACTCTCCATCTTTATCGACATGCTTCACTTTCTTCATGTGCCTTTCTGTAACACACACACACACGCACACACACACACACAGCGATGCAGTTTTCCCTGTGATCACTGGTTATGTTATAAACATTATTATACAACAGTTAGTCAAGTCAAGTAATTTGATTGGACAGGAGGAATTCAATGAGTGCTGATATACAGTATAACAGCACCGGGACGTTTCACTATATGTATCCCTCCGCTGTACATGTGTTCTAATATAAACAGTTTCTGTGTTGCTTGGCAACACTTGGTAGTGGAATCCCGAGGGAACTGTTTTTGTTGGCGGAGATGAATAAAAGACAAAAATCATAATAGGTTGTCTCAAATTAAATAGCTTTGTTTGTAGAAGTGATGTATAAAAGCAATATCACACTCAACTTCGTGCTGTTATACTGTATATCAGCACTCCCTCTCCTGTGATTCTGCTTAACTATGCAGGCAATAAAGGAAGGTAGAGCCAATAATCCATCTGTCTAGCTGTACAGGGAAGAACAGAAAGCTGACTGGTCAAATAGAGCATCTTTCTTTCTTTTGTCTATTGAAAACTCCTTTTAAAACACATTTCCATATATCAGCATTGGTTCCTTTGGCATAGACTGTGATGATTTTATCACCTGAAAGAGCAAGGTAGTAATATGACAGTAGGCAGAGATTGAAGCAAGTAGAATTAAGCGATCAATTCCTATAATCACACATAGACAGGCAACGCAGATAATGAGCTGAGCCTTGTTGAGCTGTGTTGTTGGTATGGAGGTATGCAACATGTCAGTAATTGGTATGTGCATGTGTGTGTGTGTGCATATGTACGTGGAGTCAGCTATACAGACATGCAGGCAGTAGTACACACCACATAGAAACATAGCTTGGAGGAAGGCTATTGCAGAGTGACAAGTTATAGCCTTGGGCCACAGTAACCTGTACCAAGGCAGCATTCTGATGCTTTACGCAGCCTTTTTATGATATTATGTGTTTTTCTTTGCTTTGTAATGCAACAGTGGAAAGGTCATGACTGTGTGTGTGTGTGTGTGTGTGTGTGTGTGTGTGTGTGTGTTTTCTTTCTTCCAGTGGCTCGGTGCTGGTGTACATGATAGACACCACTACAGGATCCATGCAGCTCTCCCACAAACTGGAGCTCACCCCAAAACACTACCCAGGTATTACCCATGAGACAGGTTGCTCTCTCTCTCTCTCTCTCTCCTTCTCTCTCTTCTGCTCTCTGTCCGTCTCACTCTCTCGTACAACTAAACATACACACATTACACACATTACTCCTTAGTGTAACTCCCATAGCTTAAAGTGCGTGCGTGTTTCCCCTCAGTTCACCTCCATTACATTCAGTTCCCCATAATGGGATCTGATACCGCAGCTCCCCCTAGTGGGTGATGCGAGCATCCAAAAACTGAAACTGGTTGTTGTTCTGTTGTCTGTTAAATGAAGATCTTAGTGTTAAGATGCCGGGGAAAACCTGCCATGGTTAGTGATGGACACGTTGGTGTGTACGTCAAAGGAATACACACACAGGAAGCTTATTTTGACATTTAGCTGATCCTCATATTCAGAACATCTACAATAAATGCAAATTTTGAAATAGGGCTGAACTCCATTAGTTATTTTTTGTCTTTCTCTCAAAATCCTGTGTGAACTGAATAACACTATATTTGAGTTTTACAGAATCCCAACATATTTCCATATGTAATCTGGGCATCTTGCATACAATTCACTGGATATTTATCCATAGATAAGGAAATAGGCAGAAAGTGCAAAGATACACAACTCATTTTCACCAACAGTACAGCAATAAATAAAGCTATTATGAACTCTATTACATGCTTTTCTGAATTCTCCTCCTGCTCAGACATCTATAACAAGACAGGCGCGGTCAAGCTGATCTGCTGGTCACCAGACTACAGCGTTGCCATGGTTACATGGGAGTGTGGTGGCCTGTCGCTGTGGAGTGTCTTTGGAGCGCACCTTATCTGCACTCTGGGAGAGGACTTCGCGTGGGTGGACACACACACACACACACACACACACACACATTACACCTCATTTCATGCAAATTTATATTAATGTTAGTCTTTCTTCTTCTTCTTTTTCCCGTCTGTTTTTCTGTTTTTCGCTCAGGTATCGTTCTGATGGTACCAAGAAGGACCCCATTAAAATCAGCTCTATGGTGAGTCGGTTTATTTAACGCCATCCACCATTGAAGCAGACAGAGCCAAATGCGAGCCAAAGTGTTTATTTGAAACGTGTCCCACAGCAGGAGTTAAAATAATTACATCCCTCAGTTTGAAACACTGAAAAGTAATTAGAGGCAATTTAGGATTGCAGTTGTCTTCATTGGTGAGTAGGGTACTCACGACAGATAGTGACTTTTATTCATTCAGTCAGTTTCTGTTCAAACTTCAAAAAACAATTTCCATGAAAAGACTCTTGTACCCAGTCAATGAGGAGACAATTGATCATGCGTGCTGTACCATAAGCAAACAAATTGGAACATTTTTGAATTGATAGACTGAAAGGTCAATTGAATTCTATCCCTGTTATCAAGAAAGAGTAGGAATCCTAATCTACATCAGTGTTTTATTTCTGATAGCACCAGTTAAACTAATACTGGGAGTTTGACTCAATCATTCTACATTAGCACTCAAACAGACTTGATAAAGACAGGCGTGGTAAATATAAACCTCAGTCATGTTGACCTTCTCACTCATAAGGATCTGAAAGGGAAATGGCTCTCCCACCCTGACAATCTTAATAAATATCTGTTGTGGTCTCATTTAACAATATCCCCGTATGTGTTGAGCTTTGAAAGATGCTGAAATCCTAACCCAAAACTCTATTTGCAAATGAAACATTCATGCAAAATGTTTTTAAGGCTTAGTACTTTAAATGATTTTATTATGTATATTTAAAATTCTTTTTGCCCAAAATGGTAGATTTTTTTTCTTTTTGTAGGAAAATGTTAGCCTGTTCTGTATAAAATGCTTTGAAATGTCTAGTCATTGTGTCTGTAGTGAAACTCGCGTGTCGCCCCTCTGCAGAGCTGGGGAGCGGAGGGCTACCACCTGTGGGTGATCCCCTCCAAACAGGAGAGGAGGAGACAGGAGGAGCAGCAGGAGCAGCAGGAGGGGGAGACGATGGCACCTCCTCGCTCCTCACTGCAGGCTGGCATACTGCAGTTCCACTTCATCAAGAGCGCCCTCACTGTTAACCCCTGCACGGTGA